>NC_092038.1:89332300-89700281 GCF_003086295.3 Arachis hypogaea | reverse complement strand
ATCGGGAATAGAATCCCTTGATTCTTTTGCGCTGTCATCACGCCCAGCCTTCAGGAGTTTGAAGCTCGTCACAGTCATTCAATCCCAGAATCCTACTCGGAATACCACAGACAAGGTTTAGACTTTCCGGATCTTCATGAATGCCGCCATCTATCTAGCTTATACCACAAAGATTCTATTGGGGAATCTAAGAGATATGCGCCCGGCCAAGAGTAGAACGGAAGTGGTTGTCAGTCACGCGCGTTCATAGGTGAGAATGATGATGAGTGTCACGGATCATCACATTCATCAAAGTTAAGTGTAGCGTATATCTTGGAATAAGAATAGAAGAGAATTGAATAGAAAGTAATAATAATTGTATTGAAACTTGAGGTACAGCAGAGCTCCACACCCTTAATCTATGGTGTGCAGAAACTCCACTGTTGAAAATACATAAGTAAAAGTTTCAGGCATGGCCGAATGGCCAGCCCCCTTGAGTGATCAGGAGACCGAATAATCAAAGGCTAAACAGTCAAGAGATTAAACTGTCAAAAGATGTCTAATACAATAGTAACTTATCCTATTTATACTAGACTAGCTACTAGGGTTTACATGAGTAAGTAATTGATGCGTAAATCCACTTCCGGGGCCCACTTGGTGTATGCTTGGGCTGAGCTTGATCTATCCACGAGCTGAGGCTTTTCTTGGAGTTGAACTCCAAGTTATGACGTGTTTTGGGCGTTCAACTCCGGATCATGACGTTTTTCTGGCGTTTAACTCCAGATAGCAGCATGTACTTGGCTACTTGTCAATTTCCGAATGAAGTATGGACTATTATATATTGCTGGAAAGCTCTGGATGTCTACTTTCCAACGCCGTTGAGAGCGCGCCAATTGGAGTTCTGTAGCTCCAGAAAATCCATTTCGAGTGCAGGGAGGTCAGATTCCAACAGCATCAGCAGTCCTTTTGTCAGCCTTTTTCAGAGTTTTGCTCAAGTCCCTCAATTTCAGCCAGAATTTACCTGAAATCACAGAAAAACACACAAACTCATAGTAAAGTCCAGAAATGTGAATTTAACATAAAAACTAATGAAAACATCCCTAAAAGTAGCTCAAACTTACTAAAAACTATCTAAAAACAATGCCAAAAAGCGTATAAATTATCCGCTCATCACAACACCAAACTTAAATTGTTGCTTGTCCCCAAGCAACTTAAAATCAAATAGGATAAAAGAAGAGAATATACTATAAATTTCGAATTATCAATGAATATTAATTATAATTAGATGAGCGGGACTTGTAGCTTTTTGCCTCTGAACAGTTTTGGCATCTCACTTTTTCCTTTGAAGTTCAGAGTGATTGGCGTCTCTGGGAACTTAGAATTTTGGATAGTGTTATTGACTTTCCTAGTTAAGCATGTTGATTCTTGAACACAGCTACTTATGAGTCTTGGCCGTGGCCCTAAGCACTTTGTTTTCCAGTATTACCACCGGATACATAAATGCCACAGACACATAACTGGGTGAACCTTTTCAGATTGTGACTTAGCTTTGCTAAAGTCCCCAGTTAGTGGTGTCCAGAGCTCTTAAGCACACTCTTTTTGCTTTGGATCACGACTTTAACCACTCAGTCTCAAGCTTTTCACTTGGACCTTCATGACACAAGCACATGGTTAGGGACAGCTTGATTTAGCCGCTTATGCCTGGATTTAATTTCCTTGGGCCCTCCTATCCATTGATGCTCAAAGCCTTGGACCCTTTTTACCCTTGCCTTTTGGTTTTAAGGGCTATTGGCTTTTTCTGCTTGCTTTTTCTTTTTCTTTCTATTTTTTTCGCCAATTTTTTTTTCCGCACAAGCTTTCTTTTTCACTGCTTTTTCTTGCTTCAAGAATCAATTTCATGATTTTTTTCAGATCATCAATAACATTTCTCTTTGTTCATCATTCTTTCAAGAGCCAACAATTTTTAACACTCATAAACAACAAGATTAAAAGACATATGTACTGTTCAATCATTCATTCAGAAAACAAAAAGTATTGTCACCACATCAATATAATTAAATTAAATTCAAGGATAAATTTGAAATTCATGTACTTCTTGTTCTTTTGAATTAAAACATTTTTCATTTAAGAGAGGTGAAGGACTAATGGATTTTATTCATAGCTTTAAGGCATGGTTACATACTAGTGATCATGAAGTAGACACACAAAACATAGATAAACACAACATTAAAAACCGAAAACAAAAAGAAATAAAGAACAAGGAATGAATCCACCTTTAGTGGCGTCTTCTTCTTGAAGGACCAACAATGTCCTTAAGCTCTTCTATGTCCCTTCCTTGCCTTTGTTGCTCCTCCCTCATTGCTCTTTGATCTTCTCTTATTTCTTGGAGAATGATGGAGTGCTCATGATGTTCCACCCTTAATTGTTCCACATTGTGGCTCAAATCTTCTAAGGAGGTGTTGAGTTGCTCCCAATAGTTGTTGGGAGGAAAGTGCATCCCTTGAGGCATCTCAGGGATTTCTTGATGATGAGCTTCCTCATGCATCTCTTGAGAACCGTGCATAGTCTCTCTTGCTTGCTCCATCCTCTTCTTGGTGATGGGCTTATCCTCTTCAATGGGGATATCTCCTTCTATGATAACTCCGGCTGAGTAACACATATGGCAAATAAGGTGAGGGAAGGCTAGCCGTGCCATGGGTGAGGGCTTGTCGGTATTTTGTAGAGTTCATTGGAGATGACCTCATGAACTTCTACTTCCTCTCCAATCATGATGCTGTGAATCATGATGGCCCGATCCACAGTAACTTCAGATCGGTTGCTAGTAGGAATGATGGAGCGTTGGATGAACTCCAACCATCCTCTAGCCACAGGCTTGAGATCCAGTCTTCTTAGTTGAACTGGCTTGCCTTTGGAGTCTATTCTCCATTGGGCTCCTTCCACACATATGTCCATTAGGACTTGGTCCAACCTTTGATTAAAGTTGACCCTTCTAGTGCAGGGGCATTCATTTCCTTGCATCATGGGCAAGTGAAACGCCAACCTCACATTTTCCGGACTAAAATCTAAGTATTTCCCCCGAACCATTGTGAGGTAGTTCTTTGGATTCGGGTTCATACTTTGATCATGGTTCCTAGTGATCCATGCATTGGCATAGAACTCTTGAACCATTAAGATTCCGACTTGTTGCATGGGGTTGGTTAAGACTTTCCAACCTCTTCTTTGGATCTCATGTCGGATCTCCGGATACTCATTCTTTTTGAGCTTGAAAGGGACCTCGGGGATCACCTTCTTCTTTGCCACAACATCATAGAAGTGGTCTTGATGGCTCTTAGAGATGAATCTTTCCATCTCCCATGACTCGGAGGTGAAAGCTTTTGTCTTCCCTTTTCCTTTTCTAGAGGATACTCCAGCCTTTGGTGCCATTGATGGTAATGGAAAAACAAAAAGCTTATGCTTTTACCACACCAAACTTAAAATATTGCTCGCCCTCGAGCAAGAGAAGAAAGAAGAGAAGAAGAAGAAGAAGAAATATGGTAGAGAGGGAGAGAGGTAGGTTCGGCTAAGTGGGAGAAGAGGGGTTTGTGTTGTGTGAAAATGAAGGAGAATGGAAGGGTATTTATAGGGAGAGGGGAGGGTGTATGTTCGGCCATTTTGGGTGGGAAATTGAATTTGAATTTTATGAAGGTAGGTGGGGTTTATGGGGAAGAGTGGGTTGATGTGAGTGGTGAATGGGGCAATTGGGAAGAGGAATTGAGGTGATTGGTGAGGAGTGTTGGGAAGTGTGACATGGGGAGTAGGAAAGTGTGATTAGGATTAGGAGAGTGTAATTAGGGAATATGGTAGGTGGGGATCCTGTGGGGTCCACAGATCCTGAGGTGATCCTGTGGGGTCCACAGGATCCTGAGGTGTCAAGGAATTCCATCCCTGCACCAAATAGGCATGTAAAATGCCTTTGCACACCATTCTGGCGTTTAAACGCCCATTGGTGCACGTTCTGGGCGTTCAACGCCCATGTAAAGCATGTTTCTGGCGTTGAACGCCAGTTTCATGCTTGTTACTGGCGTTCAGCGCCAGCTTTTCTTCTCTGGGCACATTCCTGGCGTTCAGCGCCAGAATGTTGCTTGTTTCTGGCGTTCAGCGCCAGAATGGTGCTCTGTTCTGGCGTTGAACGCCGACCAGATGCATCTTACTGGCGTTGAACGCCAGCCTGTGCGTCCTCCAGGGTGAAAAATATTTTTCTTCTGTTTTTGACTCTGTTTTTAATTTTTATGATTTTTTTCGTGACTCCTCATGATCATGTACCTAATAAAACACAAAATAACAATAAAATAAAAATTAGATAATTAAAATTGGGTTGCCTCCCAACAAGCGCTTCTTTAATGTCAATAGCTTGACAGTGGCTCTCATGGAGCCACAAGGTGATCAGGTCAATGTTAGTGTAGTCCCAACACCAAACTTAGAGTTTGGACATGGGGTCTTAACACCAAACTTAGAGTTTGGTTGTGGCCTCACAACACCAAACTTAGAGTTTGACTGTGTGGGCTCTTCTTGACTCTGAACTGAGAGAAGCTCTTCATGCTTACTCTCTTTTGTCACAGAGGGATGGTCATGTGCCTTAAACACAAGGTAGTCCCCATTCAATTGAAGGACTAACTCACCTCTGTTGACATCTATCACAGCTTCTGCTGTGGCTAGGAAAGGTCTTCCAAGGATGATGCAATCATCCTCTTCCTTCCTAGTGTCTAAGATTATGAAATCAGCAGGGATGTAAAGGCCTTCAACCTTTACTAACACGTCCTCTACTATTCCAAAAGCTTGTCTCAATGACTTATCTGCCAATTGTAATGAGAACAAGGCAGGTTGAACCTCAATGATCCCTAGCTTCTCCATTACAGAGAGTGGCATAAGATTTATCCCTGACCCTAGATCACATAGAGCTTTTTCAAAGCTCATGGTGCCTATGGTACAAGGTATTAGGAACTTGCCAGGATCTTGTTTCTTTTGAGGTAGAGTTTTCTGAATCCAAGTATCTAGTTCACTAATGAGCAAGGGAGGTTCACTTTCCCAAGTCTCATTACCAAACAACTTGGCATTCAGCTTTATGATAGCTCCTAAGTATTGAGCAATTTGCTCTCCAGTCACATCTTCATCCTCTTCAGAGGATGAATAGTCTTCAGAGCTCATGAATGGAAGAAGGAGATTTAATGGAATCTCTATGGTCTCTATATGAGCCTCAGATTCCTTTGGATCCTTAATAGGAAACTCCTTCTTGCTTGAGGGACGTCCCAGGAGGTCTTCCTCACTAGGATTTTCGTCCTCCTCCTCCCTTGTGCATTCGGCCATATTGACTAAATCAATGGCCTTGCACTCTCCTTTTGGATTCTCTTCTGTATTACTTGGGAGAATACTGGGAGGAGTTTCAATGACTTTCTTACTCAGCTGGTCCACTTGTGCCTCCAAATTTCTAATGGAGGATCTTGTTTCATTCATGAAACTGAAAGTGGCCTTTGACAGATCAGAGACTATATTGGCTAAATTAGAAGTGTTTTGTTCAGAATTCTCTGTCTGTTGCTGAGAAGATGATGGATATGGCTTGCTATTGCTCAGCTTATTGCGTCCACCATTATTAAAGCCTTGTTGAGGCTTTTGTTGATCCTTCCAGGAGAAATTTGGATGATTTCTCCATGATGGATTATAGGTGTTTCCATATGGTTCACCCATGTAATTAACCTCTGCCATGGCAGGGTTCTCAGGATCATAAGCTTCTTCAGAAGCTGCCTCTCTAGCACTGTTGGATGCATGTTGCAATCCATTCAGATTTTGAGAGATCATGTTGACCTGTTGAGTCAACACTTTATTCTGAGCCAATATGGCATTCAGAGCATCAATTTCAAGAACTCCTTTCTTCTGAGGTATCCCATTATTCACGGAATTCCTCTCAGAGGTATACATGAATTGGTTGTTTGCAACCATGTCAATGAGTTCTTGAGCCTCTTCAGGCGTTTTCTTCAGGTGAATAGATCCACCTGCAGAATGGTCCAATGACATTTTCGAAAATTCAGAGAGACCATAATAGAATATATCTAATAGGGTCCATTCTGAAAACATGTCAGATGGACATCTTTTGGTCAGGTGCTTGTATCTTTCCCAAGCTTCATAGAGGGATTCACCATCTTTTTGTTTGAAGGTTTGAACATCCACTCTCAGCTTGCTCAGCTTTTGAGGAGGAAAGAATTTATCTAAGAAGGCAGTGACCAGCTTATCCCAGGAGTCCAGGCTATCCTTAGGTTGTGAATCTAACCATATTCTAGCTCTGTCTCTTACAGCAAAAGGGAAAAGCATGAGTCTGTAGACTTCAGGATCAACTCCATTTGTCTTTACAGTCTCACAGATCTGCAAGAACTCAGTTAAAAACTGATAAGGATCTTCAGATGGAAGCCCATAAAACTTGTAGTTTTGTTGCATTAAGGCAACTAGCTGAGGTTTTAGCTCAAAGTTATTGGCTCCAATGGCAGGAATAGAGATGCTTCTTCCATCAAACTTGGACGTTGGCTTTGTGAAGTCACCAAGCATTCTCCTTGCATTATTATTATTATTTTCGGCTGCCATCTCCTTCTCTTGTTCGAAAATTTCTGAAAGGTTATTTCTGGATTGTTGTAATTTAGCTTCTCTTAATTTTCTCTTCAGAGTCCTTTCAGGTTATGGATCAATTTCAACAAGAGTGCCTTTTTCCCTGTTCCTGCTCATATGAAAGAGAAGAAAACAAGAAAAGAAAGAGGAATCCTCTATGTCACAGTATAGAGATTCCTTTCTGTTAGTAGACAGAGAAAAGGGGGGGAAGAATCCAAATACAAGGGATATAAGAAGTTTGGATTCTTAGATGAAGAGAGGTGAAGAGAAGTGTTAGTAATTAATTAATTAAATAGAATAAGAGAAGAGAAGAGAAATTTCGAAAATAATTTTTGAAAAAAGAGGTTAGTAATTTTCAAAAATTAAAGATAAGATAAGATTAAAATTAAAATTTAAAACAATTAAAAAGAATTTTTGAAAAAGAGAGAAGTATTTTTGAAAATTAGAGATGGATAGGAAGTTAGTTGGTTTTGAAAAAGATAAGAAACAAACAAAAAGTTAGTTATTTGATTGAAAAAGATTTTGAAATTAAAATTTAAAAAGATAAGAAGATAGGAGGTTAGATAAGATATTTTGAAATCAAATTTTGAAAAAGATAAAATAAGATAAGATTTTTAAGAAAAAGATATTTTGAAAAAGATTTAATTTTTAAAATTACTTAACTAACAAGAAACTACAAGATAAGATTCTAGAACTTAAAGATTGAACCTTTCTTAACAAGAAAGTAACAAACTTCAAATTTTTGAATCAATCACATTACTTGTTAGCTAATTTTCGAAAATTTGATATAAAGATAAGAAAAAGATTTTGAAAATATTTTGAAAAAGATTTTTGAAATTTTCGAAAATAGAAAAAATGAAAAAGATATGATTTTTGAAAAAGATTTTGAAAAGATAAGATTTTTAAAATTTGAAATTTTGACTTGACTTGTAAGAAACAACTAATTTTGAAAATTTTTTGACCAAGTCAACCCAAAGTTTCGAAAATTTGGAGGGAAATAAGGAAAAGATATATTTTTGATTTTTGAATTTTTTTTTAAAGAAAAACACAAAAATGACCCAAAACATGAAAATTTTGGATCAAGACACAAGATGCATGCAAGAATGCTATGAATGTCAAGATGAACACCAAGAACACTTTGAAGATCATGATGAACATCAAGAACATAATTTTGAAAAATTTTTTATGCAAAGAAAACATGTAAGACACCAAACTTAGAAATTTTTAATGCTTGGAAAATATGAATGCAAAGATGCACATGAAAAACAACAACCAACACAAAACAAGAAAACATCAAGATCAAACAAGAGAACTTATCAAGAACAACTTGAAGATCATGAAGAACACTATGAATGCATGAGATTTTCGAAAAAATGCAAGAAAAATTTTAAAAGCATGCAATTGACACCAAACTTAAAAATTAACACAAGACTCAAACAAGAAACACAAAATATTTTTGATTTTTATGATTTTCTAATTTTTTTTGTATTTTCATTCTAATTTTTTTTTTCGAAAAAACATGGTTAGAAAAACGAAAAAGAAAAGAAAAATTTTTGAAAAAGATTTTTGAAAAGAAAATTACCTAATCTGAGCAACAAGATGAACCGTCAGTTGTCCATACTCGAACGATCCCCGGCAACGGCGCCAAAAACTTGGTGGACGAAATTGTGATTCAATTGTTATTCCATTTTGCAAAATTCATTGCTTTTCATTCCCTGGTAATGGCGCCAAAAACATGATGCCAATACCATAGTTCACAACTCCGTTCAACTTAACCAGCAAGTGTACTGGGTCATCCAAGTAATACCTTACGTGAGTAAGGGTCGATCCCACAGAGATTGTTGGTATGAAGCAAGCTATGGTCATCTTGTAAATCTCAGTTAGGCAGATTAAATAGTTTTGGGTTTCGAAAATTAATAGTAAAAAGAAAATAAAAGGGATAGAAATACTTATGTAAATTAATAGTGGGAATTTCAGATAAGTGTATGGAGATGCTGTGCTCCTCTTGAATCTCTACTTTCCTATTACAGTCATCCAATCCTTCCTACTCCTTTCCATGGCAAGCTATATGTAGGGCTTCACCGTTGTCAATGGTTACATCCCATCCTCTCAGTGAAAACGTTCCTATGCTCTGTCACAGCACGGCTAATCATCTGTCGGTTCTCAATCAGGTTGGAATAGAATCCCTTGATTCTTTTGCGCTTGTCATCACGCCCAGCCTTCAGGAGTTTGAAGCTCGTCACAGTCATTCAATCCCAGAATCCGACTCGAAATACCACAGACAAGGTTTAGACTTTCCGGATCCTCATGAATGCCGCCAACTATCAAGCTTATACCACGAAGATTCTGTTGGGGAATCTAAGAGATATGCGCCCGGCCAAGAGTAGAACGGAAGTGGTTCTCAGTCACGCGCGTTCATAGGTGAGAATGATGATGAGTGTCATGGATCATCACATTCATCAAAGTTAAGTGTAGCGTATATCTTGGAATAAGAATAGAAGAGAATTGAATAGAAAGTAATAATAATTGTATTGAAACTTGAGGTACAGCAGAGCTCCACACCCTTAATCTATGGTGTGCAGAAACTCCACTGTTGAAAATACATAAGTAAAAGGTTCAGGCATGGCCGAATGGCCAGCCTCCTTGAGTGATCAAGAGACCGAATAATCAAAGGCTAAACAGTCAAGAGATTAAACTGTCAAAAGATGTCTAATACAATAGTAACTTATCCTATTTATACTAGACTAGCTACTAGGGTTTACATGAGTAAGTAATTGATGCGTAAATCCACTTCCGGGGCCCACTTGGTGTATGCTTGGGCTGAGCTTGATCTATCCACGAGCTGAGGCTTTTCTTGGAGTTGAACTCCAAGTTATGACGTGTTTTGGGCGTTCAACTCCGGATCATGACGTTTTTCTGGCGTTTAACTCCATACAGTAGCATGTACTTGGCGTTCAACGCCAAGTTACGTCCTCAATTTCCGAATGAAGTATGGACTATTATATATTTCTGGAAAGCTCTGGATGTCTACTTTCCAACGCCGTTGAGAGCGCGCCAATTGGAGTTCTGTAGCTCCAGAAAATCCATTTCAAGTGCAGGGAGGTCAGATTCCAACAGCATCAGCAGTCCTTTTGTCAGCCTTTTTCAGAGTTTTGCTCAAGTCCCTCAATTTCAGCCAGAATTTACCTGAAATCACAGAAAAACACACAAACTCATAGTAAAGTCCAGAAATGTGAATTTAACATAAAAACTAATGAAAACATCCCTAAAAGTAGCTCAAACTTACTAAAAACTATCTAAAAACAATGCCAAAAAGCGTATAAATTATCCGCTCATCACCTCCCTTGCTCATTAATGAACTAGATACCTGTATTCAACAAACTCTACCTCAAAAGAAACAAGATCCTGGCAAGTTCTTAATACCTTGTACCATAGGCACCATGACCTTTGAAAAGGCTCTATGTGATCTGGGGTCAGGGATAAATCTTATGTCACTCTCTGTAATGGAGAAGCTAGGGATCATTGAGGTACAACCTGCCTTGTTCTCATTACAATTGGCAGACAAGTCATTGAGACAAGCTTATGGAATAGTGGAGGACGTGTTAGTAAAGGTTGAAGGCCTTTACATCCCTACTGATTTCATAATCTTAGACACTAGAAAGGAAGAGGATGAATGCATCATCCTTGGAAGACCTTTCCTAGCCACAGCAGAAGCTGTGATAGATATCAACAGAGGTGAATTAGTCCTTCAATTGAATGGGGACTACCTTGTGTTTAAGGCACAAGGCCATCCCTCTGTGACAAAAGAGAGTAAGCATGAAGAGCTTCTCTCAGTTCAGAGTCAAGAAGAGCCCCCACAGTCAAACTCTAAGTTTGGGGTTGTGAGGTCACAACCAAACTTTAAGTTTGGTGTCAAGATCCCATATCCCATATCCCATATCACAACATTGACCTGATCACCTTGTGGCTCCATGAGAGCCACTGTCAAGCTATTTTCATTAAAGAAGCGCTTGTTGGGAGGCAACCCAATTTTATTTATCTAATTTTTATTTTATATTATTTTATTTTTATTTTGTGTTTTATTAGGTACATGATCACGTGGAGTCACGAAAAAAATAGAAAAATTAAAAACAGAACCAAAAACAGCAGAAGAAAAATCACACCCTGGAGGAAGCACAGGCTGGCGTTCAACGCCAGTAAGGAGCATCTGGCTATCGTTCAACGCCAGAAAAGAGCATCAACCTGGCGCTGAACGCCAGAAACAAGCAACATTCTGGCGCTGAACGCCAGGAATGTGCCTAGAGAAGAAAAGCTGGCGCTGAACGCCAGTAACAAGCATGAAACTGGCGTTCAACGCCAGAAACATGCTTTACATGGGCGTTGAACGCCCAGAATGTGCACCACACGGCGTTTAAATGCCAGAATGGTGTGCAAAGGCATTTTACATGCCTATTTGGTGCAGGGATGGAATTCTTTGACACCTCAGGATCTGTGGACCCCACAGGATCCCCACCTACTATATTCCCACCTTACCTCCTAATCCTATTTTTGTGATGAGTATTCCCCATGTCACACTTCCCAACACTCTTCACCAATCACCTCAATCCCTCTTTCCAATCACCCCCTTCACCACTCACATCCATCCACTCTTCCCCATACACCCCACCTACCTTTAAAATTCAAATTCTCTTTCCCACCCAATCCCACCCATATAGCCGAATACACACATCCCTCAATCTCCTCCATATCTTCTTTTTATTCTTCATTTTTTCTTTCTTCTCTTGCTCGAGGGCGAGCAATTTTCTAAGTTTGGTGTGGTAAAAGCATAGCTTTTTGCTTTTCCGTAACCATTAATGGCACCTAAGGCTAGAGACATCCAAAAAAAAAAGGAAGACAAAAGCTTCCACCTCTGAGTCATGGGAGATGGAAAGACTCATGTAAAAGGTTTATAGCTCAGTGGTAGAACATTTGACTGCAAATCAAGAGATCCCTAAGATACCCCAGGGGATAAATTGTCCTCCACACAATTATTGGGAGCAACTAAGGATAGGAGCACCAAAATTACTAGGAATCATTCAACAGAAGCAAGGAAGAGACATAGAGGAGCTCAAAGAGCACCATTGGTTCTTCAAGAAGGCGCCACCCTCACTAAGGTGGACTCATTCCTTGTTCTTATTTCTCTGTTTTTTGATTTTTTTATGCTTCATGTTTATTTATGTTTGTGTCTCTACTTCATGATCATTAGTGTTTAGTAACTATGTCTTAAAGCTATGAATAAATTCTATTAATCCTTCACCTCTCTTAAATGAAAAATGTTTTTAATTCAAAAGAACAAGAAGTACATGAATTTCGAAATTATCTTTGAATTTAATTTAATTTTATTGATGTGGTGACAATACTTTTTGTTTTTTGAATGAATGAATGCTTAAACAGTGCATATGTTGAAAGAATGATGAACAAAGAGAAATGTTATTGATGATCTGAAAAATCATGAAATTGATTCTTGAAGCAAGAAAAAGCAGTGAAAAGTAAAAAGCTTGTGAAAAAAAAATGGCAAAAAGAAATATATAGAAAGAAAAAGAAAAAGCAAGCAGAAAAAGCCAATAGCCCTTAAAACCAAAAGGCAAGGGTAAAAAGAATCCAAGGCTTTGAGCATCAATGGATAGGAGGGCCCAAGGAAATAAAATCCAGGCCTAAGCGGCTAAATCAAGCTGTCCCTAACCATGTGCTTGTGTCATGAAGGTCCAAGTGAAAAGCTTGAGACTGAGTGGTTAAAGTCGTGATCCAAAGCAAAAAGAGTGTGCTTAAGAGCTCTGGACACCTCTAACTGGGGATTCTAGCAAAGCTGAGTCACAATCTGAAAAGGTTCACCCAGTCATGTGTCTGTGGCATTTATGTATCCGGTGGTAATACTGGAAAACAAAATGCTTAGGGCCACGGCCAAGACTCATAAGTAGTTGTGTTCAAGAATCAACATACTTAACTAGGAGAATCAATAACACTATCCGAAATTCTAAATTCCTAGAGAAGCCAATCATTCTAAACTTCAAAGGAAAAAGTGAGATGCCAAAACTGTTCAGAAGCAAAAAGCTACAAGTCCCGCTCATCTAATTATAATTAATATTCATTGATATTCTGGAATTTATAGTATATTCTCTTCTTTTTTATCCTAATTGATTTTCAGTTGCTTGGGAACAAGCAACAATTTAAGTTTGGTGTTGTGATGAGCGGATAATTTATACGCTTTTTGGCATTGTTTTTAGGTAGTTTTTAGTAAGTTTAAGCTACTTTCAGGGATGTTTTCATTAGTTTTTATGTTAAATTCACATTTCTGGACTTTACTATGAGTTTGTGTGTTTTTCTGTGATTTCAGGTAATTTCTGGCTGAAATTGAGGGACTTGAGCAAAACTCTGAAAAAGGCTGACAAAAGGACTGCTGATGCTGTTGGAATCTGACCTCCCTGCACTCGAAATGAATTCTCTGGAGATACAGAACTCCAATTGGCGCGCTCTCAACGGCGTTGGAAATTAGACATTCAGAGCTTTCCAGCAATATATAATAGTCCATACTTTATTCGGAAATTGACGACGTAACTTGGCATTGAACACCAAGTACATGCTGCTATCTGGAGTTAAACGCCAGAAAAACGTCATGATCCGGAGTTGAGCGCCCGAAACATGTTATAACTTGGAGTTCAACTCCAAGAAAAGCCTCAGCTCGTGGATAGATCAAGCTCAGGCCAAACATACACCAAGTGGGCCCCAGAAGTGAATTTATGCATCAAATACTTACTCATGTAAACCCTAGTAGCTAGTCTAGTATAAATAGGATAATTTACTATTGTATTAGACATCTTTGGTCTCAGTTTTGTTTTATTCTTCATCTTAGGAGGCTATTGATCACGTTTTAGGGGGCTGGCCATTCGGCCATGCCTGAACCTTTCGCTTATGTATTTTCAACAGTGGAGTTTCTGCACACCATAGATTAAGGGTGTGGAGCTCTGCTGTACCTCAAGTTTCAATACAATTATTATTACTTTCTATTCAATTCTCTTCTATCCTTATTCCAAGATATACGTTACACTTAACTTTGATGAATGTGATGATCCGTGACACTCATCATCATTCTCACCTATGAACGCGCGTGACTGACAACCACTTCCGTTCTACTCTAGGCCGGGCGCATATCTCTTAGATTCCCCAACAGAATCTTCGTGGTATAAGCTAGATAGATGTCAGCATTCATGAGGATCCGGAAAGTCTAAACCTTGTCTATGGTATTCCGAGTAGGATTCTGGGATTGAATGACTGTGACGAGCTTCAAACTCCTGAAGGCTGGGCGTGATGACAAATGCAAAAGAATCAAGGGATTCTATTCCAACCTGATTGAGAACCGACAGATGATTAGCCGTGCTGTGACAGAGCATAGGAACGTTTTCACTGAGAGGATGGGATGTAGCCATTGACAACGGTGATGCCCTACATACAGCTTGCCATGGAAAGGAGTAGGAAGGATTGGATGAATGTAATAAGAAAATAGAGATACGAGAGGAGCACAGCATCTTCACACGCTTATCTGAAATTCCCACTATTAATTTACATAAGTATTTCTATCCCTTTTAATTTCTATTTATTAATTAATTTTTGAATTCACCATAAACCATTTTAATCTGCCTAACTGAGATTTACAAGGTGACCATAGCTTGCTTCATACCAACAATCTCTGTGGGATCGACCCTTACTCACGTAAGGTATTACTTGGATGACCCAGTACACTTGCTGGTTAAGTTGAACGGAGTTGTAGAAAGAAAAAGCTTCTCTAACAGTGCCTGGAACTCTTGTATCACAATTTCGTCCACCACGCGTCACGCTCACGCGTCACCCAAATTTTTGGCAATGTGCATTTAGAATAGAGAGTTGTGCGTTCGCGAGGCTACACTCGTGCCAATAGCACAAATCAGGTCACGTCTGCGCGTGACCCATGCGTCCGCGTCTCCTAAACTAATGACCCACCACGCGATCGCGTGCTCCACGCGTCCGCGTCACATGTGACGCACAGCTTATCCAGATCAGCCCTGTTATCTTATCTTTTCTTCCCCATTCCTAATTTTTTTCTTCTCACTTCTTATTTATTTCTTCTCCTTTCTTTCCTCTTTATTCCTTCTTACATTTTACTTTCTTCCCCCTTCTTTTTCACATCTATTATCAAGGTTCTTTTCTTTTCTTCTTCCTCTTTTTACCTTTTCATTATTATTTTTATTTTTATTTATGTTTTCTTCTTCTTTTCTTTTTACTTTTATTATCTATGTTTTCTTTTTCTTTCTTTCTTTTTGCATTATTTTTATTGGTGTTAGAAATTTATTTGGGTAATTGTTTTCTCCTATATAATTGCTTGTGGATTAATTAGAAATTGTTTGACAATTATTAATTACTTTTAGGGTCACTTGCATGTTCAAATTTAATACTTTCAATCACACCTTTACCATGCATACTAAGTGTTTGTTAAAAAGCCCGTATGGCATTATGCATTTGTACTTACTCTATTCTCCTACTCTAATGCCTGTTTTTCACAAAACCCTTTCATTATTTTATTAATTGAATATAATTGTCAATACAAACAGATTGTTAGTTTGAAAGAGTTGATAATCAAACTTGGACATTTAATACTTGATCTATGCTACTCATGCCTTTTCCAGCATGCCAATAAACATCTTGCATCTAATTGTCATAACATGCACTTGCTATATTTCCATTGATGAACTTATCACATGTAGTCGCGACCATGTGTTAACGACATCCTTCTTTACCGTGCATTGATTATCACTTGTCACATCCTTTTCCTTGCTCTAACCCTTAGTTTTAAAGTTATTTACTTTTTCCCTTTTCAGGATGGCCACCAAGAAGGATAAAGAGAAAGCTACTCCTAAACCACTGGCAAGGAAAGGAACAAAAAGAGCACCAGCTAAGGAACTACAACCCCCGTCCACTTGCCCATCTTAGCATGCACCGAGGACAGTGCAATCTTTAAGTGTGGGGAGGTCAATATCGACTTCTGTGGGTTAGTACCTTCCTGTCTCAACACCAAGGTTTAAATTTTCTTTGTTAAATGAGTTGTTGCATTTGCATGTTTGTTTCATTTTTGTGCATATCTTATCACTTGGTTGAAGTAATATTTTCTTTTTCAAGAAACTTTTTATAGCATTTCACTAATTTGAATTAAACTTTTTGAAAAACTTGTTTGAAGAAATTTTAATTTAGAACATGGTTTTAGAGCTCGAACACACAAAACTAGTGAGATTTGAGCTTAATTGCATGGTTATATTATTTAACCATAATATTTTATTCTTGTGTGTTTCCTTCTCTATGATTGTAATCTATATTTTGTTCTAGTCTGTATGTCCAATGTTTAATGTGTTACATGCTTGCATATGATTGAGGCCATCATTTGTTTTTGCTCACTTATCCCAAATAGCCTACCCTTCTATTTACCTTTGTTAGCCACTTTGAGCCTTTTTAATCCCCATTTGTCTTATATTTTACCACATCACTAGCCTTAATCGGAAAAACAAGTAATCACCCCAATTGAATCTTTGGTTAGCTTAAGATAGAGATTGTGTATCAACTAAGTGTGGGAAAACTGTGGGAACATGGGTTAATAAGGGAATGTGTTATGTTTTTACTTTGATAAAATATTGGGAATTTGGGTACCTACTCATGTGAGACCAGAAAAATTAAAAATCCATGTGCATTGATAAGTTATGTTTATTTTTCTATTTAAAAAATAAAAAAATAAAAATAAGAGAAAAAAATCCAAAAAGTATTCAATAAATAAGTAAATAAATAAGGGGATAAAATTATCCCAATGCTAAGTTAAGTTAAGAAAAAGATCAATGCATATGTGATAAAAATTAAAAAAGAAAGGTTTATGCATGAGTATGAGATGAAAAAATGGGAATTTTGGGTAGCAAGGCATGATTTTAGAGTGATTAACCCTAGACACTTGAGAAAGTCAGAGTGATATACACTACCAATGAGGGTTTAACGCTTGATTCTGTGTTCCCTGCTTTCATGAGCTATCTTCTTACACGTTTACTTGTCTCTCATTGTGTGATTTAAATTAGTGGAATCTGATTTAAGTTTGTCTTGAAGAATTTACTTACTTTTAACCAAGTAGGTAGAAGCATTTCACATTTAGTTGCATTCATATAGATAGGATTGCATTTCATACATTTTACCATTCCTCTTCACTCCTTTATAGCTTCTCTTGAGCTTAGTGTGAGGACATGCTAATGTTTAAGTGTGGGGAGGTTGATAAACCACTATTTCATGGTTTATCTTGTGCTCAATTGAGTGGTTTTTATAAACTCTTTACCCACTTATTCATACTATTTGCATGGTTTTACTTTTTCCTTCCGGATTTTGTGATATGATTGAAAACATGCTTCTTTGGGCTTTAAATTTGCTATGTTTAATCCTCTCTTATTACCATTCAATGTCTTGATATGTGTGTTAAGTAATTTTAGGGATTACAGGGCAGGAATAGCTTAGAGGATGGTAAGGAAGCATGCAAAAGTGGAAGGAATACAAGAAGTTGAAGAAATTGCTAAGCTGTCCAGCCAGACCTCTTCGCACTCAAACAATCATAACTTGAGCTACAAAGGTCCAAATGATGCGGTTCGAGTTGAATCACGCGAACGCATCGTTCTGCAGAAAAATCAGCGACCTGCATGTGGCAAAATTCGCCCCCAGTGATTTCTGGGCTGTTTCTGACCCAGTTTTTGGCCCAGAAAACACAGATTAGAGGCTATAAAGTGGGGGAATACATCTATTCATTCACACAACATTCAAATTCATAATTTTAGGTTTTAGATGTATTTTTTAGAGAGAGAGGATCTCTCCTCTCTCTTAGGTTTTAGGATTAGGATTTCTCTTAGGTTAGGTTTACTTCGTCTCCAAATTCCAGGTTCAATGTTCTTTTAATTTATGTTTCTCTTCTTCTTTTATTTACTCTAATGCTTTTACTTGTTAATTACTTATGTTGCCAAATTGGCTTATGAACTCTTCATGTTAGATTTGAATATTCTATTTAATGCAATTTGAGGTATTTCAGATTTATGTTTGCTTTCTTCTATTTATGATATAAATAATTTAGATTTTTCTCCTTTTGGCTTTGGTTAAGTAGTTGGTAACACTTGAGTTGTCAAACTCAGCAGTTGATTGAGAATTGGAAATTGCTGATTGATTTGTGTCCCTCTAAAGCTAGTCTTTCCATAGGAGTTGATTAGGACTTGAGGAATCAAGTTGATTAGTCTACTTGACTTTCCTTTATTTAGTAAGGGTTAACTAAGTGGGAGCAACAAACAATTCTCATCACACCTGATAAGGATAACTAGGATGGGATTTCTAGTTCTCATACCTTGCCAAGAGTTTTCATAATTATTAATTTATTTTTCTTCCATTTAAATTACTTGTTCTCTATTTCAAAAACCCAAAAATATACCTTTTTTTCATAACCAATAATAAATCATACTTCCCTGCAATTCCCTGAGATACGACCCGAGGTTTAAATACTTCGGTTATAAATTTTATTGGGTTTGCTTAAGTGACAACCAAAACTTTTGTACAAAAGAATTCTTTGTTAGTTTAGAAACTATACTTACAACGCGATTATATTTCTATGAAATTTTATACTAGCAAGAATCAAATCGTCAATACACATGGTGAGTTATTTAGAGTGGTGACGCGTACGCATGGTGTGACGCGTACGCATGGTGTGACGCGTACGCGTGGGTTGGTTTGTGCAAGAGGCATATTTCTAGTCCAAAACTCGGGCAACTCTCGGGTTTGTGTATGGAGGGGTGAAATTTCGTATCCACGCGTACACGTGGGGCACAAGTGCGCGTGGATGGTCGGAAAAACTTGGGGCTGATGTGTGAAAATCAAATTCCAGACAAACTAATCGGCAAGTGTACCGGATCGTTTCAAGTAGTAAAACTCACAGAAGTGAGGTCGATCCTACAGGCATTGATGGATTAAGCAACTTTAGTATAGTGATGAATTTAGTTAAGCTAATATTGATGAATTGAGTGAATTTTAATTATAGAAAGTGAATTGCAAAAATCTAAAGTGCAGAATGTAAAGAGCTTGAAAAGTAAATGGCAGAGAACTTAAATGGCTTGAAACATAAAATGCAAGAAATTAAAAGAACTGAATCTTAAATTGCAAGAATTATAAAGAGCTTAATCTTAAAGAACATGAAAGTAAAAGTGCAGAAACTTAAATGGCAAGAAAGCTTAAATTGCATGAATTATAAAGGGACTTAGGTGCAGGGAATCAAAATAAAAATAGACAATTGAAATGAAATCAGAGAGAATGATTCATCAGGGATTAGAGATATCGTAATCCTTCCTGAATCAATTGAGTCTCAACTCTCTTCTCAATCATAGTGATAGAGCTATGGTAGATTAAAAGTGATTGGATCCCAATTCCTTGGTGATCCAATCTCTCTAATCATAATCAACTTGCCAATTCCTTGATCTAGTGATCATGAGAAAAGGTTAAGTGCATATCTCTCATCTATAAGCCACACTACTTCTCAAGATCTCAATTCCTCCTCGAATGGTGTTGATCCAGAGAGTAGTGATATATAGAGCTTTATTCCTAATCAAGGTTATTCTCCTTCCGAGGCTCACACCCACTTTCACTGAATTAAACCCCCTTCCGGAGTGAATAATTCATAAACAAAACAGAAGTTACCCAACAGCTACACAATTGAATTGAGAAGAAGAAGAATTTCTTTTATTCATTGGAATTACAATAGAGCTCTTCCCCCTAATGAAATTGGGATTTAGTGCATCATTGCTCTAGTACAGAAGAAAAGAAAAGAAAAATTGCAGAACATGAAGAATAATGAAATTGAGTGCAGAGCTTCCCAAACTGGGTCTCTCACCCCCTCTGATCTACTTGCTAACTAACTAAAAGGAAGAACTCCCTATGAAATCAAATTTTTCTCTATTAATACACTTTCTAATTCAGCCAAAAAGTGCTTGGATTGGGCTTTTTGGCCTTTGTTGATGTGGGTCAGAATACGGTCTTCAGTTGGTACGGTGGAATTCAGCTTTAGGAGAACGTAGCGCTCTTGAAAGCAACGTAGCACTCGTTCACTGACGCATACGCATCTCCTACATGTGCACGTCCATTGGCATTTTGAGCATCCACGCGTCCACGTGATGAACAATTGTGCATCCCTTGGCAGCGTTTATCGAACGAGCGTAGCGTTCGCGCCAAGAACGCTACCCACGCGTACGCGTGACCTACACGTACGTGTGAATTGCAAAATATCACTTCTACGCTGATGCTTCATCCACGCGTTTGTGCCGTTCATCACCAAATGCCTCATCCACGCGTACGCATCATGCACGGGTACGCGTCGATGACAAATCTTCAATCCAAAATGTGAAAGTGTCACAGACGCTCGTTTGAAGAGAGTGTAGTGCTCTTTGCGTGCGAGCATTGATCCCCCACCGACGCGTACGCGTGGATTGCAAAAATACCATTCTCCGCGTGCACATCCTATACGCATATGCATTGCTAGAGAGCGTGGCATTCTTTTGAAAATGAGCGTAGCGCCAAGGGTGAGTTGTAGGGGAACGTAGCATTCTCCAAATCAACGTAGCGTTCTCCTACACTGCTGAGAGATTTATTCCTCATTTGCAGCTTAGTGTCATGTGTTGCAGCAGCTTTTTAGCTTGTTTTTCAGTCAACACATTTTCACTATAGACACTTGGCTCACAGTTCTTCTTAAGAGCATTGGTGCCCAGCACCTCTTTGGGTTACTAAATGCTTTGTAGCTAAGTTGCTCTTGATAGTGGAATTTCGGTTGATAATCCCGGGTTAGTTAACCAAGTTACCAAGTATTGAAACACTCCTTAGCACCTATTCATCCAAGCAGATCCCAGTACAAAAGCACCACAGGCATATATTCTTAAGGTCCAAGCTATTGGTGTCTAGCTTTATTCTTTGTTTCTTTCATTTGTTTGTTACCAATTCTTGGCTTTTCTTCCTTCTCTTTTTACTCTTTCTTTCTCTCAAGGATACTTATTTACTAAGATTACACAGACAGCAGCCAAGTTTATACTATAAGGGAGCATTCTAACCTTTATCTTTTATTAGTGAACTTACTTGAACAATCTAGCACATACTACTACTGAACTTTATTCTCATTCTATCAAATTGGATAATTTCACTTTCTGTTTCAACATTTTCTTTCATTCAAGCAAAAGGGAACATGACATAAATTCAAGTAGATGGAAGTGAATCAGACACTCAGACTAGAACACTTTAAATGATAATTGAAAGACACTAATCAAAAAGAATGCAATCAAACTAAACTAATGCTAATAAGCAGGGTACATATTGACTTCCAATTTAGAGCACTTCAAATCAGAGGGAATTAAGTAACAATACAACCTCTTGGTGGCATCTTTTAGCTCTTCCCTTGTCATCATCATTCGTAACCTTTGTATCATTGTGTCCTTGGATGATGGTGTATAGTTCCTCTAAGAGATTGATTGAATTCCTGCAAAGTTATCAAAAGTTGCTTGTTCCCTAAGCACTTAAAGGATGGTTAGCATGCATGCATGGTGGTAGGCTTTTGAACTTACTTTGGTGTGTGAACACCAAATTTAGTTCCTTGCCACTGTCTATTATGAATCATTTTAATCACATACATGAAACCTTGTGCTTCTATTAAAGAAACCCAACTATAAACTTGAAAGCAACAATGGTTAAGTAATTTTTCTGATTGTTTAGAGCTAGTGACTAATCATACTGAGGGTTGAAATGTGGTTTTAATGAGATTTTTAGTGGAACACCAAACTTAGCATCCTTCATTCACCCTTGAATTATTTTGCTATGTAACACCAAACTTAGCTCCTTGCAATACAAATAAATCTACTTAACCCTTTTTATTGAAACAACTAAGAAAGGAAAACTACCTCTGGTTGGGTTACCTCCCAACAAGTGCTCTTTTAAAGTCATTAGCTTGACATCCTCCATTCTTGTTCAACTCAGTTCATGAATGCTCTCCTCCTTGTTCCAAGGTCCTCCCAAGTAGCGCATAGCTCTATGACCATTTGCTGTGAATGTATCCTTTGTAGCTTCATTCAGAAGTTCAAGACTTCCATGAGGGAAAACCTTAGTCACCAGATAGGGGCTAGTCCATTTAGACTTGAGTTTCCCACGAAAAATCTTGAATATAGAGTTGTATAATAGCACTTGTTGCCCTGGCTCAAACTCTCTTCTCAAGATTTTCTTGTCATGCCATCTTTTGGCTCTCTCCTTGTATATCTTAGCATTCTCATAAGCCTCCAACCTGAATCCATCCAGTTCATTGAGTTGCAACAGCCTTTTTGCTCCTGCTGCTTGGGAGTCAAGATTGAGGAGCTTAGTAGCCCAGAAAGCTTTATGTTCTAACTCCACAGGAAGGTAACAAGATTTTCCATAAATTAGCTAGAAGGGTGACTTTCCAATTGGAGTTTTGAATGCGGTTCTATATGCCCAAAAGGCATCATCCAGCTTTCTTGCCCAATCTTTCCTTGTGACCCTAACTGTCTTCTCCAAAATTCTCTTTAGCTCCCTGTTTGCCAGTTCAGCCTACCCATTAGTTTGAGGGTGATATAGTGTGGCCACTTTATGAACTACCCCATATTTGTGGAGTAATTTTTCCATTTGCCTATTACAAAAATGGCTACTACCATCACTAATAAGACCCTTAGGCACCCTATATCTGGTAAAAATGTGTCTCTTGAAAAATTGAAGAACAATTGGTGCATTATATGTAGTTGTTGCGATGGCCTCTACCCAGTTGGAGACATATTCCACTGCAACCAGAATGTATTTGAAGGAATAAGATGGGGAGAAGGGCCCCATGAAATCTATACCCCAGAGGTCAAACAGTTCCACTTCCAAAATGAAGTTTTGAGGCATTTCATTCATCTTTGTTAGTCCTCCAACTCTTTGACATTCAATACATTGGTGCACAAATTCTCTAGAATCTTTGAATATGGTTGGCCAATAGAATCCACTTTAAAGCACTTTAGCAGCTGTTCTTTCTGGCCCAAAGTGTCCACCATAAGCTAAACAATGACAGTGCCACAATATGCCTCCCATTTCACTTTCAGGGACACACCTTCTGATCATTCCATCTGAACACGTCTTGAATAGGAAGGGCTCATCCCACAAGAATTTCTTGGCTTTATTAAGCAACTTATTCACTTGTTGCTTGGTGAACTCTTGGGGAATCCTTCTTCTCACCTTGTAATTTGCAATGTCAACAAACCAAGGTGCTTGTTGGACTTAAAGAAGATGTTCATCAGGGAATTTCTCATTCACTGGCTGTGGTTCATCTTGGCTGGCCTCTTGTGGTAATCTTGACAAATGGTTGATAACTTGATTCTTGCTTCCTTTCCTATCTCTCACTTCAATGTCAAATTCCTGTAGCAACAGCACTCACCTGATAAGTCTTGGCTTGGCATCCTGTTTAGACATGAGATACTTGAGGGCAGCATGGTCAGTAACTTTTGAACCAATCAAGTGTTGTCTAAATTTATCAAATGCATACACAATTGCCAAGAGTTCTTTTTCTGTGGTGGTGTAATTTTTCTGTGCCTCATTCAACACCTTTCTTGCATAGTATATAACATGATGCAGCATATCTTTCTTTTGTCCCAATATAGCACTAATTGCAACATTACTTGAATCACACATTAGTTCAAAAGGAAGTCCCCATTTTGGGGGTGTGATGATTGGTGCTGTAGTGAGTTTCTTTTTCAAGGTTTCAAAGGCATGCTTACAATTATCATCAAAGACAAAAGGATTGTCAACCACTAGCAGATTGCTTAGTGGTTTGGCTATTTTTGAAAAATCCTTGATGAATCTTCTGTAAATCCTAACATGCCACCCAAGAAAACTTCTCACTACTTTTACATTGACGGGTATAGGAAGATTTTCTATGATATCTATTTTAGCTCTATCAACTTCTATATCCTTGCTTGAAACCTTATGCCCAAGAATAATACCCTCTGGTACTATGAAATGGCATTTTTCCCAATTCAAAACTAAATTTGTTTCTTGGTATCTTTTCAAAACAAGGGTTAGATGTTGCAGACAAGTATCAAAAGAGTTACCAAAGACAGAGAAATCATCCATAAAGACCTCTAAGAATTTTTCTACCATGTCAGAGAATATAGAGAGCATACACCTTTGGAAGGTTGCTGGAGCATTGCATAGCACAAAAGGCATCTTCCTATAGGCGAATACTACAAATGGACATGTGAAAAAAGTCTCTTCTTGGTCCTTGGGATCCACCATTATTTGATTGTATCCAGAGTATCCATCCAAGAAGCGGTAATAAGCATGGCCAGCCAATCTTTCAAGGATTTGATCAATGAAAGGGAGAGGGAAGTGATCTTTTCTTGTAGCCTCATTCAGTCTTCTATAATCAACACACACCATCCACCCTGTTACAGTTCTTGTGGGAATGAGTTTATTTTTTTTGTTGGTGATGACAGTCATTCCACCTTTCTTTGGCACCACTTGAACTGAGCTTACCCATGAACTTTCAGAGATTGGATAGATGATCCTAGCATTCCACAATTTCATTACTTCCTTCTGAACTACCTCCTTCATGGTTGGGTTAAGTCTCCTCTGAGGTTGCACCATTGGTCTTGAATCTTCTTCCAGCAAGATTTTGTGCATACAGATGGCAGGGCTTATACCCTTGATGTCATCAATTGTCCATCCTAAAGTTGTCTTGTGATCTTTCAACACTTCAATCAACTTTGATTCATCTTCCATGTTTAAGGAAGAATTGATTATTATTGGCAGGGTTTCCTCTCCTCCAAGAAATGCATACTTGAGATGAGAAGGGAGGGGCTTCAATTCTTGCTTTGGTACCTCCTCTGTCTTGCCTTCAACAGAGACTTTCGCTACTTTTTCTTCTATGTCATTTTGTTCTGCTTCTATTTCTTTTTCTTGTTCCTCCTGACCGTTGACTTCAAGTGCTTCCTCCACCAAGTCTTCTATCATTTCCACTCTCATATGCTTTTCTTTCTTAAGGCGATATTGCATGGCTTTAAAGACATTGATGATCATTTGTTCATCATGCACCCTGAAGATCATTTCACCTTTTTGTACATCAATTATGGCTCTTGCTGTGGCTTAGAAAGGTCGCCCCAAGATGATTGAGTTGTGTCCCTCTTCTTCCATGTCCAGGATAACAAATTCAGGAGGGAAAATGAATTCTCCAACCTTCACCAATAAGTTTTCTACAACTCCATTAGGTATCTTGAGTGATCTATCAGCCATTTGAAGTGACATTCTGGTGGGTTTAACTTCCTCTATTGCAAGCTTTTTTATCAGTGAGAGAGGCATCAACTTGATGCTGGCACCTAAATCACGGAGAGCTTTTTCCAAGGTCATGTTGCCTATGGTGCATGATATAATGAAGCTCCCAGGATCTTTGAGTTTTAGTGGAAGGCCTTTTTAAATTACTGCACTATACTCTTGTGTCAAAATCATTATCTCCTTTTCATTCCAACTTCTCTTCTTGTTGATGAGTTCTTTGAGAAATTTTACATATAAGGGCATTTGCTCCAATGCTTCAGCAAGTGGGAGATTTAATTTCCAGCTTCTTAAAAACCTCTAAGAATTTGGGAAATTACTGATCCTTGAGCTCTTTTTGTAGCCTCTGAGGGTATGGCAGAGGAGGGGTGTAAGGCTTCACCACCTTCTTCTTCAATTATGGTTGCCCTTCCATGACTTGCTTCCCTTTCTTTGAGACTTGAGGCTCCTCTTCCTTCTTGGAATTCTCGTGGTCATGCTTGTTCTCCTCTATTTTCTTCTTGTTGTCAACTTTATCATTTTCCAATGTTCTTCCACTTCTAAGTTGAATTGCCTTGCATTCTTCTTTGGGATTAGGAATGGTATCACTTGGGAAAACATTGGTTGGCCTTTCAGCTTGTCTGGCCAGTTGCCCCACTTGTCTTTCAATATTCCTCATAGTGGCCTCTTATCGCTCTTGTCTTTTGGCTAGACTTTGTGTAGTCTGAGCAAGTGATTGTATGGTTTGGGATAGAGACTGCAAGGTTGCTTCAAGATTTGAGATCCTAGTTTCTTGATGGTCAATTGGTGGTGGTATGTTGGGGTATGATTGTTGTTGCTGGAAGTGTGTGGAGAAGTTGTTCTGGTGAGTTTGAGAATTGTTGTGGGTTGGTTGATTTGTGTTTTCTGGTTTCTTGTATTCGTTAGTGTTGTTGGATGAATAGTTCTGGTTGTTTATGGTGCGGGAGTTATTGGAGTTGTGGTTCTTTTGCCATTGGTTTTGATTGTCACCCCATCTCAAGTTAGGATGATTCTTCCAGGATGGGTTGTATGTGTCACCATGGAAATTATTTTGGGAAGAACTTGAGATGTTATGCATGTACTGAACTTGCTCTGGTTGCTGCTAAGTATTTCCTTCTTTAATTTGTCCCAACACAAATGATGGTTGGCTTGTTGTGCTAACTGCAGCTAGTTGAAGTCCATCTATCCTCTTTGCCATCATCTCTATTTGCTGTTGGATTTGTTGGTACATCACTTTATTTTATGCCAAGATAGTGTCCACACCTTCAAGCTCTAGTACACCTCTCTTTGGAGCTAGTTGGCATTGTCTTTGATGAGCATAGAAGTACTGATTATTGGTCACAGTCTCTATGAGATTCTGGGACTCTTCAGCTGTCTTCAGAGTAATCCAAGGCTTCTTAAGCTTTTAGAGTCAAACCCTCATAGAAATTCTACAGTCTGTTCCATTCACTAAACATTTCAGGTGGATATTTTCTAATCAAAGCTTTATACCTCTCTTAGTCCTCAAAAAGTGATTCTTCATCCATTTGGGTGAAGGTCTGCACTTCTGTCTTCAATCTAATGATCCTCTGAGGAGGGCAAAACTTAGCCAAGAATTTGCTCACTAGATCATCCCAGTTGTTGATGCTTTCCTTGGGAAATGTCTCCAGCCATTGGGTTGCCGTGTCTCTCAGTGAAAATGGGAATAACAAAAGCTTATAGATGTCAGGGTGGACTCCATTAGTTTTGACAATATCACACATTCTTAAGAATATAGAGAGATGTTGGTTTGGGTCTTCAAGAGGACCCCCTCCATAAGAACAGTTATTTTGCACCAAAGTGATGAGTTGAGGCTTCAACTTAAAATTATTTGCATGAACATTTGGGGTAAGCATGATGCTACCATAGTTTTTTGGGTTAGAGAGGTGTAAGAGACTAGAACTCTCCTTTGAGGATGGCCATTATTGTGGCCACATCCTCTGGTGGATTAGGGATGTTACCCTCCATCTCTTGATCTTCCTTTTCTGATTCTTCTTCTCCAATCACTCCCTTCCCTCTTGCTTCTCTTCTCAATCTCAAGAAGGTTCTTTCTGGTTCAAAATCAAAGGAGGTGAATTCACCTCTTCTCCCTCCTGGCATACAACATAAAAAAACAAAAACAAACAAAATAGAGCACTCTATTGCTAGAGTGAAGTTAGAGTTAGTAGAAACAAAATCACAAACAGTTAGTAGGCTTAACAAAAACAAAGAAAAATGCTTAATCTAGATTATCACCTACTTAATCATTGTCAATCTAAATCAATCCCTGGCAACGGTGCCAAAAACTTAATACGTGAAAATCAAATTCCACACAAACTAACCGGCAAGAGTACCGGGTCGCATCAAGTAGTAAAACTCACAGAAGTGAGGTTGATCCCACCGGGATTGATGGATTAAGAAACTTTAGTATGGTCATGAATTTAGTTAAGCTAATATTAATGAATTGCGTGAATTTTGATTAACAGAAAGTGAATTGCAGAAATCTAAAGTGCAGAATAAAGAGCTTGAAAAGTAAAAGGCATAGAACTTAAATGGCATGAAACTTAAAATGCAAGAAATTAAAAGAATTGAATCTTAAATTGCAAGAATTATAAAGAGCTGAATCTTAAAGAACAGGAAAGTAAAAGTGCAGAAACTTAAATGGCAAGAAAGCTTAAATTGCATGAATTATAAAAGGACTTGGGTGTAGGGAATCAAAACAGAAATTGACAATTGAAATGAAATCAGAGAGAATGATTCATCAGGGATTGGAGATATCATAATCCTTCCTGAATCAATTGAGTCTCAACTCCCTTCTTAATCATAATGATAGATCTATGGCAGATTGAAAGTGATTGGAACCCAATTCCTTAGTGACCCTATCTCTCTAATCATAATCAACTTGCCAATTCCTTGATCTAGTGATCATGAGAAGAGTTTAAGTGCATATCTCTCATCTATAAGCCAGACTACTTCTCAAGATCTCAATTCCTCCCGAATGGTGTTGATCCAGAGAGTAGTGATGGATAGAACTTTAGTCCTAATGAAGGTGATTCCCCTTCCGAGGCTCACACCCATATTCACTGAATTAAACCCCCTTCCAGAGTGAATAATTCACAAACAAAACAGAAGTTACCCAATAGCTACACAATTGAATTGAGAAGATGAAGCATTTCATTGATTCATTGAAATCACAATAGAGCTCCTCCTCCTAATGAAATTGGGGTTTAGTGCATCATTGCTCTAGAACAGAAGAAAAGAAAAGAAAAATTGCAGAACATGAAGAACAATGAAATTGAGTGCATAGCTTCCCAAATTGGGTCTCTCACCCCCTCAGATCTACTTGCTAACTAACTAAAAGGAAGAACTCTGATGAGCGGATAATTTATACGCTTTTTGACATAGTTTTTAGTATATAATTATTAGTTTTTATGCAAAAATCACATTTCTGGACTTTACTATGAATTTGTGTGTTTTTCTGTGATTTCAGGTATTTTCTGGCTGAAATTAAGGGACCTGAGCAAAAATTTGATTCAGAGGCTGAAAAAGGATTGCAGATGTTGTTGGATTCTGACCTCCCTGCACTCGAAATGGATTTTCTAGAGTTACAGAAACCCAATTTGCACGCTCTTAATTGCGTTGAAAAGTAGACATCCAGGGCTTTCCATAAATATATAATAGTACATACCTTGCCTACGTTTTTACGACGCAAACTGGCGTTCAAACGCCAACTTCCTGCCCTATTCTGACGTTAAACATCAGAAACAGGATACAAGCTGGAGTTAAACGCCCAAACTAGCATAAAAGCTGGCGTTTAACTCCAAGAAAAGTCTCTACATGTGAAAGCTTCAATGCTCAGCCCAAGCACACCCCAAGTGAGCCCAGAAGTGGATTTCTGCATCATTTACTTATTTCTGTTACCCTAGTAACTAGTTTAGTATAAATAGGACTTTTTACTATTGTACTCAGATCTTTGGATGTTTAGTCCTTAGACTTGGAGGTTGACCATTCGGCCATGCCTAGACTATTTTCACTTGTGTATTTTCAACGGTGGAGTTTCTACACCTCATAGATTAAGATGTGGAGCTCTGTTGTTCCTCATGATTTAATGCAATTACTCCTATTTTCTATTCAATTCAAGCTTATTCTTATTCTAAGATATTCACTCGCACTTCAACCTGATGAATGTGATGATCTGTGACACTCATCATCATTCTTCCTTATGAATGCGTGCCTGACAACCACTTCCATTCTACATGCAACAGCTTGAGTGTGTATCTCTTGGGTTTCTAATCAACGATTCACATCGTCTCCCCTCTGACAATGGGGCATCTGAATCTGAGATTAGAACCTTCGTGGTATAGGCTAGAATAAATTGGCAGCATTCCTGAGATCCAAAAAGTCTAAACCTTGTCTGTGGTATTCCGAGTAGGATCTGGGAAGGGATTACTGTGACGAGCTTCAAACTTGTGACTGTGGGACATAGTGACAGACACAAAAGGATCATTAGATCTTATTCTGACACGATCGAGAATCGACAGCTGATTAGCCATGCGGTAGCTGTGCCTGGTGTTTTTCATCTGAGACGAGAAATTCAACAGTTGATTAGCCGTACAGAAACCGTAGAGGACCATTTTCACTGAGAGGATGGGAGGTAGCCATTGACAATGGTGATCCCCAACATACAGCTTGCCATGGAAAGGAGTATGAATGATTGAATGAAGACAGTAGGAAAGCAGATATTCAGAAAGAATAACGCATCTCCACACGCTTATCTGAAATTCACCCAATGAATTACACAAGTATCTCTATCTTTATTTTATGTTTATTTATCTTTTAATTATCAAAGCTTCATAAGCATTTGAATCCACCTGACTGAGATTTACAAGATGACCATAGCTTGCTTCAAGCCGACAATCTTCGTGGGATCGATCCTTACTCACGTAAGGTATTACTTGGACGACCCAGTGCACTTGCTGGTTAGTTGTGCGGAATTGTGAGGAAAGTGTTGAGATTATGATCGCGTATACCAAGTTTTTGGTGCCGTTGTCAGAGTTCACAATTTCGTGCACCAAGTTTTTGGTGCCGTTGCCGGGGATTGTTCGAGTTTGGACAACTGACGGTTCATCTTGTTGCTCAGATTAGGTAATTTTCTTTTTGTTTCAACTTTTATTTTATTTTCAAAAAATTTTCAAAAATCTTTCAAAAATTTTTTTCTTCTTTTTCATTTTTTCAAAATAATTTTCGAAAAATCCAAAAAAAAATTAATAAAATCATAAAAACCAAAAATTTTGTGTTTCTTGTTTGAGTCTAGTGTCAAATTTTAAGTTTGGTGTCAATTGCATCCTTTTAAATTTTTTTTTAAATTTTCGAAAATTCATGCATGTGTTCTTTATTATCTTCAAGTTGTTCTTGATGATTGTCTTTGTTTGATCTTTAATTTTTCTTGTTTTGTGTCTTTTCTTGTTTTTCATATGCATTTTTGAATTATTAGTGTTTAAAGTTTAAAAATTTTTAAGTTTGGTGTCTTGCATGTCTTTCGTTTCAAAAACTTTTCAAAAATAAGTTCTTGATGTTCATCATGATCTTCAAAGTGTTCTTGTTGTTCATCTTGACATTCATAGTGTTATTGCATGCATTATTTGTTTTGATCTTAAATTTTTAAGTCTTGTTTCAATTTGGTGTTTTTCTATCTTATCAAAAAAATTTCAAAAATAAAAAAATATCTTTCCCTTTTTATCTCACAATTTTCGAAATTTTGGATTGACTTAGTCAAAATTTTTTAAAAAAATTTTTTAGTTGTTTCTTGTTAGTCAAGTCAAAATTTCAATTTAAAAATTCTATCTTTTCATATCTTTTTCAAAAATCAAATCTTTTTCATTTTTTAATATTTTTGAAAATAAAAAAAAAAAGTGATTTTCAAAATCTTTTTCGTATTTTATTTCATAATTTTCGAAAATCTTGCTAACATTTAATATTTTGATTCAAAAACTTCCAAGTTGTTACTTGCCTATTAAGAAAGGTTCCATCTTTAAATCTTAAAATCAAATCTTTTAGTGTCTTGTTAGTCAAGTAATCAACTTTAATTTCAAAAATTAAATATTTTTAATTTCCTTTTCAAATCTTTTTCAAAATAAATTTCAATCATATCTTTTTAATCATATCTTTTTCAAATCATATCTTTTTCAATCAAGTCTTTTTCAATCATATCTTTTTAAATTTTGATTTCAAAAATCTTTTCTAATTTCTTATCTTTTCAAAACTGATTTTCAAATTTTTTTCAATTAACTAATTGACTTTTTGTTTGTTTTACTATTTCTTATCTTTTTCAAAATAACCTAACTATTTTTCTCTCTCAAATTTTCAAAAATCACCTTCCTCTTTTTCAAAAATCTTTTTATTTAACTAATTGTTTTAAATTTTAATTTTATTCCTTTTCTTAATTTTCGAATTCTAACTTAAAATTAAAATAAAAACAAAAATAATTTTCTTTTCTTAAAATTAAAATTCGAATTTTCTCCCTCTCTTCTCTTTCTATTTATTTATTTACTAACACTTCTTTTCTTCTTATAATTCGAACCCTCTCTCCCTCTCTGTGTTTGAATTCTTCATCTCTTCTCTCTACATTATTCTTCTCTTCTACTCACATAAAGGAATCTCTATACTGTGACATAGAGGATTCCTTTTCTTTTCTGTTCTCTTTTTTTTCATATGAGCAGGAGCAAGGACAAGAATATTCTTGTTGAAGCTGACCCTGAACCTGAAAGGACTCTGAAGAAGAAGCTAAGAGAAGCTAAAGCACAATAATCCGGAGAAAACCTTATAGAGAATCTTCAAAAAGAAGTAATAGCCGAACCCAACAACAATAATAATACAAGGAAGATGCTTGGTGACTACACTGCACCAACTTCCAACTTCCATGGAAGAAGCATCTCAATTCCTGCCATTAGAGCAAACAATTTTGAGCTAAAGCCTCAACTAGTTTCTCTGATGTAACAGCATTTCAAGTTTTATGGACTTCCATCAGAAGATCCTTTTCAGTTCTTAACTGAATTCTTGCAGATCTGTGATACTGTTAAGACCAATGGAGTTTATCCCGAGGTCTACAAGCTTATGCTTTTCCCTTTTGCTGTAAGAGACAGAGGGAGTGTTGGTAACCGTACCCAAGGAAGTTTTTCACAAACCATGCAACTGCATCATATTTTGAAAAGACTTGAAAAGACATGACCTCATAAAAGAAAGATTTTATTTGATTTTAAACTAAAATAGGAAATTAATTTTAAATTTTGAAAACCCCTTTTTTTTTGAAAAAAATAAAACTAAAAATCTTTTGGACCATAAAGCATTAAATGAAAACCCTTTCAAAAATATTAAACACATAGGCCAACAAAAAATCAACCAAACAAAAATGTAACATTCATATTTGGGCCCAGAGATGGTTGAATTTAAGGAAATACATTGGACCACTCTGGATCAGATTTTTTAAGGAAGGCCCAGATTAACTCTCACTTGAAACAAGCCTAGAACACGCTGATTTAATGAGAACTTTCATCACCTGCCCAGAATTGTCTCATACCTGTTTATGAGACAAAATGCTCCAGAAAACACATTAGCAATTTTCAAACAATAAATTATAACTCAAAATGCCGAGACTAATCCTAAGCATGCAGAATTTGTCCTCAGGTAGTGGTTTAGTGAAAATGTCTGCCAATTGCTCTTCTGATTTAACAAATTGAATGCTAATATCCCCTTTTTAAACATGTTCTCTTATTGAATGAAATTTCACTTCAATATGTTTAGTCCTAGAGTGCAAAACTGGATTTTTGGAAATATTAATGGCACTCATATTATCACACAATAAGGGAATATTTTTAGCATTTAACTTGTAATCAGCAAGTTGTGTTTTTAACCATAAAAAGCTAAGAACAACATGAAGAAGCAACTATATACTCAGCCTCAGCAGTAGATAATGCCACTGTTGGCTGTTTCTTACTTGACCAAACATTCAAGGACTTTCCAAGGAAGCAACATAAGCCTGAAGTGCTCCTTCTATCAACTCTATCACTAGTAAAATCTGCATCACAATAACCAACATTCGGGCAACAGGGGTAGAGGATTCATCAAAGTCTATTCCTTCTTCTTGGTCATATCCTTGTGCCACAAGCCTTGCGTTATTTCTTGCAATGCTGCCATTTTTTCCTAACTTGTTCCGAAATATCCACTTGGTTCCGGTCACTTTCTTTTCACTTGGCCTTGGAACCAAAGTCCACACTTAGTTCTTCTCAAATTTAAGAAGCTCATCCTCCATTGCTTTAACCTAAGAGGGGTCACTAAGGGCTTCTTTGACATTCTGAGGCTCCATTTGAGAGAGAAAGACAATGTTTGTCTCTTCATTGGCCTTTTTAGTTGAGGACTGAGTTCTAACTCCATGAGAGATGTCCCCAATAACAAATTCCTCAGGATAGTTCTTCAAGAATCTCCATTCACGAGGTCTGGTGGACTTGGAGGTAGATTCAGGTACTAATGGATTCTGGATGTTGCTGGCTTCAGGATTTCCTTCAAATTCATGAGACAAAATGGAATTGTCTCTCAAATTTTTAGCAGCTGCAATTTCTGGTTCAAGTTGAACAGAATTTCCATTTTCTTGATTTTGCACAGTTTCAACGTCCTTTTGAGCTTGATTTCCTGCATCACAATCTTCCAAAATACTTTGCACCAAGTTAGTATCACAAAATGTAACGTGTATAGACTCCTCAATAATCCTAGCATCTTGATGATAAACCCTATATGCTTTACTAGTTGTGGAATATCCTACAAACAGACACTCATACGCCTTTGGATCAAATTTACCCAAATTATCCTTGTTATTTAAAACAAAACATTTGCATCCAAAGATGTGCAAGTAGCCTAAGTTTGGTGGGTAACCTTTCCAAAGCTCATAAGGGGTTTTCTTCAAAAATTTCCTTATGATTGTTCTATTCAAAATGTGGCAAGTCGTGTTAACCGCTTCAGCCCAAAGGAATTTTGGAACATTACTCTCACAAAGCATAGCTCTTGTCATCTCTTGTATGCTTCTATTTCTTCTTTCCACAATACCATTTTGTTAAGGTGTCCTTGGACAAGAGAAGTTGTGAGATATTCCAAATTTCTCACAAAAGGATTCAAATGAATTGTTTTCAAATTCAGTTCCATGATCACTTCTTATAGAAGAGATTTTTAAATCCTTTTCATTTTGAATTTTCTTGCAAAAAGGTTCAAAGGCCGAAAAGGTTTCATTTTTATGTGCAAAAAATAAAACCCAACCAAACCTAGTATAGTCATCCACAATCACTAAACCATAATGTTTACCACCTAGGCTTTGAGTTCTTGTTGGACCAAATAAATCAATGTGTAGTAACTCAAGTAGTCTTTTAGTAGAGATATCTTCCTTTGGTTTAAAAGAACTTTTTGTTTGTTTTCCCATTTGGCAAGCATCACATGTGATGTCTTTGTCAAACTTTATCAAAGGAAGACCTCTTACTAATTCTTTTTTTACAAGTTTGTTTATTTGAAACATACTTGCATGGCCCAATCTCTTGTGACATAACCACTTTTCAGAATCCTTTAGTTCATCAAGAGTAAGTCCATACACATTATTAAAATGCTTCGCAACTAATGAGCAGATATTTTATACGCTTTTTGGTGATATTTTCATGTAGTTTTTAGTATACTTTAGTCACTTTTTAGTATATTTTTTAGGTTTTATGTAAAAATCATATTTCTGGACTTTACTATGAGTTTGTGTATTTTTCTGTGATTTTAGGTATTTTCTGGATGAAATTGAGGGACCTGAGCAAAAATCTTATTTAGATGCTGAGAAAGGACTGCAGATGCTGTTGGATTCTGACCTCCATACATTCGGAATGGATTTTCTGAAGCTACAAAAGTTTAATTGATGCGCTCTCAATTGCATTGGAAAGTAGACATCTTGGGCTTTCCAGCAATATATAATAGTCCATACTTTGCCTGAGATTTGATAGCGAAAATCGGCGTTTAAACGCCAGCTTTTTACCCTTTTTTTGCGTTAAACGCCAGAACTGGCAGAAAAGTTGGAGTTAAACGCCCAAACTGGCACCAAAGCTGGTGTTTAATGCCAGAAATAGTCTATGCACGTGAAAGCTTCAATGCTCAGCCCAAACACACACCAAGTGGGCCCCAGAAGTGGATTTCTGCAATATCTATCTTAGTTTACCCATTTTCTGTAAACCTAGGTTACTAGTTTAGTATAAGAACAACTTTTAGAGATGCATTTTGTACCTTATGACATTTTACATATAAATTTTGTATCTTCTATGGCATGAGTCTCTAAACTCCAAGATTGGGGGTTGGTGCACAAAATTGTGATACACAATGGCGCCAACAACTTGATACGCCCAATTGTAATCTCAACTCTTTTTCACAACTTCGCACAACTAACCAGTAAGTACACTAGGTCGTCCAAGTAAAAAACCTTACGTGAGTAAGGTTCGATCCCCCGGAGATTGTCGGCTTGAAGCAAGCTATGGTCACCTTGTAAATCTCAGTCAGGCGGATTCAAATGGGTTATGGAATTTTAATAATTAAAAGATAAATAAAACATAAAATAAAGATAGAGATACTTATGTAAATCATTGGTGGGAATTTTAGATAAGTGTATGGAGATGCTTTGTCCCTTTCGAATCTCTGCTTTCCTACTGCCTTCATCTAATCCTTCATACTCCTTTCTATGGCAAGCTGTATGTTAGGTTTCACTGGCGTCAATGGCTACCTTCCGTCCTCTTAGTGAAAATGGTCCAACTACGGGTTACGTAGGGCTAATCATCTATCGGTTCTCGATCATGTAGGAATGGGATTTATTATCCTATTGCATCTGTCACTACGCCCTACAGTTGTAAGTTTGAAGCTCGTCACAGTCATCCCATCCCAGATCCTACTCGGAATACCACAGACAAGGTTTAGACTTTCCGGATCTCAAGAATGTTGCCAATGGATTCTAGCTTATACCACGAAGACTCTGATCTCAAGGAGTTGAAGGCTCTATTGTCAGGAGAGGCAATCAACACGAATGAGCCAGGAATCCAAGAGATACACGCTCAATCTAAGGTAGAACGGAAATGGTTGTCAGGCACGCATTCATAGGTGAGAATGATGATTAGTGTCACGGATCATCACATTCATCAGGTTGAAGTGCGAGTGAATATCTTAGAACAAGAATAAGCTTGAATTGAATGGAAAATAGTAGTAATTACATTAGTACTCGAGGAACAGCAGAGCTCCACACCCTTAATCTATGGTGTGTAGAAACTCCGCCGTTGAAATACATAAGTGGTCTGGAGGTCCAGGCATGGCCGAATGGCCAGCCTCCCCAAATATGAAAATATATCATCCATGGTGGAGGAAATTATGATCATCAACAATGGCTCCAAAGACTTGGTGCTCTCAAACGTGAATCTCACTTTGTCACAACTCCGCACAACTAACCAGCAAGTGTACTGGGTCGTCCAAGTAATATCTTACGTGAGTAAGGGTCGATCCCACAGAGATTGTTGGTATGAAGCAAGTTGTGGTCACCTTGTAAATCTCAGTCAGGCGGATTCAAATTGATAGTGGTTTTTGAAAAATATAAAGAGATACTTAATTAAATAATAAAGGATAGAAATACTTATGTAAATTCATAAGTAGGAATTTCAGATAGGTGTATGGAGATGCTGTGTTCATCCTGAATCTCTGCTTTCCTACTGCTTTCATCAAATCTTTGTCACTCCTTTCTATGGCAAGTTGTATGTAGGGCATCACCATTGTCAATGGCTACATCCCATCCTCTAAGTGAAAATGGTCTAAATGCTCTGTCACAGCACGACTAATCATCTGTCGGTTCTCGATCATGTTGGAATAGAATCCCTTGATTCTTTTGCGTTTGTCATCATGCCCAGCAATCGCGAGTTTGAAGCTCGTCACAGTCATTCAATTTCGGAATCCTACTCGGAATACCACAGACAAGGTTAGACTTTCCGGATTCCCATGAATGCCGCCATCAATTCTAGCTTATACCACGAAGATTTTGATTAAGGAATCCAAGAGATATGCGCCCGGTCTAAGGTAGAACGGAAGTGGTTGTCAGTCACACGTTCATAGGTGAGAATGATGATGAGTGTCACGGATCATCACATTCATCGTGTTGAAGTGCAACGAATATCTTAGAATAAGAATAAGTCGAATTGAATAGAAAATAGTAGTACTTGCATTGAAACCTGAGGTACAGCAGAGCTCCACACCCTTAATCTATGGGGTGTAGAAACTCCATCGTTAAAAATACATAAGTGATGAAGGTCCAGGCATGGCCGAATGGCCAGCCCCCAAACGTGATCACCGGATCGAAAATACAATCCAGGATGAAAATACAATAGTAAATGTCCTATTTATAATAAACTAGCTACTTAGGGTTTATAGAAGTAAGTAATTGATGCAGAAATCCACTTCCGGGGCCCACTTGGTGTGTGCTTGGGCTGAGCTTGAATGTTACACGTGCAGAGGCTTTTATTGGAGTTGAACGCCAAGTTGTAACGTGTTTCTGGCGTTCAACTCTGGTTCGTGACGTGTTTCTGGCGTTTGACTCCAGAATGCAGCATGGAACTGGCGTTGAGCGCCAATTTACGTCGTCAAATCTCAAATAAAGTATGGACTATTATATATTGCTAGAAAGCTCTGGATGTCTACTTTCCAACGCCGTTGAGAGCGCGCCAATTAGAGTTCTGTAGCTTCAGAAAATCCATTTCGAGTGCAGGGAGGTCAGATTCCAACAGCATCAGCAGTCCTTTGTCAGCCTTCTTATCAGAGTTTTGCTCAGGTCCTCAATTTCAGCCAGAAAATACTTAAAATCACAGAAAAACACACAAACTCATAGTAAAGTCCAGAAATGTGAATTTAACATAAAAACTAATGAAAACATCCCTAAAAGTAGTTAGATCATACTAAAAACTACCTAAAAACAAAGCCAAAAAGCGTATACATTATCCGCTCATCACAACACCAAACTTAAATTGTTGCTTGTCCCCAAGAAACTGAAAATAAAATAGGATAAAAAGAAGAGAATATACTATAAATTCCAATCTATCAATGAATATTAATTCTAATTAGATGAGCGGGACTTGTAGCTTTTTGCTTCTGAACAGTTTTGGCATCTCACTTCATCCTTTGAAGTTTAGAATGATTGGCTTCTCTTGGAACTCAGAGTTCAGATAGTGTTAATTGATTCTCCTAGTTAAGTATGTTGAGTCTTGAACACAGCTACTTATGAGTCTTGGCCGTGGCCCTAAGCACTTTGTTTTCCAGTATTACCACCGGATACATAAATGCCACAGACACATAACTGGTGAATCTTTTTAGATTGTGACTCAGCTTTGCAAGAGTCCCCAGTTAGAGGTGTCCAGAGCTCTTAAGCACACTCTTTTTGCTTTGGATCACGACTTTAACCACTCAGTCTCAAGCTTTTCACTTGGACCTTCATGACACAAGCATATGGTTAGGGACAACTTAATTTAGCCGCTTAGGCCTGGATTTATTTCCTTGGGCCCTCCTATCCATTGATGCTCAAAGCCTTGGATCCTTTTTACCCTTGCTTTTTGGTTTTAAGGGCTATTGGCTTTTTCTGCTTGCTTTTTCTTTTTCTTTCTATTTTTTTTCACCACCTTTTTTTTTCGCAAGCCTTTTGCTTTTTCACTGCTTTTTCTTGCTTCAAGAATCAATTTTATGATTTTTCAGATCATCAATAACATTTTTCTTATTCATCATTCTTTCAAGGGCCAATAATTTTAACATTCATAACCAACAAGATAAAAAATATGCACTGTTCAAGCATTCATTTAGAGAACAAAAAGTATTGTCACCACATCAATATAATTAAACTAAATTCAAGGATAAATTCGAAATTCATGTACTTCTTGTTCTTTTGAATTAGAAACATTTTTCATTTAAGAGAGGTGAAGGATTAATGGAATTATTCATAGCTTTAAGACATAGTTACTAACTACTAATGATCATGAAGTAGAGACACAAAACATAGATAAACATATAACATAAAAACCGAAAAGCAGAGAAAATAAGAACAAGGAATGAGTCCACCTTAGTGAGGGTGGCGCCTTCTTGAAGGACCAATGGTGCTCTTTGAGCTCCTCTATGTTTCTTCCTTGCTTCTATTGCATGATCCCTAGTGATTTTGGTGCTCTTATCCTTAGTTGCTCCTAATAATTGTGTGGAGGAAAATTTATCCCCTGAGGTATCTCAGGGATCTCTTGATTTGCAGTCAAATGTTCTACCACTGAGCTATAGACCCTTTAGATGAATCTCTCCATCTCTTATGACTTGGAAGTGGAAGCTTTTGTCTTCCCTTTCCTCTTTCTAGAGGTTTCTCTGGCCTTAGGTGCCATCAATGGTTATGGAAAAACAAAAAGCTATGCTTTTACCACACCAAACTTAAAATGTTGCTCGCCCTTGAGCAAAAGAAGAAAGAATGGAAGAAGATATGGAGAAGAGGGAGATATGTGTATGTTTCGGTCATATGGGTGGGATTGGGTGGGGAAGAAATGGATGGATGTGAGTGGTGAAGGTGGTAATGGGAAGAGATATTGAGGTAATTGGTGAAGGGTTTTGGGAAAGAGTGTTTATTGGAAAGAGAGGATGAATGTTGAGAAGAGGGGAGAATATGGTAGGTAGGGATCCTGCGGGGTCCATAGATCCTGAGATGATCCTGTGGGGTCTACAGATCTTGAGGTGTCAAGGATTTACATCCCTGAACCAATTAGGCATGTAAAATGCCTTTCCATGCAATTCTGGCGTTTAAACACCGAAGTGATGCATGTTCTGGGCGTTCAACGCCCATGTGCAGCATGTTTCTGGCGTTGAACGCCAATTCCATGCTTATTTCTGGCGTTCAGCGCCAGCTCTCCTTAGGGTGCATTCCTGGCATTTGAACGCCGGGATGTTGCTTGTTTCTAGAGTTCAACGCTAGATCCATGCTCTGTTCTGGCATTGAACGCCAGCCAGATGCTCCTTACTGGCGTTTAAACGCAGTAAGTCCTTCCTCCAGGGTGTGATTTTTCTTCTGCTATTTTTTATTCTGTTTTTAATTTTAATATTTTTTGTGTGTCTCCACATGATCATGAACCTAATAAAACATAAAAGAACAATAAAATAAGATAAAATTAGATAAATAAAAATTGGGTTGCCTCCCAATAAGCGCTTCTTTAATGTCAATAGCTTGATAGTGGGCTCTCATGGAGCCTCATAGAAGTTCAAAGCATGATGAAGGCCTCCCAACACCAAACTTAGAGTTTGAAGGTGGTGTCTTCTCAACACCAAACTTAGAGTTTGGTTGTGGCCTCCCAACACCAAACTTAGAGTTTGATTGTGGGGGCTCTGTTTGAATTTGTACTGAGAGAAGCTCTGCATGCATACTCTTCCTTGTTACAGAAGGATAGCCGTGTGCCTTAAACACAAGGTAGTCCCCATTCAATTGAAGGACTAATTCTCCTTTGTTAACATTTATCACAGCTTCTGCTGTGGCTAGGAAAGGTCTTCCAAAGATGATGCATTCATCATCCTCCTTTCTAGTGTCTAAGATTATGAAATCAGCAGGAATATAAAAGCCTTTAACCTTTACCAACACATCCTTTACTAATCCATAAGTTTGTCTTACTGACTTGTCTGCCAATTGTAATGAGAATAAGGCAGGTTGTACCTCAATGATCCCCAGCTTCTCCATTACAGAGAGTGGCATAAGATTTATGCCTGACCCTAGGTCACACAGAGCTTTTTCAAAGGTCATGGTGCCTATGGTACAAGGTATTAAAAATTTCCCAGGATCTTATTTCTTTTGAGGTAAAGTTTGCTGAACCCATGTATCAAGTTCACTAATGAGCAAGGGAGGTTCACCTTCCCAAGTCTCATTACCAAATAACTTGGCATTCAGCTTCATGATGGCTCCTAGTTCATCCTCTTCAGAGGAAGAATAATCTTCAGAGCTCATGAATGGCAGAAGGAGATTTAATGGAATCTCTATGGTCTCTATATGAGCCTCGGATTTCTTTGGATCCTCAATAGGGAACTCCTTCCTGCTCAGAGGACGTCCCAGGAGGTCTTCCTCACTTGGATTTTTCATCCTTTCCTCCCTCTCTGCATTTGGCCATATTGACTATATCAATGGTCTTGCACTCTCTCTTTGGATTCTCTTCTGTATTGCTTGGGAGAGTACTAAGAGGGGTTTCAGTGATTTTCTTACTCAACTGGCCCACTTATGCCTCCAGATTTCTGATGGAGGACCTTGTTTCATTCATGAAACTTAAAGTGGCCTTAGACAAATCAGAGACTAAGTTTGCTAAGTTAGAGGTATTCTGTTCATAATTCTCTGTCTGTTGCTGAGAAGATGATGGATAAGGCTTGATATTGCTAAGCCTATTTCTTCCACCATTATTAAAGCCTTGTTGAGGCTTTTGTTGATCCTTCCATCAGAAATTCGGATGATTTCTCCATAATGAATTATAGGTGTTTCCATAAGGTTCACCCATGTAATTTACCTCTGCTATTGCAGGGTTTTCAGGATCATAAGCTTCTTCTTCAGAAGATGCCTCTTTAGTACTGTTGGATGCATTTTGCCATCCATTCAGACTTTGAGAAATCATGTTGACTTGCTGAGTCAACACTTTGTTCTGAGCCAATATGGCATTCAGAGCATCAATTTCAAGAACTCCCTTCCTCTGAGGCGTCCCATTATTCACGGAATTCCTCTTAGAAGTGTACATGAATTGGTTATTTGCAGCCATGTCAATAAGTTCTTGAGCTTCTGCAGGCGTTTTCTTTAGGTGAATGGATCCACCTGTAGAATGATCCAATGACATTTTGGAAAATTCAGATAGACCATAATAGAATATATCTAATATGGTCCACTCTGAAAACATATCAGAAGGACACTTTTTGGTCATCTGCTTGTATCTTTCCGAAGCTTCATAAAGGGATTCACCATCTTTTTGCTTGAAGGTCTGAACATCCACTCTAAGCTTGCTCAGCTTTTGAGGAGGAAAGAATTTATCCAAGAAGGCTGTGACCAGCTTATCCCAGGAGTTCAGGCTATCTTTAGGTTGTGAGTCCAACCATGTTCTAGCTCTGTCTCTTACAACAAAAGGGAAAAGCATGAGCCTGTAGACTTCAAGATCTACTCCATTCGTCTTAACAGTCTCACAAATATGCAAGAACTCAGTTAAAAACTGGTAAGGATTTTCAGATGGAAGTCCATAAAACTTGCAGCTCTGTTGCATTAGAGCAATTAAGAGCGTGCCATTTGGAGTTCTGTAGCTCCAGAAAATCTATTTCGAGTACAGGGAGGTCAGATTCCAATAGCATCAGCAATCCTTTGTCAGCCTTCTTATCAGAGTTTTGCTCAGGTCCCTCAATTTCAGCTAGAAAATACCTGAAATCATAGAAAAACACACAAACTCATAGTAAAGTCCAGAAATGTAAATTTAACATAAAAACTAATGAAAACATCCCTAAAAGTAGTTAGATCATACTAAAAACTACCTAAAAACAAAGCCAAAAAGCATATACATTATCCACTCATCAATCCAGAATGTCTCTATGATCTGAAGATGAAAATACAATATTAAAAAGGTCTTATTTATAATGAAACTAGCTAGTAGGGTTTACAGAAATAGGTAAATGATGCAAAAATCCACTTTCGGGCCCACTTGGTGTGTGCTTAGGCTGAGCATTGAGCCTCACACGTGTAGAGGCTTCTCTTGGAGTTAAATGCCAGCTTTTATGCTAGTTTGGGTGTTTAACTCCAACTTTTATGCCAGTTCTGGCGTTTTGACGCCAGAAAAGGGCAGAGAGCTGGTGTTTTGACGGCATTTTACATCGTCAAAACTCGCGCAAAGTATGAACTATTATATATTGTTGGAAAGACCTGGATGTCTACTTTCTAACGTAATTAAGAGCGTGCCATTTGGAGTTCTGTAGCTCCAGAAAATTCACTTCGAGTGCAAGTAGGGGTGGAAACAGGTCAGTCCAGACCAGGCTTTGCTCTTAACAGGCCTGGCCTGTCATACAGTTGATTGGCCTGAGCCTGGCCTGCAGCCTGTTATAGGCTCTTTATAAAGTATTAGGCCTGGCCTGTTATTCAGCCTGGCCTGGCCTGAAGCCTGTTAAAAGGCCTGATAATTTTTTTTACAAAAATAAAAATATTATTTAAAAAATTATTTTTTAATAAAAATAGTTATATGTAATATGTCATATATTTAATATTTATAAAAAATTTTAAACTTTTAACATATTTAAAATATAGAAAAATATTTATAATAAAATATAATAAATTTAAAATATCTCATAATTTTATTAATAATAAATAATTATTTATATATTTAATTATATTTTAACAGGCCCAAGCAGGCCTGACAGGCCTATAAGGCTAATTAGTAAGTCTGGGCTTGGCCTATTAATGTATTAAGGCTTTTAAAAGAGCCTGGGCCTGTACCTATTTTATAATAGGCCAGGCTGCAGGCCACCTGGCCTTTTTCCACCCCTAAGTGTAGGGAGGTCAGAATCCAACAGCATCTGCAGTCCTTCGTCAGCCTCTGAATCAGATTTTTGCTCAGGTCCCTCAATTTTAGTCAGAAAATACCTTAAATCACAAAAAAATACACAAACTCATAGTAAAGTCCAGAAATGTGAATTTTACTTAAAAACTAATAAAAATATACTAAAAACTAACTAAATCATACTAAAAACTGTATAAAAACAATGCCAAAAAGCGTATAAATTATCCGCTCATCACAACACCAAACTTAAATTGTTGCTTGTCCCCAAGCAACTGAAAACAAAATAAGATAAAAAGAAGAGAATATACAATGAATCCCACAGTATCAATGAAAGTTAGTCCTAATTAGATGAGCGGGGCTTGTAGCTTTTTGCTTCTGAACAGTTTTGGTATCTCACTTTTTCTTTGAAATTCAGAATGATTGGCATCTATAGGAACTTAGAATTTCAGATAGTGTTATTGACTCTCCTAGTTCAGTACGTTGATTCTTGAACACAGCTACTTTATGAGTCTTGGCCGTGACCCTAAGCACTTTGTTTTCCAGTATTACCACCGTATACATAAATGCCACAAACACATAACTGGGGTGAACCTTTTTAGATTGTGACTTAGCTTTGCTAAAGTCCCCAGTTAGAGGTGTCCAGAGTTCTTAAGCACACTCTTTTTTTTTGGATCACGACTTTAACCACTCAGTCTCAAGCTTTTCACTTGGACCTGCAAGCCACAAGCACATGGTTAGGGACAGCTTGATTTAGCCACTTAGGCCTGGATTTTATTTCCTTGGGCCCTCCTATCCATTAATGCTCAAAGCCTTGGATCCTCTTTACCCTTGCCTTTTGGTTTAAAGGGCTATTGGCTTTTTCTGCTTGCTTTTTATTTTTCTTTTCTTTTTTTTTTGCCAATTTTCTTTTCGCTACTCTTTTTTTTTCATTGCTTCTTCTTGCTTCAAGAATCAATTTCATGATTTTTCAGATTATCAATAACATTTCTCTTTGTTCATCATTCTTTCAAGAGCCAACAATTTTAACATTCATAAATAACAAGATAAAAAATATGCACTATTTAAGCATTTATTCAGAAAACAAAAAGTATTGCCACCGCATCAAAATAATTAAACTAGTTTCAAGATAAAATTTGAAATCCAAGTACTTCTTGTTCTTTTGTAATTAACCACATTTTTCATTTAAGAGAGGTGAAGGATTCATGGAGTTATTCATAGCTTTAAGACATAGACACTAGACACTAATGATCATGTAGTGAAGACACAAACATAGATAAACCCTACAGCATAAAAATCGAAAACAGAAAAATAAATAGACAAGGGGATTAAGGAATGAGTCCACCTTAGTGAGGGTGACGTCTTCCTCTTGAAGGTCCAATGGTGCTCTTGAGCTCCTCTATGTCTCTTCCTTGCCTTTGTTGCTCCTCCTCATAGCTCTTTAATCTTCTCTAATCTCATGGAGAATGATGGAGTGCTCTTGGTGTTTCATCCTTAATTGGTCCATGTTATAACTCAAGCTTTCCAAACAAGTGTTGAGTTGTTCCCAATAATTGTGTGGAGGAAATTGCATCCCTTGAGGCATCTGAGGGATTTCTTGATGAGGGACTTTCTCATGCTCTTGTTGAGTGCCATGAATGGGCTCTCTAGTTTGCTACATCCTCTTTTTAGTGATGGGCTTGTCCTCTTCAATGAGGATGTCTCCCTCTATGACAATCCCAGCTGAATAGCAAAGGTGACATATGAGATGAGGAAAGGTTAATCTTGCCAAAGGTGAGGACTTGTCAGCCACCTTGTAGAGTTCTAGAGGTATGATTTCATGAACTTCTACTTCCTATCCAATCATGATACTATGGATCATGATTACCCGATCCACAGTTACCTCAGATCAGTTGCTAGTGGGAATGATAGAGCATTGGATGAACTCCAACTATCCTCTAGCCACAGGCTTAAGATCTGGTCTTCTCAATTGAACTGGGTTGCCTCTTGAGTCTCTTTTCCATTGAGCTCCTTCTACACATATGTCCATGAGGACTTGGTCCAACCTTTGATCAAAGTTGACCCTTCTAGTGTAAGGGCATACATTTTCTTCCATCATTGGCAAGTTGAACGCTAGCCTCACATTTTTCGAACTGAAATCTAAGTATTTTCCCCAAACCATTGTAAGCCAATTCTTTGGGTTTGGGTTCATACTTTGATCATGGTTCCTAATGGTCCATGCGTTTGCATAGAACTCTTGAATCATTAAGATTTTGACTTGCTGAATGGGGTTGGCAAGAACTTCCCAACCTCTTCTTCAGATCTCTTGTCGGATCTCTGGATATTTGCCCTTTTTGAGCCTAAAAGGGACCTCAGGGATCACCTTCTTCTTGGCCACAACTTTATAGAAGTGGTCTTGATGGACCTTTGAGATAAATTTCTCCATCTCCCATGACTCAGAGGTGGAGGCAGTTGCCTTTCCTTTCCTCTTTCTAGAGGTTTCTCTGGCCTTAGGTGCCATAAATGGTTATGGAAAAACAAAAAGCAATGCTTTTACCACACCAAACTTAAGATATTTGCTCGTCCTCGAGCAAAAGAAGAAGGAAAGATGTAGAAGAAGAAGAAAATGGAGGAGATGGAGGCTGTATAGGGTTCGGCCAAGAGGGGAAGAAGGTGTTTGTGATGAAGGGGTGAAAGGTATTTGGGGAAGAGTGTTGTAGAAAGGTGTGAAGAGGAGAGAGAGTGAGTTGAGGATGGTGGGGATCCAGTGGGGTCCACAAATCCTGAGGGGTCAAGGAATTGTTCATCCCTACTCCAATTGGGCGTTCACAACGCCTTAGAGTGCAATTCTGGCGTTTAAACGCGAGTTTACTGCCCTGTTCTGGGTTTAAACGCCAACTTTCCTTCCTGTTATGGCATCTAAACGCCAGTTTGTTGCCCTGTTTTGGCATTTAAATGCCAGTCTGGTGCCCTATTCTGGCGTTTAAACGCCCAGAAAGGTGCCAGATTGGGCGTTTAAAACGCCCATTTTGCTACCCTTACTGGCGTTTAGTCCGTCCTCCAGGGTGTACTGTTTTCCATGCTGTTTTTGAATTTTTTCTTTATTTTTGTAATTATCTTTGTGACTTCACATGATCATCAACCTAAAAGAAAACAAAATAATATAGATAAAATTAAAATAAATTTGGGTTGCCTCCCAATAAGTGCTTCTTTAATCTCAATAGCTTGACAGTGAGCTCTCATGGAGCCTCACAGATGATCAGAGTATGGTTGAGATCTCTCAACACCAAACTTAGAGTTTGGCTGTGGCCTCCCAACACCAAACTTAGAGTTTGAATGTGGGGGCTCTGTTTGACTCTGTATAGGAAGAAGCTCTTCATGCTTACTCTCCATGGTTACAGATGGAGAACCTTGAGTCTTTACTACAAGGCATTCTTCATTCACATGAAGAATAAACTCTCCTCTGTCAACATCAATCATAGCTCATGCTGTGGCTAGGAAAGGTCTTCCAAGGATGATGGATTCATCTTCATCCCTCCTAGTGTCTAGGAATATGAAACAGCAGGGAAGTAGAGGCCTTCAGCCTTTACTAGCACATCCTCTACTAGTCCATAAGCCTTTTTCATAGATTTATATGCCATCTCCAATGAGAATTTGGTAGCCTGTACCTTATAGATTCCCAGTCTCTCTATTATAGAGAGTGAAATCATGTTTATCCCTGACCCCAGGTCACACAGAGCTTTTTTAAAGGTCACGGTGCCTATGGTACATGGTATTAAGAATTTACCAGGATCCTGTTTCTTTTGAGGTAAATTTTGCTGAACCAATGTATTTAGTTCATTGGTGAGCAAGGGAGGCTCTTCCTCCCAAGTCTCATTACCAAATAGCTTGGCATTCAGCTTCATGATTGCTCTTAAATATCGGGCAACTTGCCCTTCAACAATGTCTTCATCCTTTTCAGAAGATGAATAGTCATCAAAGCTCATGAATGGTAAAAGGAGGTCCAAGGGAATATCTATGGTCTTTGTATGAGCCTCGGATTCCTTTGGTTCCTCATTAGGGGATTCCATACTGACCGTTGGTCGTCTCCTGAGGTCTTTCTCATTGGGATTCACGTCCTCCTCCTCCTCTAAGGTTTCGGCCATGTTGATTATATCAATGGCCTTACACTATCCTTTGAGATTATCTTCTGTATTGCTTGGAGAGTGCTAGGAGGAGTTTCAGTAACCCTTTTACTCAGCTGGCCCACTTGTGCCTCCAAATTTCTAATGGAGGATCTTTATTCAGTCATAAAACTAAGAGTGGCCTTAGATAGATCAGAGACTATGTTTGCTAAGCTAGAAGAATTCTGCTCAGAATGCTCTGTCTGTTGCTGAGATGATGATGGGAAATGTTTGCTATTGCTAAACTTGTTTTTTCCACCATTGTTATTATTGAAGCCTTGCTTCTGTTGATCCTTCCATAAAATATTTGGATAATTTTTCCATGAAGGATTATAGGTGTTGCCAAAAGGCTTCACCCATGTAATTCACCTCTGCCATTGCAAGGTTCTTAGGATCATAAGCTTCTTCTTTAGAAGATGCTTCTTTAGTACTGTTGGATGCATTTTGCAATCCATTCAGACTCTGAGAGATCATATTGACTTATTGGGTCAATATTTTGTTCTGATCCAGTATGGCATTTAGAGAATCAATTTCAAGAACTCCTCTCTTTTGGGGCGTCCCATTACTCACAAGATTCCTCTCAGAGGTATATATGAACTGGTTATTTGCAACCATTTCAATAAGTTCCTGAGCTTCTGCAGGTGTTTTCTTCAGGTGAATAGATCCACCTACAGAGTGGTCCAGTGACATCTTGGAAAATTCAGACAGACCATCATAGAATATATCTAATGTGGTCCATTCTGAAAGCATGTCAGAAGGACACTTTTTGGTCAGTTGCTTGTATCTTTCCCAATCTTCATAGGGGGTCTCACCATCTTTTTGTCTGAAGGTCTGAACGTCTACTCTAAGCTTGCTCAGCTTTTGAGGAGGAAAGAACTTGGCTAAGAAAGTCGTGACCAGCTTATCCCAAGAGTCCAAGCTATCTCTAGGTTGTGAGTCCAACCATATTCTAGCTCTGTCTCTTACAGCAAAAGGGAAAAGCATAAGCTTGTAGACTTCAGGATCAACTCTATTGGTCTTAACAGTATCACAGATCTAAAAGAACTCAGTTAAAAACTGATAAGGGTCTTCTGATGGAAGTGCATGAAACTTGCAGTTTTGTTGCAGTAGGGAAACTAATTGAGGCTTTAGCTTAAAATTGTTTGCTCCTATGGTAGGGATTGAGATGCTTCTTCCATAAAAGTTGGAAGTTGGTAAAATCACCAAGCATCTTCCTTGCATTGTTGTTTGGTTCGGCCATAATTGTTTCTTTTGCTACTTCCTTTTCAAAAATTTCAGTGAGGTCCTCTTCAGAGTTTTGTGCTTTAGCTGCTCTTAGCTTCCTCTTTAGAGTCCTTTCAGGTTCAGGATCAGCTTCAACATGTATGCCTTTATCTTTGTTCCTGCTCATATGAAAGAGAAGAAAATAAAGAAAATATGGAATCTTCTATGTCACAGTATAGAGATTCCTTGAGGTGTCAGAGGAAAACAAGAATGGAAGAATGAGGTAGGTAAGGAAGAATTCTAACACACAAAGAAAGATGTAGTTCGAATTGACAATGGAGGAGGAATGTTAGTGTTTAAATAGAAAACGATAAGAGAGGGGAAAGAATTTTCGAAAATAAAAAGAATAAAATTTAAAATAAATTTTTGAAAAATTGGTTGTGGTTTTGAAAAAGATAAGAAATAGTAAAACAAACAAAAAGTCAATTATTCAGTTGAAAAAGATTTGAAAATCAATTTTGAAAAGATAAAAAGTTAGAAAAGATTTTGAAATTGATTTTGAAAAAGATATATTTAAAAAGATATGATTGAAATTTATTTTGAAAAAGATTTGAAAAGGAAATTAAAAAGATTTGATTTTTAAACTTAAAATTGATTACTTGACTAACAAGAAACTAAAAGATATGATTCTAGAATTTAAAGATTGAACCTTTCTTAACAAGAAAGTAACAAACTTCAAATTTTTTAATCAATCACATTAATTGTTAGTATTAATTTCAAAAATTATGAAATAAAGATAAGAAAAAGATTTGATTTTTTTTGAAAAAGATATGTTTGAAAAGATATGACTTTGAAAAATTATGGATTTGAAAAAGATTTGATTTGAAAACAAAATTCCTCTCCTTGTGTCATCCTAGCGTTAAACGCCAACAGCTGCATGTTTTGGGCGTTTAACGCCCAATTGTTGCATGGTTTGGCCGTTTAAATGCCCAGCTAGGTACCCTGGCTGGCGTTTAAACGCCAGTTTTCCTTCTTCACTGGGCGTTTTGAACGCCCAGCTTTTTCTCTGTAATTCCTCTGTTTTATGTTCTTGGATCTTCATTTTGCTAAATCCTTTATTCAAGAAGATATGTTTTCAATTTTTGAAAAACAACAAAATGAGTCGAAACATATAATTCTTGGATCAAAACACAAGATATATGCAAGAACATTATGAACGTCAAGATAAACACCAAGAACAATCTTGAAGATCAAGATGAACATCAAGAACTCAGTTTTCTTAATGAAAGAAACCATGGAGGACACCAAACTTAGAACATTCTCATGTTTGGGCCATATGAATGCAAGAATACATATGTAGAACATCATGCAGTGCAAATTAATAAATCATAAAGATCGAACAAGGCAATTCATCAAGAATGACTTGAAGATCATCAAGAACACAATGCATGTGTTTCGAGAATTGCAACACAATTAAAATCATGCAATTGACACCAAACTTAAAATTTGGCCCTATATTCAAATAAGAACCATGAAATATTTTTGAGTTTTTATGATTTTATGAATTTTTTTTATTTTTCGAAAATTATTTAAAAAAACGAAAAAGAAGAAAATTTTTTTGAAAGATTTTTAAAAACTTTTTGAAAATAAAATAAAAATTACCTAATATGAGCAACAAGATGAACCGTCAGTTGTCCAAACTCGAACAATCCCCGGCAACGGCGCCAAAAACTTGGTGCACGAAATTGTGATACACAATGGCGCCAATAACTTGGTACGCACAATTGTAATCTCAACTCTTTTTCACAACTTCGCACAACTAACCAGCAAGTGGAGTGGGTCGTCTAATTAATAAACCTTATGTGAGTAAGTTTCGATACCACGGAGATTGTCGGCTTGAAGCAAGCTATGGTCACCTTGTAAATCTTAGTCAGGCGGATTCAAATGGGTTATGGAGTTTTAATAATTAAAAGATAAATAAAACGTAAAATAAAGATAGAGATACTTATGTAAATCATTGGTGGGAATTTCAGATAAGTGTATGGAGATGCTTTGTCCCTTTTGAATCTCTGCTTTCCTACTGCCTTCATCCAATCCTTCATACTCCTTTCTATGGCAAGCTGTATGTTGGGTTTCATCGGCGTCAATGGCTACCTCCCGTCCAACTACAGGTTACGTAGGGCTAATCATCTATCGGTTCTCGATCATGTAGGAATAGGATTTATTATCCTTTTGCGCCTGTCACTACACCCTACAGTCACGAGTTTGAAGCTCGTCACAGTCATCCCATCCCAGATCCTACTCGGAATACCACAGATAAGGTTTAGACTTTCCGGATCTCAAGAATGCTACCAATGGATTCTAGCTTATACCACAAAAACTCTGATCTCAAGGAGTTGAAGGCTCTGTTGTTAAGAGAGGCAATCAACACGCATGAGCCAAGAAACCAAGAGATACACGTTCAATCTAAGGTAGAACAGAAGTGGTTGTCAGGCACGCGTTCATAGGTGAGAATGATGATGAGTGTCACGAATCATCACATTCATCAGGTTGAAGTGCGAGTGAATATCTTAGAATAAGAATAAGCTTGAATTGAATAGAAAATAGTAGTAATTGCATTAATACTCGAGGAACAGCAGAGCTCCATACCCTTAATCTATGGTGTGTAGAAACTCTACCGTTGAAAATACATATGTGGTCTGGAGGTCCAGGCATGGCCGAATGGCCAGCCTCCCCAAATATGAAAATATATCATCCAGAATGTCTCTATGATCCGAAGATGAAAATACAATAGTAAAAAGGTCCTATTTATAATGAAACTAGCTACTAGGGTTTACCGAAATAGGTAAATGATGCAGAAATTCACTTCCGGGCCCACTTGGTGTGTGCTTGGGCTGAGCATTGAGCTTCACATGTGTAGAGGCTTCTCTTGGAGTTAAACGCCAGCTTTTATGCCAGTTTAGGCGTTTAAGTCCAACTTTTATGCTAGTTCTGGCGTTTTGACGCCAAAAAAGTGTAGAGAGCCGTTGTTTTGATGCCATTTTACATCGTCAAAACTCGCGCAAAGTATGGACTATTATATATTGCTGGAAAGCCCTGAATGTCTACTTTTCCACGCAATTGAGAGCGTGCCATTTGGAGTTTTGTAGCTCTATAAAATCCACTTCGAGTGCAGGGAAGTTAGAATCCAACAGCATCTGCAGTCCTTTGTCAGCCTCTGAATCAGATTTTTGCTCAGGTCCTTCAATTTCAGCCAGAAAATACGTGAAATCACAGAAAAACACACAAACTCATAGTAAATTATAGAAATGTGAATTTTGCTTAAAAACTAATAAAAATATACTAAAAACTAACTAAATGATACTAAAAACTATATAAAAACAATGCCAAAAAGTGTATAAATTATCCACTCATCAGGGGTGAGGAGCTCTGCTGTGTCTCAATGGATTAATGCAATTACTACTGTTTTTCATTCAATCACGCTTGTTTCTATTCTAAGATATTCATTCGCATTTCAACATGATAAATGTGATTATCTGTGACACTCATCACCATTCTCAACGTATGAATGCGTGCGTGACAACTACTTTCGTTCTACCTTAGATTGAGTGGATATCTCTTGGGCTCCCGGTTCATGAGTTTGACTGCTTCTCCTGACAATAGAGCATTTAAATCTGTGAGATCATAGTCTTTGTGGTATAAGCTAGAATCAATTGGCAGCATTTCTGAGATCCGGAAAGTCTAAACCTTGTTTGTGGTATTTCGAGTAGGATCTGGGAAGGGATGACTGTGATGAGCTTCAAACTCATAAATGTTGGGCGTAGTGACAGTGTGCAAAAGGATCAACGGATTCTATTCCAACACAAATAAGAACTGACAGATGATTAACCATGTACATGGACCATTTTCACTGAGAGGACGGTGGGTAGTCATTGACAACGGTGATCCACCAGCATACAGCTTGCCATAGAAGGAGCCTTGCATGCGTGAAGAAGAAGATAGTAGGAAAGCAGAGATTCTGAAGACAGAGCATCTCTAAAACCCCAATCTGATCTCCATTACTGCATAACAAGTACTCTTTATTTCATGTTCTCTTACTTTCTGCAATTAAAACTAAGAATCATTATTGATATCCTGACTAAGAGTTACAAGATAACCATAGCTTGCTTCAAGCCGACAATCTCTGTGGGATCGACCCTTACTCACGTAAGGTATTACTTGGACGACCCAGTGCCCTTGCTGGTTAGTTGTGCGGAATTACAAAAGTGTGATTGTAATTTCGTGCACCAAGTTTTTGGTGCCGTTGCCAGGGATTGTTCGAGTTTGGACAACTGAAGGTTCATCTTGTTGCTTAGATTAGGAAATTTTTTTTTCTTTTTGGTTTATAGTCACTAAATTTGAGTCTCCTATTTTCTTTTCAAAATTTTTTTAAAAATCTTATTTTTCTACACTAATTTTTTATTTTTTCTTTGAGTTTAGTTTTATGTTTTAAGTTTGGTGTCTTTTGCGTTTTTATCTTATATATTTTCAAATTATTAGTGTCCAAGGTATAAAATTTTTTAAGTTAGGTGTCCTTTATTGTTTTTATTTTTCTTAAAAATTTTCAAAGTGTTCTTGGTGTTCATCTTGACATTCAAAGTTTCCTTGTTTGCTTTCCTTGTTTTAATCTAAAAAAATCTATGTTTGATGTCACTTTGCTGTTTTTCTCTTTCCTCATTAAATTCAAAAAAAATAAAAAAAATATCATTTTCTTTAATTGGTCATAATTTTCAAATACGTTAGGATTGATTTTGTCAAAATTTCAATTTTAAAAATTCTATCTTCTTAAATCTTTTTAAAAATAAAATCCTCTTTTTTTATTTATTTTTATTTTTAATTTTTTCGAAAATCTTTTAAAATCTTTTTTTAATTAATTAATTATTTTACTTTTCAAATTTTCTTTTATTTACTTTTCTAATTTTCAAAATTTTTGTTTGATTTTTTTCTTCTATTTTATTTTATTTAATTTTGTCTCACATCATCTCCCTTTCTCCATCATGGACATAAGTGGGAATGAACAGTACAGAAGGACTCTAGGGTCATATGCTAACCTCACTGCTGCTTCATATGGGTGTAGTATCTATATACCCCCCATCAAAGCTAGAAATTTTGAGCTAAACCCCCAGCTCATTATCATGGTGCAGCAAAATTGCCAGTATTCCGGTCTTCCACAAGAAGAACCTACTGAGTTTCTGGCACAGTTCTTACAAATTGTTGACACAGTACGTGATAAGGAAGTAGATCAGGATGTCTACAAATTATTACTGTTTCCATTTGCTATAAAAGATCAAGCTAAGAGGTGGCTAAATAACCAACCCACAGCAAGCATAAGAACATGGAAACAATTTTCAGAAAAATTCCTAAATCAATATTTCCCTCCAAAAAGGATGACACAACTAAGGCTGGACATCCAAGGCTTTAAACAAGAGGATCTTGAATCCTTTTATGATGCCTAGGAGAGGTACAGAGAGATGCTAAGGAAATGCCCCTCTGAAATGTTTTCAGAGTGGGTATAGTTAGACATCTTCTACTATGGGCTTACAAAAAAAGCCCAGATATCTCTAGACCACTCAACTGGTGGATCTATACACATGAGAAAAATAATTGAAGAAGCTCAAGAGCTCATAGATACAGTTGCTAATGAAAATAGCAGAGGAGGCCCAAAACCTCATAGATATGGTGGCAAACAATCAATACTTCTTTGCTCATCAAAGTCAATGCCACCTAGCCCAGAGAAAGGGTGCAATGGAGTTGGAAGGAGTGGACACTATTCTAGCTCAAAACAAGGTGATGCACCAGCAAATCTAGCAACAATTTGAGCAAGTGGCTAAGAGAATTTATGGACTGCAACTTGCTGCAGTGAATACACAAAGCCTATCTCAATTCTCACATGGATGGAATCGATCTGAAGGGGCTCTTGGGACACTCAACTATGAGCAACAAGGGCCTGAACAGATACAACACATGAACAACACCTCAAGTTCATACCAACATGAATTCTATGGTGATGCACACAATCCATCCTGGAGGAATCATTCTAACTTGAGGTGGGGTGAGCACCAGAATCAAGGACAAAGGGACTTCAACTATAGCGGCATTAGCAACACAAACAACCAAAGCCATTCATCCAATAATACTAACCAATTCAAAAACCCACAAAACACATACCACCAACCCTATAACAACTTACAAAACCACCAGAATAACTTGTCCACATCCACATTCCACCCACAAAGTACCCCTGCAATTAATTCAAACAACTTCCAGCAACAACCATCTCATTTCACACAACCACAATCAAATCCAGACTCTCAAAGAATCTCTATTCTAGAGACAATGATGGAGAAACTCATGAAAAATCAAGAGATGGCAAGACAAGATTAGGAAGCTGCAAGGAAAGACCAAGCCCTGGCATTCAAAAACCAAGAGGCCTCAATTAGAAAATTTGAGAGACACATGGGGCAAATGGCTAAGCAAATTTCAAAAATGGATGAGAAGAGAGCAAATACCCTCCCCAATGCCACTGAAGAACACCCAAGGGACAAAAGAAAAGCTACAAAGTGGGAGGAATGCAAGGCAATCACAGTGGGAAGTAAGAAGACTATGAAGAAGGAAGCCATTAATCAGGAAGAACACAACAGAGAAGTTCCACAAGAAGAGACAGAGGAGAGAAGTGAAGAGGATAAAAAAACCAAAAATTCACAAATTTTAAAGGGATACAAGAACATCCTTGAACCACAACTACAAGAGAAGAGGGAAGGAGTGAATCTATATATCCCCAAACTTCCATACCCTCAAAGGTTTCAGAGAGAAAATGAGGATAAGCAATACTCAAAATTCCTGGATATATTTAAGACTCTCAGCATCAATATTCCTTTCTTAGAAGCACTTGAACGGATGCCATTATATGCCAAATTTATGAAAGAAGTGCTAACAAAGAAAAGATTCCTAAAGGAAGGACAGATTGTTGAGATGACAAAGGAATGTCGTGCTATCCTCCAAAGAGAGTTGCCAGAGAAGAAAGATGATCCTGGGAGTTTTTACATACCTTGCACCATAGGAAACATAACAATTGAGAAGTCATTCTGTGACCTCGGTGCAAGCATAAACTTGATGCCTTTGTCTCTAATGAGGAAACTTCGAATTTCTGAGTTGAAGTCCACACGAATAGTTCTCCAAATGGCTGACAAATCCATTAAGCAAGCATTGGGATTTGTGGAGAATGTGTTGGTAAAAGTGGGAAAAAATTTTCTCCCTGCTGACTTTGTTATCTCAGATATAGAAGAGGACCCTAACACTCCTATCATCCTGGGGATGCCTTTCCTAGCTATGGATAGAGCATTGATAGATGTTGAAAAAGGAGAATTGTTGCTGAGAGTGCATGATGAGCACCTAGCATTCCATGTTTTTAAAACACTGCATGAGCCCACTCAAGAAGAAGATTGTATGAAGGATAAGGCCCGAGATCAAATCTTGAAGGAGGCAGTCAATGAGTTAACTCCAAGACTTCCAATCCATGCTTGAAAGAAGTAGAGATGGTGCAACAGACCAAAGAAATCAAGGAGGAACTAGATCTAAAACCCTCAGATGAGAAACTCAACACCCTAAATAAAGAACCACCAAGGCATGGATTATCTTCTGAGAAAGAAAAGAAGAAGAGGCCAAGAGGGTGGAGAAATAAGAAGATCCCTACTGAAGGCTTTTCACCAGGGGATAAAGTGGTGTTAAACACCCAATCAATGAAGGTGTCTCTATAATTATCTGAATACTACACTGTGAATTGGGTCCTTTCACTTGAACACCTAGAGATCATTAAAGAAGAAACCAGAAGGAAGTTCACAGTAAGAGGAGAAAAGTTGAGGCACTATGATTTTCAGCCCCCATGATCAAAGGATGAGATGTCAAGCTAGTGACAATAAAGGAGCGCTTGTTGGGAGGCAACCCAACCTAAGGTAATCTCTTTTCATAGCTATTTCAATAAAAAGGTTGAGTAGTCTTATCCGTATTTCAAGGAGCTAAGTTTGGTGTTGCACACCAAAACAATTTAAGGGAGAATAAAGAATGCTAAGTTTGTTGTTCCACCAAGATCTCATTTGAAAACACATTTTCACCTTCTGCATAAAGAGTTGCTAGTTCCCAGCAATCAGAGAAACTACTTAACCATTGTCTGTTTTCTAGTTTTTAACTTTATGACCTTCAGCAAAGGCAAAAGGGTTCATATGTATACATGTGGTTGACTTAATGCATAAGAAACATTGGCAAGGGACTAAGTTTGGTGTTCACACACCAAAGTAAGTTCAAAAGCCCACAAACAATTCAAGCATGCTAACCATTTGCCTAAGGGCTTGAGAAACAAACAATTTCTAAGGATTATGCAGGAAGACATTCAACCTGTGGAGGGGACCTGCATCATTGTCCAAAGGAAGTACAGCAAAGAGAAATAATAATGACAGAAGAAAAAGCTGAGAGACAGTCCCAACAGGTTGTATTGACACTTAATCCTTGTTGCTGCGAAGTGTTTTAAATGAGGAATCCCTATATGTCTTGCTGAAGTATTCAATTAGGCGTAAGTGGAGATGTTTGCCAAAAATGCTAGCCTGCTTTATGGTTGTCATTCCTCATTAGCTTGAATTTTATTTTGTTTCCCCTGCTGCATGAATAGAAGAAAAATGTTTGAAATAGAAAGTGAATGTTCAATGTTGTAGAAGTTAGAATAAAATTCAGTGGTGGTATTTGTTTGATTCAATGGTTAGCTCAAATAACAAAAGCTGCATAATAACATGTTCTTTGAAGTGTGAATTAGTTTGCTGCTATAAAGTCTATTATTAATGAAAATCTCTTAAGAATGAAGCAAAACAAAAATAAAAATAAAGAAAAGCCAAGAATGGGCAAAGAAACAAACAATAAGGCTAGACACCAATAGCTTGGACCCTTAGACATATGCCTGTGGTGTTTTTGTACTAGGATATGCTTGGACAAGTAGGTTCTGAGGATTATTTTGAAACTTGGCCACTTAGATCAACTGATCTGGGATCGCCAACCAAAAGTCCACTATCAAGAGCAACCTAACTACAAAGCATTTAGTGATCCAAAGAGATGCTGGGCATCAATGTTCCTAGGAAGAAATTGTGAGCCATGTGTCTGTGGTGAGAAAGTGTTGAGCAAAAATTAAGTCAAAAGGCTGCTGCAACACTTGCCACCAAGCTTTCATTAATAAATAAGCTTTCTAAAGCAAAAGAAGGAAAGAAAAAGCTAGCAAGGGATCAATCAAAAAGCAAGACAGTATAGCAGCAACTCTTGTGAATCTTTAAGGAAGCATTTCTTATCTATCAGCAAAGAATAAGTGAGCTACATTTGTCTGCATGAAATCCCATGAACCAAGTTCAATTATCTGCTAAATAAGGACATGCATACTTCTCTGTTTCACTTCACTCTCTCTTATGTTTAGTGCTTGCTCGGGGACAAGCAAGGTTTAAGTTTGGTGTTGTGATGACAAGTCATCTTATGCTAGCTTTTCTAGCATTTTTCACTTGTTTCATTAGGTTTTATGAACTTTCTTGAGTCATAAGTAAGCCATTTGGGAAGAAATCCATGTATGCCTATATTCATTCAACCATGAGTAATTTGATGCAATTTCATGAGGTTTTATGCTATGATTACTTATATGCTGAGAATAATAAGAAGTCTCATGATTTTAGCATAGCTTTGATACATTTGTTGGTTGATGATAGGTGAAGAAAGGCATGGAGGAAGGTTGAAGAAAAAAAGTATGGAGAGGATGGAGACTTAGAGAAGAGAAATAGAACACAAACTGGCTGAAGCTCACGTTTGAGATGGTATTGGGGGTCCAACGTTAACCCCAATGTAGTGAGAAAATGATCAATTCTGGTGCCAAAGGATTTTTGAGGTGCGTGTATGCGTACATGCCACGTACGCGCAAAAATAGCAAATTTTGGCATCCGCGCGGAAGCGTGCAGCACGCGTACACGTAAATGAGTGTTTTTGACTCATTTGCGCGGAAGCGCACGGTACACGTATGTGCCACAACAGAACGTTAGGGGTCCAACGTTACCTCAAATGCTACCTCCAACGTCCGCAACACTTAGCCCAAAATTGAAATTGTAAAAATTGGAATCGATGCGCACGCGTCAATGCCGTGTACGCGTGAATGGGAAAAAATAAATACACGCGGAAGCGCACAGTACGCGTATGTGCGGGTTTGCTGACGTTGGCCCTCCAACGTTGAATCAAATGCCAATGACAGCAAGCTTTCTGGTTTTCGCTGATCTGATTCAAAGTGGTATTTGGGTCAACGTTGACCCTTCAATGTTGACACAAACTTGAAGCATCAGTATTCAAATTTTGCACAGATCTCTTCTCAACAAAAGGGCAACCAATTGGAACGATCCTTAACCCAATTCCATCAAGGCTAAAAGCCCACTTCAAGGCTTAAAGATCAAAAATAGAAAGTGTATAAATAGGAGTTAGTTTGATTTAGAGAGGACCTTCTTTCATTTTTTTAGTTTTACTTTTAGCTCATTTTAGTTTTCACTTGAATTTGGGAAATTGGGATTGAGATCTGGGTTTTCTTTTTTCATTGTTCTTGCTTCTACATTTCTTATTTTCTGCTTTAAATTTTGGATCGAGATTGAAGGAATTCTATTTCAAATCTTGATCTGAAATCTCTTTGTCCTTCTTCTGCATAATCTTAGTGAATTGATAATTAAATCTAAGTTTTCTTTACTGCTTTCATCTTCTTTACTTCTTCTGCAGTTGTTCTCTGTTGGATCAAGGAAGGAATTGAGATCTAGACTTGTTCTCTAGCCTCATTCAACCCCTGAGATCTTCAACTTCTCTTTTAGTTATTGCAATTGAACTGAATTTACTTTCTGTTTTGCTTCTTCAAGCAATTCTTCTTTTCTGTTTAGATCTGCTGCATTTTAATTCATCCTTTACTTCTCTGTTAATTGTCATTTACTTTCTCTTGTTTAATTTCTGAAATCCCAGCTCCCAAAGCCCTTTATGATTCAAGCAATTTACATTTCTTGCACTTTAAGGTTCAGCTATTTACATTTCTTGCAATCTAAGCTTCTATCATTTATATTACTTGAACTTTAAGATTAAGCTTCTTTACTTCCTTTGCCCTTTAATTTACAGTCAATTATCCCTCTCTCTTTAAATTTCATGCAATTTAGCTTCTATTGGATACAAATCACTCAAATCAACACTTGTTTGCTTGACTAAATCAACCACCCAACTAAAATTGCTCAATCCTTCAATCCCTGTGGGATCGACCTCACTCATGTGAGTTATTATTACTTGATACGACCCGGTACACTTGCCGGTGAGTTTCGTGTTGGATCGTTTTCCACACATTAGTGCAACTCTCTGTTCCATTTGAGGGGGCAAAAATTTGCAAGCGACGCGTGCGCGTCTTTCACGCCCACGCGTGGTGTGCTAAAAGGAAAGTGACGCGTACGTATCATGGATGCGTACGCGTGGACCAATTTGTGCCTATCTCACACCAGCCGCATGATTCTAGCCCAACTTTGATGCGTACGTGTGGACCAATTTGTGCCTGTCGCACACCAGCCGCATGATTCCAGCCCAACTTTCTGGTCGTTGGATGCAGACGCCGATTCGGAATCGACGCCCGCGCATGGCCTATGCGCACGCGTGGTGTGTTTTTTTTTTCCTTTTATGCAGTATGCATAATGCAATGCAGATGATGATGCATGAGCTATAATTTCTAAATTATGACGAGTAAGCATAAAATAAAACAGAACTAAAGGTGAAAAGGGATGATCATACCATGGTAGGTTGTCTTCCACCTAACACTTTTAGTTATTGTCCTTAAGTTGGACATTGGATGAGCTCCCTGTTATAGCGGCTTATGCTTGAACTCATCCAGGAATCTCGACCAACTTTTGTACTTCCAGCAACCTCTGGGGTCCCAAATCAGACGTAGGAAGTCCTCAAGCAAATTGAAGCAAGTAATACGACCCCAAGAGTGTGGAGTGCCAGAGTGAATTCCGGGATCCCAAACCTTGCTTTTGCACCCATCTTTGAATTGATCTTCAATATTCCAACTGGGTGGCAAGAGAGTTGAATCCTCATCAGAATGTCCAAACAACCTTCTAAACCATGCATTCGAGCTCTGCACCAACCCGTGTATCTCAACTTGGAGCATACAACCATCTTGAACCTTGCATGATAACTCCTGCCACTGACCATCTCTCTCTTGCTCTTAAAGCCACAAAGAGTGGTAAGCTGACCATCCATTTCAAGTAACCCGTATTCAAGTGGGAAAGCAAAGGTTGAAGATAAGAACTTTACCCACTTGAATGTTGTATTAGATGGCAATGGTTTCGGGAGAGTTGTTTTTAATGGTCTTGTAAGTTCTATTCCTTTATGTTCTTCCTTGAATTCTTCCACCTCTTTGCAAACCTCTTCAACTTCAACCGCAACCTCATCAAATTCTTCTTATTCTTTCCCGTCACTCAGGTCATAAGTTAGAGTTTGAGAAAAGTCTACCTCTGCATCAAATTCAAATTCACTTGGGGAAGATTCTTCAAACTCAAAGGGTTCAATAGCGGACGCAGAGTCATAACAAGAGGGGTCTAATTCGTGATCATCATCTTCAAGGGAACCCGCCTCTTGAATTATTTCGTCCAATTCTTCATAAGGAACATGCCTTGGAGGTTGTGCACGATCCTCCTCAACATTAATTTCAAGCTTATTGGAAGAATACTCTGCAACTCTAGATTCCCATGGAGGTTCAGCATCTCCTAAGTTTTCGACCACCTCTTCCTCTACAACAATTATAGCTTCCTCCAGCTACTCCAACACAAAGTCATGCTACTCACTGTCCACTAGAGTTTCTAGCTTCTCCTTTATGCTGGGTTCTTTAGTAGACTCTCCACGTGATGCCGTGGGGGTACCTTGAGTGTCCAAACGTTGGGAAACTAATCGACTTATTGCTTGCTTCAGCTGATAAAGAGTTGCATGAAATCGATCCACTGTTTCCTTGAGACGATCCCTTGATTCTTGTTCTGCTTGGATTGCGCGATCAGGATCATATGGCTCGTGGATTGATGGATATGGACATGGTGTATATGGAGGTGGTGGTTCTTAGGAATAATTAGGTTGAAATCGGGATGATTCTGGATATGATTCATATGGCTCATAAGGTGGGTGGCATGGTGGGTACGGGTCAGGATCATATGAGGGTATTTGATGGTAAGGGGCTTGTGAGTATGATGGTTCAAAGCTATGCTGCGAAGAGAGTTCATAGGTATATAGTGGTACCTGTTGGTAACTACAAGGGGGTCCACCATATCTATCGTTTCAGTGCGCACCCTAGAATGGTTCTTGACTATAGTAATATGGTGGAGGTTGGTTGTCACGAAGAGGTCCACCATAACTATTGTCTTGGATTGCATCGTAATATGGTTGTTGGTCATAGTGCATTAGAGGGGGTTGTTGCCAAGAGGATTGATCAAATCCTTGTGGCTCCTCCCATCTTTGATTGTCCCAACCTCAATGCATGTTTACATTATAGGCTTCATTCCCTGCAACATAATTTGAACTAAACTCATAGCCAAAGGGGTGAGGGTTCATAGTAGAAAAAAAAACAAAAACTAATAAAGATACGCAACTAAGTCCTAAAACTAACAAACGAGTAAAAGAAAAATATTTACAATATCCAATAATAAGGCACACGTTTGCAATTCTCCGGCAACGGTGCCTTTTTGACGAGTGGGTTTCTCGCACGGTCTAGAATTTTACTAACAAATCCTCGTTGAAAGTATAGCTTCTAGACCGACAAAGAATCTTTTTCGTGCAAAAGTTTGGTTGTCACAAGTAACAAACCCCTAATAAAGTTGATAACCGAAATATTTAAACCTCGGGTCGTCTCTTAAGAAATTACAGGGAAGTGTTCTTATTATTGGTTATGAGTTGTGTAAATTGGGGTTTCGGGGATGAGAAATGAGAAGAGTAAATTGTAGGGAAATTAGAATGATAACAATAAAAACCCTTGGCAAGGTATGAGAATTGGAAGTCCTATCCTAGTTATCCTTATCAATTGTGATGAAAATTGTCCGTTGCTCCCACTAGGTCAACTTCTAACTATGAAGGTAAGTCAAGTGGATAAATCAATATGAATCCTCAAGTCCTAGTCAACTCCCAAGGAAAGACTAGAGTTAGTGGAATTCAAATCAACTAGCAAACATAACAAGTATCTATCAACAAAGGAGTTTGATAACTCAAGCGTCACCAATTACTCAACCAAAGCCAAATAGGGTGAAAGTCTAAATTAAAACCCTCCCAAGCATTTTATCAAACACTTGGAGGGCATAACACCAAAATAGTAGTGAAGGAATAGGAGATAATAACGTCCAAATAACCAATCTCAAATATCAGCAACATAGATCAAAAGAGAGCAATCCTAAATATGAAATACCTCAAGTTATATTAAATAGAAAATCCAATCACAAAAGGAATGTGTAGATCAAAGTATTAGAATCAATAAGAGTAGAAGAGAATTAAGTCAAAGAACATTAAACCTGGGATTGAGAAGAGATAATCCTAAATCCTAAAGAAATCCTAAATCCTAAACCCTAAGAGAGAGAAGAGAGCCTCTCTTTCTAAAACTACATCTAAAACCTAAAATTATGTGAATGTGTAGTGAATGAATTGTCCCCTCCATTTTGCCTCACTCTCAGCCTCTAATCTGTGTTTTCTAGGCCTGGAGTTGGGCCAAAAGGAGCCCAGAAATCGCTGGGAGCAATTTCTGCAACTTCTGCACATGGCGCACATCATGCGTACGCGTGGGTCACGCGTGCGCGTTGTTTGGCGAAATCCCTTATCACACGTACGCGTCAGTCACGCATACGCGTCGCTCCTCTTTTACGCTGGTTATGCGTACGCGTCATCTATGCGTACGCGTCATGTCCCGCTGGTCAGCTTCATTCTTCCTTTGTGTTCCTTCCATTTTTATAGGCTTCCTTTCCATTCTCCAAGCCATTCTTGCCCTATAAAGCCTGAAACACATTAACATACAGATCACGGCATCGAATGGTATATAGAGGAGTTAAAATTTGACAATTTAAAAGTTCTGGAAGCGAGTTTTCAATCATGTGAATTTTATGAATAAGTGTAGGAATAATCTGATAAATTCCACTCAATTTAGCACAAAATAAATTATAAAATAGTGGTATATCACACACCCAACATTCAAGTGGCACGTCTAGCGTGGAGGATGGATACTGGTGTGCCACGCCTTCGTCACCAAGTGGCACACCCTTTTGGTTGGCTTCTTAACTTCCTTTCTGGAAATTATAACCAGCGTGCCACGCCCATCATCTTGCCTTGGTTCCAGTAGCTGGCGTGCCACGCCCAGTATTCAAGTGGCACGCCATAGTGAGATTCTTGAGCTGGCGTGCCACGCCTTCGACACCAAGTGGCATGCCCAGCCCTTTCTTTGGCTTCCTTGTGTATTGGTGAGCCATGCCTGGTTGCTCAAGTGGCACACCTAAGTGGGGATGAGAGCTTGGCGTGCCACGCCTTCAATCTCAAGTGGCACGCCCAGGCATTTTTAGCCTTCACTTCTCCTCTGGAATCTTGTACTAGCATGCCACGCAATGTTACTCAAGTGGCACGCCCATTCATTTATTGGTTCCTCAAGCTTGGCATGCCATGCCAGACTCCTCAAGTGGCATGCCCAAGTGACTTTTGAAGCTGGCGTGCCACGCCTTCGATACCAAGTTGCACGCCCTATAGTAAGTGATAGGCTAGGCATGCCACACTCAACTTGGCATGCCACGCCCCTTTGATGGCCTTCAATGTTGCTCTCTGGAAGATTGTATTGGCGTGCCACGCCCAGCTTCTGGCATGCCATGCCCATGTAAATGCTTGAGAACCCTTCTGGACTTCAGCACTAGCGTGCCATGCCCAGCTCCTGGCGTGCCACGCTAGTGTACTTTTTGTGGCATTTGCTCCAAATGGCACGCCCATTTTACACGCCCAGCTTGTTTTGTTGTTTTCTTCCCATTTTTGATGTCTTTTTCACCTGAAATTCAGTACAACCTCATTTCAAAGTAATATACTATACTGTCCATCAAATAGTGCATGAATTGCAATGATCAAATGAGATTATGCTCTTTTGTGGTCCTTTTTATGCAAGAAAAAAGGGTAGATGATGCAAGTCATCACAACACCAAACTTAAGCTTTGCTTGTCCCAAGCAAATCGATGTGAGTGGTTTCTATAAGGATTGAGACTTGACCTCGAGTGGACAAAACACATTACTAAGGATAGGAATAAGTGTTTAACATATGCATGCATATTTTGGTTTAAATGCCATAAAGAGCTTCTAAATCCTTGAGAGTTCTTTCAAACATAGGTTTCAGGGGTCCTTTTTATTGATGTCACCTTGAAGTAGTAAGGGTCATTTCATTTTCTTCTTTGGTTGTTCTTTCTCTTCTGTTTATTGACCACGACTCTAAGTGTTTTGTCTCAAGACAACCCTTTAGTTAGGCTTTCAATTAGCACTCCCAAACCAGTTGGCTTTAGAGTACTAGGTGTTGAAACACCTCTAAGAATTTACTTGCCAAGGCCTCTTCTTGACACATCTTCACCACAAGCATCTACTAGGATTTTCAACTCTTTTGAGCTTTTTAATGTTTCTCTTCACCCTAGTAGTTGATGCTCAGAGCCTTGGGTCTGTATTGCTTACTACTTCTTGGTTCTATAGATATTCAAGGAGCACCCCTTATCCTTTATTTGTCATACTTTCTAAGACTAGTTGCCTTTCATGACCTCTTTTCTTTTTATTTCATTCAAGGTTCTACACTTAGTTCCTTGTCCTTTAGTCTGTGAATGATCTCTCTTGGTCTTAGTCTCTTTTACTCTTGTTCTTGCACAACTCACAAACAACTCTTATGGGGACAAACTATTCTTTATTGATGATGAAGAAGAGTTGAAATTAACATTGCATTTTCTTTCTTGTAATTCAAAGGACTCACAAAAGACTTTAATCACAAACAACTAAGCATGAAACATAAACTATCCTAGCAGTACTATTTATTCTCAACAAAAATTAAAACATAGAGATAAAAACTCAAACATGATTCAGAAATTAGAGAGTGTCAACTATGGGATTTAACAACCTTGAGCAGCTTCAATTCATTGGCCCCTTCCCTTTTTCTTTCTTCTTGGGAGGGGAGGAGTCATCTTCATGCTTTTTGGAGGATCCCTCTTGTGCTTTAGTGTTCTTGGGCTTCCAAAATCCTAGCCTTCTCATATAGTTTCTTTCATCCTCTTTGTATTTAGCTAGAATCTCCTCTTGTCTAGCACTCAACTCCTCCATCCCTTGCATGAATGTTGGGTATCTGGAGTTAATAGCGGCCACAACATTGCACAAGTGATTCAGCTTCGCTTGTGTGTTGATATCATATTACCTCCTTGAGATAGTCCTAACATCATAGAGGTTTCTGAACTTGGCCAGATTCCTCTGCTGCCATTTGTTTTGCTCCACTATTTTGTTGAGTGCACCTTGCATCTCTCCCCAGTCAAACTGTCCTTGTTGCTCCTTCAGCTGCTCCATACTTTCTTGAATTTGTTGTATGTTCTCACTCACTTGGTTCCATTATTGTTGTTGACTGTCCTTGAATTGATTGACATCTTCCCTCAGATGGTGTAGGTCTCCTCTCATTTGGTGTACATCTCCTTGCAGTTGCTCCCAATTGAATCCTTCAGGAAATTATTGGTATTGTTGATATGGTGGTGGTGGTTGGAGTGCTAGGAATTATGGTTTCTCCTTTGCCTCTTATTCTTCTTCTTCTTCTTGTGGCATATGAGCATGAGCAGCTCTATGCTCTCTGGCCCTCTGAAGTGGGTTGACAGCCACCAGTTTGGCCATCTTCTTGGCAGTTATGAATTTGTCTTGCTTCACTAGCACTTTATCAATTATCCTCTCAACTCCAGCTTTATCACACATCCTCTGTATGATGTTGGGGAATGCCAACCTTGTGTTATCGCTGGTGCTCTTTAACACTTTGTTGATGTTGTTGGCAATCAACTCCCCAACATTGACATTCTCACCTTTCATGATGCTGTAAATGAGCACAACTCTCTCTTTGGTCACCTCTGAAGTGTTGGATATGGGAATTAGGGATCTCCTTACAAATTCCACCCACCCTCTATCTTAGGGGCTCAAATCCCTTCTTCTTAGTTGGTTGGGTATCCCATCCTTATCGTTTATCCATTGCACATTCAACACACAGATTTCATTGAGGATTTCATCAAATCATATGTCTTGTTGTTTTATTCTTTCCTCATAGCTCCGGTTGGAGGTTCTCTACTTCACCATTAGCATCCTCTCTATGCTAGAGGGGCTATAATCTACAGATTTCCCTCTTACATAGCTGAGATAACCATAGGGTTGTCCCGGCTGAGGAACGGCATTGGCATAGAAATTCCTCACCAAGCCTTCCACTACCTTTCTTGGTGGGTTGCATAGGATTGCCCAGCCCCTACTATTTATCTCCCTATTGATCTCAATGTGCTCGTTTCTTCCCAGTTAGAACCCAACCTCTGGGATGATTCTCCTCTCACTCACCCAACCATAGAATTGATTTTGGTTGAATGAGGACAGGAACTTATACTCATTGAAGGTTGAGCTTGAGGACCCCGAAGTTGGTTCCTTGGTTTTTCTTTTCTTTGATGCTGAAGATTTTGGTGGTTCCATTGGGTTGAGAGAGGTGTTTTAAGGTTTTGAAAAATTTGAGGGATGTTGTAAGGGAAATCAAGCAAAACAAGGTTTTGCTCCAACACCAAACTTAGAACTTGATTGTCCCAATAAAGAAAAGGGAAAAGAAGTAGGATAAGAAAGTTAAAGGAAAGAGATGAAAAGAAAGAAGAAATTGTGGGGGTCTTTTTGGTATGCCAAGTTGGTATTTGAAGTGTGAGGAGAGGTGGGAAAGTGAGGGGCTTTTATGGGGGATGAAAAGTGTGGTCCGAAGGGTGGGAATAAGGTAATTCAATGTTTTCCCACTTAGGGAGTTGCGCCTAGCGTGGGAAGAGGCACTAACCCTTATCCCACTCCGCTCCTTGCATGTGTTAAGTTCCAAGGTGCAAGTACACCTTGACTTCTTTGCTTTATTAGCTATCACTCATGTGGGCCCCTTTTTCTCTCCTGAAAATAAAACTGAACCCCATTAGTAATGACAAAAGTATCCTCCACATTCCTTTTTAATATGAGTGAATGGAATTGCAACTGATGGGTGTCTGATGAGCGGATAATTTATATGCTTTTTGGCTTTGTTTTTAGATAGTTTTTAGTAGGATCTAGCTACTTTTTAGTATATTTTTATTAGTTTTTAAGCAAAATTCACATTTCTAGACTTTACTATGAGTTTGTGTTTTTCTGAGATTTCAGGTATTTTCTAGCTGAAATTGAGGGAACTGAGCAAAAATCTGATTCAGAGGCTGAAAAAGGACTGCTGATGCTGTTGGATTCTGACCTTCCTGCACTCGAGGTGGATTTTTTGGAGCTACAGAAACCCAAATGGCACGCTCTCAACTGCGTTGGAATGTAGACATCCAGGGCTTTCCATCAATATGTAATAGTCCATACTTTGCTTGGGTTTTGACAATGCAAACTGGCGTTCAAACACCAACTTCCTGTCCTATTTTGGCGTTAAACGCCAGAAACAGGATAGAAGCTGCAGTTAAACGCCCAAACTGGCATAAAAACTGGCGTTTAACTCCAAGAAAAGTCTCTACACATGAAAGTTTTAATGCTCCACCCAAACACACACCAAGTGGGTCCCAGAAGTGGATTTCTGCACTATTTACTTATCTCTGTAAACTCTAGTAACTAGTTTAGTATAAATAGGGCTTTTTACTATTGTATTAGACGTCTTGGTCATTCTGGTTCCCCCTCTGGGGCCGAAGCCAATGAACACCATTATTACTTATGTATTTTCAACGGTGGAGTTTTTACACACCATAGATTAAGGTGTAGAGCTCTGCTGTTCCTCGAGTATTAATGCAATTACTACTGTTTTCTATTCAATTCATGCTTATTCTTGATCTAAGATATCCATTCGCACACAAGAACATGACGAATGTGATGATTATGTGACACTCATCACCATTCTCAACTTATGAACGCGTGCCTGACAAACACTTCTGTTCTACATGAGAACAAGCTTGAATGCATATCTCTTGGATTCCTGATCCATGCGTTTGATTGCCTCTCCTGACAACAGAGCCTTCAATTCCTTGAGATCAGAGTCTTCGTGGTATAAGCTAGAATCAATTGGCAGCAATCTTGAGATCCGGAAAGTCTAAACATGTTCTGTGGTATTCCGAGTAGGATCTGGGATGGGATGACTGTGACGAGCTTCAAACTCATGATTGTTGGGCGTAGTGATAGATGCAAAAGGATCACTGGATCCTATTCCAACACAAGTGAGAACCGATAGATGATTAGCCCTACGTAACCCGTAGCTGGACCATTTTTACTGAGAGGATGGGAGGTAGCCATTGACAACGGTGATACCCGAACATACAGCTTGCCATAGAAAGGAGTATGAAGGATTGGATGAAGGCAGTAGGAAAGTAGAGATTTAGAAGGAATAACGCATCTTCATACGCTTATCTCAAATTTCCACCAATGAGTTACATACGTATCTCTATCTTTATTTTATGTTTATTTATCTTTTAATTATCAAAACTCCATAACCATTTGAATCCACCTGACTGAGATTTACAAGATGACCATAGCTTGCTTCAAGCCGACAATCTCCGTGGGATCGACCCTTACTCACGTAATGTTTATTACGTGGACGACCCAGTGCACTTGCTGGTTAGTTGTGCGAAGTTGTGAAAAAGAGTTGAGATTACAATTGTGCGTACCAAGTTGTTGGTGCCATTGAGATCACAATTTTATGCACCAAGTTTTTGGAGCCGTTGCCGGGGATTGTTCGAGTTTGAACAACTGACGGTTCATCTTGTTGCTTAGATTAGGTAATTTTCTTCTTGTTTCAGCCTTTATTTTATTTTCAAAAAGTTTCCAAAAATCTTTCAAAATTTTTTTCTTCTTTTTCATTTTTCCAAACTAATTTTTGAAAAATTCAAAAAAAAATTTATAAAATCATAAAATCAAAAATATTTTGTGTTTCTTGTTTGAGTCTAGAGTCAATTTTTAAGTTTGGTGTGAATTGCATCTATTTAACTTTCTAAAAATTTTTGAAAACTCATGCATGGTGTCTTCATGATCTTTAAGTTGTTCTTAGTAAGTCTTCTTGCTTGATCTTTATATTTTCTTGTTTTGTGTCCTTAGTTGTTTTTCATATGCACTTTTGAATTCATAGTGTCTAAACATGAAAAATCTCTAAGTTTGGTGTCCTGCATGTTTTTCTTGTCTTGAAAACTTTTCAAAAATAAGTTTTTGATGTTCATCATGATCTTCAAAGTGTTCTTGGTGTTCATCTTGACATTCATAGCGTTCTTGCATGCATCATTTGTTTTAATCCAAAATTTTTATGTATTGAGTCATTTTGTGGTTTTTCTCTTTCCTCATTAAATTCAAAAAATCAAAATAATATCTTTTCCTTATTTCACTCATAAATTTCAAAATCTTTGGGTTGACTTAGTAAAAATTTTTTAAAATAAGTTGTTTCTTGTTAGTCAAGTCAAGATTTTAATTTCAAAAATCCTATCTTTTCAAAAATTTTTCAAAAATCAAACCTTTTTCATCTTTTCTTTCATGTTTTTTGAAAATTTTAAAATTTTTTTTTTCAAAATCTTTTTCTTAATTTCATTTCAAATTTTGAAAAACTTTACTAACAATTAATGTGATTGATTCAAAAATTTCAAGTTTGTTACTTTCTTATTAAGAAAGGTTCAACTTTTAAATTCTAGAATCATATCTTTTAGTTTCTTGTTAGTCAAGTCATTAACTTTAATTTTTAAAATCAAATCTTTCTAAATTTCTTTTTTAAACCTTTTTCAAAATAAATTTCAATTATATCTTTTTAATCATATCTTTTCAATCATATCTTTTCAAACATATCTTTTTCAAATCATATCTTTTTCAAAATCAATTTCAAAATCTTTTCTAACTTCTTATCTTTCCAAAATTGATTTTCAAATCTTTTTCAATTAACTACTTAACTTTTTGTTTGATTTTAAAAATTCTTATCTTTTTCAAAACCACCTAACTAGTTTTCTCTCTCTAATTTTCGAAAATCATTAACTTCGTTTTCAAAATTCTTTTTAATTAACTAATTATTTTAAATTTTAATTTGATTCTATTTCTTCTCTTAATTTTTGAATTCTAACAAAATTTTAAAATAAAACAAAAATATTTTCCTTTTTCTTTTAATTATTTTTGAAAACTCTCTCTCTCATCTTCTTCTATTTATTTATTTAATCACTAACACTCTCCTCTTCTCCTTATAATTCGAACCCTCTTTCCCTCTCTGTGTTCGAATTCTTCATCTCTTCTCTCTACATCATTCTTCTATTCTTTTCTTCTTCTACTCACATAAAGGAATCTCTATACTGTGACATAGAGGATTCCTCTTCCTTTTCTGTTCTCTTCTTTTTCATATGAGCAGGAGCAAGAACAAGAACATTCTCGTTGAAGCAGATCCTGAACTTGAAAGGACTCTGAAGAAGAAGCTAAGAGAAGCTAAAGCACAATAATCCAGAGAAAACCTTACAGAGAATCTCAAAAAAGAAGTAATGGCCGAACCCAACAACAATGCAAGGAAGATGCTTGGTAACTTCACTGCACCAAATTCCAACTTCCATGGAAGAAGCATCTCAATCCCTGCCATTGAACAATTTTGAGCTAAAGCCTCAATTAGTTTCTCTGATGCAACAGAATTGCAAGTTTCATGGACTTCCATCAGAAGATCATTTTCAGTTCTTAACTGAATTCTTACAGATCTGTGATACTGTTAAGACCAATGGAGTTGATCCCGAGGTCTATAAGCTTATGCTTTTCCCTTTTGTTGTAAGAGACAGAGCTAGAATATGGTTGGACTCTCAACCTAGAGATAGCCTGAACTCTTGGGATAAGCTGGTCACGGCTTTCTTAGCCAAATTCTTTCCTCCTAAAAAGCTGAGCAAGCATAGAGTGGATGTTTAAACCTTCAGGTAGAAAGAAGGTGAATCCCTCTATGAAGCTTGGGAAAGATACAAGCAACTGACCAAAAAGTATCCTTCTGACATGCTCTCAGAATGGACCATCCTGGATATATTCTATGATGGTCTGTCTGAATTGTCTAAGATGTTATTGGACTATTCTGCAGGTGGATCAATTCACCTGAAGAAAATGCCTGCAGAAGCTCAGAAACTCATTGAAATAGTCACAAATAACCAGTTCATGTACACCTCTGAAAGGAATCCTGTGAATAATGGGACGTCTCAGAGGAAGGGAGTTCATGAAATTGATGCTCTGAATGCCATATTGGCTCAGAATAAAATGTTGACTCAGCAAGTCAGTATGATTTGTCAGAGTCTAAATGGATTGCAAGTTGCATCCAACAGTACTAAAGAAGCATCTTCTGAAGAAGAAGCTTATGATCCTGAGAACCCTGTAATGGCAAAGGTGAATTACATGGGTGAAGCCTATGGAAACACCTATAATCCGTCATGGAGAAATCATCCAAATTTCTCATGGAAGGATCACCAAAAGCCTCAACAAGGCTTTAACAATAATAATGGTAGAAGAAACAGGTTTAGCAATTGCAAGCCTTTTCCATCATCCTCTCAGCAACAGATAGAGAACTCTAAGAAGAACCCATTTAGCTTAGCAAATATAGTCTCTGATCTATCTAAGGCCACTCTCGGTTTCATGAATAAAACAAGGTCCTCCATCAGAAACTTGGAGGCACAAGTGAGTCAGCTGAGTAAAAGGGTTACACTGAAACTCCTCCTAGCACTCTTCCAAGCAATACAGAAGAGAATCCCAAAAGAGAGTGCAAGGCCATAACCGTGACCAACATGGCCGAACCTGGAGAGAGTGAAAAGGCAGTGATTCCTAGTCAGGAAGGCCTCAGGGAACGTCCACTGGCCATTAAGGAGTACCCCAATGAGGAACCAAAGGAATCTGAGGCTCATACAGAGACCATAGAGATTCCATTGAATTTTCTTTTACCATTCATGAGCTCTGATGACTATTCATCTTCTGAAGAAAATGAAGACATTGCTAAAGGGTAAGTTTCCAGTATTTAGGAGCAATCATGAAGCTAAATGCCAAGCTATTTGGTAATGAGATTTGGGAGGATGAACCTCCATTGCTCATTAATGAACTAAATACCTGGGTTCAGCACACTTTACCTCAAAAGAAATAGGATCCTGGTAAATTCTTAATACCATGTACTATAGGCACCATGACCTTTGAAAAGGCTCTGTGTGACCTAGAGTTAGGTATTAATCTCATGCCACTCTCTGTAATGGAAAAACTAGGAATCTTTGAGGTACAAGTTGCAAGAATCTCACTAAAGATGGCAGACAAATCACTGAATCAGGCTTATGGACTAATAGAGGATGTGCTAGTGAAGGTTGAAGGCCTTTACATCCCTTTTGATTTCATAATCATAGACTCTGGGAAAGATGAGAATGAATCCATCATCCTTGGCAGACCTTTCCTTGCCACAGTAAAAAATGTGATTGATGGTGATAGAGGAGAGTTGGTCCTTCAATTGAATGAGGACAACCTTATATTCAAGACTCAAGGTTCTCCTTCTATACACATGGAAAAGAAGCATGAAAAGCTTCTTTCAACACAGAGTCAAACAAAGCCCCCACATTCAAACTCTAAGTTTGGTGTTAGGAGGCCACAACCAAACTCTAAGTTTGGTGCTGAGAGGCCACAACCAAACTCTAAGTTTGGTGTTGAGAGGTCACAACCATGCTCTGATTATCTTTGAGGCTCCATGAGAGCCCACTGTCAAGTTATTGACATTAAAAAAGCGCTTGTTGGGAGGCAACCCAATTTTTATTTATCTATGTTATCTTATGTTTTCTTTAGGTTGATGATCATGTGGAGTCACAAAAACAACTGCAAAAATCAAAACAAATTAAAAAATAGCATTAAAAATAGCACACCCTGGAGGAAGAACTTACTGGCGTTTAAACGCCAGTAAAAGTAGCAGAATGGGCGTTAAACGCCCAGTCTGGCACCATTTTGGGTGTTTAACGCCAGAAAGGGGCACCAGACTAGCGTTTAACACCAGAACAGAGCATCAAATTGGTATTAAACGCCAGAAACATGCAACAGCTTGGCGTTAAACGCTAGGAAAGGCATAAAAGTTGGTGTTTAACACCAGAAAGAGGCAGCAGTCTGGCGTTAAACGCCAGAATTGCACTCTAAGGGCGTTCTTGCATGCCTAATTGGTGCAGAGATGAGATGTCCTTGACCCCTCAGGATCTGTGGACCCCACAGGATCCCCACCTACCTCACCATTCAAATTCAAACCATTCCCCTCCCAAACCCACCCATTCACACACCTCCATCTCCTCTACTCCTCCTTCTACTCCCCTCTTTCTTCTTTTGCTCGAGGACGAGCAAACCTTTTAAGTTTGGTGTGTAAAAAAGCGTTGCTTTTTGTTTTTTCATAACCATTTATGGCACCTAAGGTCAGAGAAACCTCTAGAAAGAGGAAAAAGGAAGGCAGTTGCTTCCACCTCCGAGACATGAGAGACGGAGAGGTTCATCTCAAGAATCCATAGCTCAGTAGTAGAGCATTTGAATACACATCAAGGAGCCATGAAGGAAGAGCAACAAAGGCAAGGAAGAGACATTGAGGAGCTCAAGCACTCTATAGGATCTTCAAGAAGGAGAACTAGCCGCCATCACTAAGGTGGACCCGTTCCTTAATTTTCTTGTTCTTATTTTTCTGTTTTTCAATTTCTATGCTTGATGTTTTATCTATGTTTGTGTCTTCATTACATGATCATTAGTGTCTAGTGTCTATATCTTAAAGCTATGAATAATTCCATGAATCCTTCACCTCTCTTAAATGAAAAATGTTCCTAATTATAAAAGAACAAGAAGTACTTGAATTTTCAAATTTTATCTTGAAATTAGTTTAATTATTTTGATGTGGTGGCAATACTTTGTGTTTTCTGAATGAATGCTTGAACAGTGCATATTTTTTATAGTGAAGTTTATGAATGTTAAAATTGTTGGCTCTTGAAAGAATGATGAACAAAGAGAAATGTTATTGATAATCTGAAAAATCATGAAATTGATTCTTGAAGCAAGAAAAAGTAGTGAAAAAAGAAAAAAAGTAGTGAAAAAAATGGCGAAAAAAAAAGAGAAAGAAAGAAGAAGCAAGCAGAAAAAGCCAATAGCCCTTTAAACCAAAAGGCAAGGGTAAGAAGGATCCAAGGCTTTGAGCATCAGTGGATAGGTGGGCCCAAAGGAATACAATCCTAGCCTAAGCGGCTAAATCAAGCTATCCCTAACCATGTGCTTGTGTCATGAAGGTCTAAGTGAAAAGCTTAGACTGAGTGGTTAAAGTCGTCATCCAAGGCAAAAAGAGTGTGCTTAAGAACTCTAGACACTTCTAACTGGGGACTTTAGCAAAGCTGAGTCACAATCTAAAAAGGTTCACCCAGTTATGTGTCTGTGGCATTTATGTATCCGGTGGTAATACTGGAAAACAAAGTGCTTAGGGTCACGGCCAAGACTCATAAAGTAGCTGTGTTCAAGAATTAATGTACTGAACTAGGAGAATCAATAACACTATCTAAAATTCTGAGTTCCTATAGATGCCAATCATTCTGAATTTCAAAGGATAAAGTGAGATGCCAAAACTGTTCAGAAGCAAAAATCTACTAGTCCCGCTCATCTAATTGGGACTAAGTTTCATTGATATTGTGAGATTCATTGCATATTCTATTCTTTTTATCCTATTTTGTGTTCAGTTGCTTGGAAAGCTCTGGATGTCTACTTTCCAACGCCGTTGAGAGCGCGCCATTTGGAGTTCTGTAGCTCCAGAAAATCCATTTCGAGTGCAGGGAGGTCAGATTCCAACAGCATCAGCAGTCCTTTGTCAGCCTCCTATCAGAGTTTTGCTCAAGTCCCTCAATTTCAGCCAGAAATTACCTGAAATCACAGAAAAACACACAAACTCATAGTAAAGTCCAGAAATGTGAATTTAACATAAAAACTAATGAAAACATCCCTAAAAGTAGCTTAAACTTACTAAAAACTACCTAAAAACAATGCCAAAAGGCGTATAAATTATCCGCTCATCACAACACCAAACTTAAACTGTTGCTTGTCCCCAAGCAACTGAAAATCAATTAGGATAAAAAGAAGAGAATATACTATAAATTTCAAAATATCAATGAATATTAATTCTAATTAGATGAGCGGGACTTGCAGCTTTTTGCTTCTGAAACAGTTTTGGCATCTCACTTTTTCCTTTGAAGTTTAGAATGATTGGCTTCTCTAGGAACTTAGAATTTTGGATAGTGTTATTGACTTTCCTAGTTAAGCATGTTGATTCTTGAACACAGCTACTTTTATGAGTCTTGGTCGTGGCCCTAAGCATTTTGTTTTTCCAGTATTACCACCGGATACATAAATGCCACAGACACATAACTGGGTGAACCTTTTCAGATTGTGACTCAGCTTTGCTAGAGTCCCCAGTTAGAGGTGTCCAGAGCTCTTAAGCACACTCTTTTTGCTTTGGATCACGACTTTAACCACTCAGTCTCAAGCTTTTCACTTGGACCTGCATGCCACAAGCACATGGTTAGGGACAGCTTGATTTAGCCGCTTAGGCCTGGATTTTAATTCCTTGGGCCCTCATATCCATTGATGCTCAAAGCCTTGGATCCTTTTTACCCTTGCCTTTTGGTTTTAAGGGCTATTGGATTTTTCTGCTTGCTTTTTCTTTTTCTTTCTATTTTTTTTGCCATTTTTTTATTTTTTTCGCAAGCTTTTGTTTTTTCACTGCTTTTTCTTGCTTCAAGAATCAATTTCATGATTTTTCAGATCATCAATAACATTTCTCTTTGTTCATCATTCTTTCAAGAGCCAACAATTTTAACATTCATAAACAACAAGATCAAAAATATGCACTGTTCAAGCATTCATTCAGAAAACAAAAAGTATTGTCACCACATCAATATAATTAAATTAAATTCAAGGATAATTTCGAAATCCATGTACTTCTTGTTCTTTTGAATTAAAACATTTTTCATTTAAGAGAGGTGAAGAATTAATGGGTTTTATTCATAGCTTTAAGACATAGTTACTACATACTAATGATCATGAAATAAAGACACAAAACATAGATAGACACAACATTAAAAACCGAAAACAGAAAGAAATAAAGAACAAGGAATGAATCCACCTTTAGTGGCGTCTTCTTCTTGAAGGTCCAACAATGTCCTTAAGCTCTTCTATGTCCCTTCCTTGCCTTTGTTGCTCCTCCCTCATTGCTCTTTGATCTTCTCTTATTTCATGGAGAATGATGGAGTGCTCATGATGTTCCACCCTTAATTGTTCCACATTGTGGCTCAAATCTTCTAAGGAGGTGTTGAGTTGCTCCCAATAGTTGTTGGGAGGAAAGTGTTTCCCTTGAGGCATCTCAGGGATTTCTTGATGATGAGCTTCCTCATGCATCTCTTGAGAACCGTGAAGGGTCTCTCTTGCTTGCTCCATCCTCTTCTTGGTGATGGGCTTATCCTCTTCAATGGGGATGTCTCCTTCTATGATAACTCCAGCTGAGTAACATAGATGGCAAATAAGGTGAGGAAAAGCTAGCCTTGCCATGGTGGAGGGCTTGTTGGCCATTTTGTAGATTTCATTGGAGATGACCTCATGAACTTCTACTTCCTCTCCAATCATGATGCTATGAATCATGATGGCCCGATCCACAGTAACTTCAGATCGGTTGCTAGTAGGAATGATGGAGCGTTGAATGAACTCCAACCATCCTCTAGCCACAGGCTTGAGGTCCAGTCTTCTTAGTTGAACTGGCTTGCCTTTGGAGTCTCTCTTCCATTGAGCTCCTTCCATACATATGTCCATTAGGACTTGGTCCAACCTTTGATTAAAGTTGACCCTTCTAGTGTAGGGGCGTTCATCTCCTTGCATCATGGGCAAGTGAAACGCCAACCTCACATTTTCTGGACTAAAATCTAAGTATTTCCCCCGAACCATTGTGAGATAATTCTTTGGATTCGGGTTCATACTTTGATCATGGTTCCTAGTGATCCATGCATTGGCATAGAACTCTTGAACCATTAAGATTCCGACTTTTTGCATGGGGTTGGTTAAGACTTCCCAACCTCTTCTTCGGATCTCATGTCGGATTTCCGGATACTCATTTTTCTTGAGCTTGAAAGGGACCTCAGGGATCACCTTCTTCTTTGCCACAACATCATAGAAGTGGTCTTGATGGCTTTTGGAGATGAATCTTTCTATCTCCCATGACTCGGAGGTGGAAGCTTTTGTCTTCCCTTTTCCTTTTCTAGAGGATTCTCCGGCCTTAGGTGCCATTGATGGTAGTGGAAAACAAAAAACGATTATGCTTTGACCACACCAAACTTAAAATATTGCTCGTCCTCGAGCAATAGAAGAAAGAAGAGAAGAAGAAGAAGAAGAGAATATGGTAGAGAGGGAGAGATGTAGGTTCAGCCAAGGTGAAGAAGAGGGGGTTATGTTGTGTGAAAATGAAGTAGAATGGAAGGGTATATATAGGGAGAGGAGGGAGTGTATGTTCGGCCATTTATGGTGGAAATGGGTGGGAAAATGGTTTTGAATTTTTGAAGGTAGGTGGGGTTTATGGGGAAGAGTGGATGGATGTGAGTGGTGAAGGGGGTGATTGGGAAGAGCGATTGAGGTGATTGGTGAAGAGTGTTGGGAAGTGTGACATGGGGAATATTCATCACAAAATAGGATTAGGAGGTAAGGTGGGAATATAGTAGGTGGGGATCCTGTGGGGTCCACAGATCCTGAGGTGATCCTGTGGGGTCCACAGATCCTGAGGCGTCAAGGAATTCCATCCCCGCACCAAATAGGCATGTAAATTGCCTTTGCACACCATTCTGGCATTTAAACGCCGTGTGGTGCATATTCTGGGCGTTCAACGCCCATGTAAAGCATGTTTCTGGCGTTGAACGCCAGTTTGATGCTTGTTACTGGCGTTCAGCGCCAGCTTTTCTTCTCTAGGCACATTCCTGGCGTTCAGCGCCAGAATGTTGCTTGTTTCTGGCGTTCAGCGCCAGGTTGATGCTCTGTTCTGGCGTTGAACGCCAGCCAGATGCTCCTTACTGGCGTTGAACGCCAGCCAGATGCTCCTTACTGGCGTTGAACGCCAGCCTGTGCTTCCTCCAGGGTGTGATTTTTCTTCTGTTGTTTTTGATTCTATTTTTAATTTTTTTATTTTTTTCGTGACTCCTCATGATCATGTACCTAAGAAAACACAAAATAAAAATAAAATAATATAAAATAAAAATTAGATAAAATTGGGTTGCCTCCCAACAAGCGCTTCTTTAATGTCAATAGCTTGACAGTGGCTCTCATGGAGCCACAAGGTGATCAGGTCAATGTTGTATAGTCCCAACACCAAACTTAGAGTTTGGATATGGGATCTTAACACCAAACTTAGAGTTTGGTTGTGGCCTCACAACACCAAACTTAGAGTTTGACTGTGGGGGCTCTTCTTGACTCTGAACTGAGAGAAGCTCTTCATGCTTACTCTCTTTTGTCACAGAGGGATAGCCATGTGCTTTAAACACAAGGTAGTCCCCATTCAATTGAAGGACTAATCACCTCTATTGACATCTATCACAGCTTCTGTTGTGGCTAGGAAAGGCCTTCCAAGGATGATGCATTCATCCTCTTCCTTTCTAGTGTCTAAGATTATGAAATCAGCAGGGATGTAAAGGCTTTCAACCTTTACTAACACGTCCTCCACTATTCCATAAGGTTGTCTTACTGACTTGTCTGCCAATTATAATGAGAACAAGGCAGGTTGTACCTCAATGATCCCCAGCTTCTCCATTACAGAGAGTGGCATAAGATTTATCCCTGACCCCAAATCACATAGAGCCTTTTCAAAGGTCATGGTGCCTATGGTACAAGGTATTAAGAACTTGCCAGGATCTTGTTTCTTTTGAGGTAGAGTTTTCTGAATCCAGGTATCTAGTTCACTAATGAGCAAGGGAGGTTCACTTTCCCAAGTCTCATTACCAAACAACTTGGCATTCAGCTTCATGATAGCTCCTAAATATTGAGCAACTTGCTCTTCAATCACATCTTCATCCTCTTCAGAGGAAGAATAGTCTTCAGAGCTCATGAATGGCAGAAGAAGATTTAATGGAATCTCTATGGTCTCTATTTGAGTCTCAGATTCCTTTGGATCCTTAATAGGAAACTCCTTCTTGCTTGAAGGACGTCCTAGGAGGTCTTCCTCACTAGGATTTTCGTCCTCCTCCTCCCTTGTGCATTCGGCTACATTGATCACATCAATGGCCTTGCACTCTCCTTTTGGATTTTCTTCTGTATTGCTTGGGAGAATACTGGGAGGAGTTTCAATGACTTTCTTACTCAGTTGGCCCACTTGTGCCTCCAGATTTCTGATGGAGGATCTTGTTTCATTCATGAAACTGAAAGTGGCCTTTGACAGATCAGAGACTATATTGGCTAAATTAGAAGTGTTTTGTTTAGAATTCTCTGTCTGTTGCTGAGAAGATGATGGATACGGCTTGCTATTGCTCAGCCTATTGCGTCCACCATTGTTAAAGCCTTGTTGAGGCTTTTGTTGATCCTTCCATGAGAAATTTGGATGATTTCTTCATGAAGAGTTATAGGTGTTTCCATAAGGTTCACCCATGTAATTAACCTCTGCCATGGCAGGGTTCTCAGGATCATAAGCTTCTTCAGAAGCTGCCTCTTTAGTACTGTTGGATGCATGTTGCCATCCATTCAGACTTTGAGAGATCATGTTGACTTGCTGAGTCAACACTTTGTTCTGAGCCAATATGGCATTCAGAGCATCAATTTCAAGAACTCCTTTCTTCTGAGGTATCCCATTATTCACGGAATTCCTCTCAGAGGTGTACATGAATTGGTTGTTTGCAACCATGTCAATGAGTTCTTGAGCCTCTTCAGGCGTTTTCTTTAGGTGAATAGATCCACCTGCAGAATGGTCCAATGACATTTTCGAAAATTCAGATAGGCCATAATAGAATATATCTAATATGGTCCATTCTGAAAACATGTCAGATGGACATCTTTTGGTCAGCTGCTTGTATCTTTCCCAAGCTTCATAGAGGGATTCACCATCTTTTTGTTTGAAGGTTTGAACATCCACTCTCAGCTTGCTCAGCTTTTGAGGAGGAAAGAATTTATCCAAGAAGGCTGTGACTAGCTTATCCCAGGAGTCCAGGCTATCCTTAGGTTGTGAATCCAACCATATTCTAGCTCTATCTCTTACAGCAAAAGGGAAAAGCATGAGTCTGTAGACTTCAGGATCAACTCCATTCGTCTTTACAGTCTCACAGATCTGCAAGAACTCAGTTAAAAACTGATAAGGATCTTCAGATGGAAGTCCATAAAACTTGCAGTTTTGTTGCATTAAAGCAACTAGCTGAGGTTTCAGCTCAAAGTTATTGGCTCCAATGGCAGGAATGGAGATGCTTCTTCCATCAAACTTGGACGTTGGCTTTGTGAAGTCACCAAGCATTCTACTTGCATTATTATTATTTTCGGCTGCCATCTCCTTCTCTTGTTCAAAAATTTCTGAAAGGTTACTTTTAGATTGTTGTAACTTAGCTTCTCTTAATTTTCTCTTCAGAGTCCTTTCAGGTTCTGGATCAATTTCAACAAGAGTGCCTTTATCCTTGTTCCTGCTCATATGAAAGAGAAGAAAATAAAAAAGAAAAAGGAATCCTCTATGTCACAGCATAGAGACTCCTTTATGTTAGTAGAAAAAGAAAGGGGGAAGAAAGTAGAAGAATGGATTCGGATATTTAGATGAAGAGAGGTGAAGAGAAGTGTTAGTAATTAAATAAATAAATAGAATAAGAAAAGAGAGGGAGAATTTCGAAAATAATTTTAAAAAAAAAGTTAGTAATTTTCGAAAATTAGAGATAAGATAAGATTAAAATTAAAATTTAAAACAAAAAGAATTTTTGAAAAAGAGAGGAGTATTTTCGAAAATTAGAGAGGGAAGAGTAGTTAGTTGGTTTTGAAAAAGATAGTAAACAAACAAAAAGTTAGTTAGTTGATTGAAAAAGATATTAAAATCAAATTTGAAAAAGATAAGAAGATAAGAGGTTAGATAAGATATTTTGAAATCAAATTTTGAAAAAGATAAAATTTTTGAAAAAGATAAAATAAAAGATAAAAAGAATTAAAATTAAAAATTACTTACTTCACTAACAAGAAACTTCAAGATAAGATTCTAGAACTTAAAGATTGAACCTTTCTTAACAAGAAAGTAACAAACTTCAAATTTTTGAATCAATCACATTAATTGTTAGTGTAATTTTGAAAATATGATATAAAGTTAAGAAAAAGATTTTGAAAATAATTTTGAAAAATATTTTTGAAATTTTCGAAAAATAGAAAAAAAATGAAAAAGATATAATTTTTGAAAAAGATTTTAAAAAGATAAGATTTTTAAAATTGAAAATTTGACTTGACTTGTAAGAAACAACTAATTTTAAAAATTTTTGATCAAGTCAACCCAAAATTTCAAAATTTTGGAGAAAAATAAGGAAAAGATAATTTTTTTTATTTTTGAATTTTTAATTATGAGAGAGAAAAACACAAAAATGACCCAAAACATGAAAATTTTGGATCAAACACATGATGCATGCAAGAACACTATGAATGTCAAGATGAACACCAAGAACACTTTGAAGATCATGATGAACATCAAGAACATAATTTTGAAAAATTTTTGATGCAAAGAAAACATGCAAGACACCAAACTTAGAAATCTTTAATGCATGGACTTTAACAAACGAAAAATGCATATGAAAAACAACAAACAACACAAAACAAGAAAACATCAAGATCAAACAAGAAGACTTACCAAGAACAACTTGAAGATCATGAAGAACACCATGAATGCATGAATTTTTCGAAAAATGCAAGAAAAAATTTTTAAAGCATGCAATTGACACCAAACTTAAAAATTGACTCAAGACTCAAACAAGAAATACAAAATATTTTTGGTTTTTATGATTTTATGAATTTTTTTTGTATTTTCTTTAATTTTTTCGAAAAACATTATTAGAAAAACGAAAAAAGAAAAGAAAAATTTTGAAAACTTTTTGAAAAGAAAATAAAAAGAAAATTACCTAATCTGAGCAACAAGATGAACCGTCAGTTGTCCATACTCGAACAATCCCCAGCAACGGCGCCAAAAACTTGGTGGACGAAATTGTGATCCTCAAAGTTGGTCTCTTTGTATTCGTGTGAAATCAAAAATACCCCAAAGAGATCATGGTGTGATAAATTGGGATCTTAATAATCCCTGGTGTGATCATAACTCCGTTCAACTTAACCAGCAAGTGTACTGGGTCATCCAAGTAATACCTTACGTGAGTAAGGGTCGATCCCACAGAGATTGTTGGTATGAAGCAAGCTATGGTCACCTTGTAAATCTCAGTTAGGCAGATTAAATTGGTTTATGATGAGTTCGAAAATTAATAATAAATAGAAAATAAAAAGGGATAGAATTACTTATGTAAATCAATAGTGGAAATTTCAGATAGGCATATGGAGATGTTGTGCTCCTCTCGTATCTCTACTTTCTTATTACATTCATCCAATCCTTCTTACTCCTTTCCATGGCAAGCTGTATGTAGGGCATCACCGTTGTCAATGGCTACATCCCATCCTCTCAGTGAAAATGTTCCTATGCTCTGTCACAGCACGGCTAATCATCTGTCGGTTCTCAATCAGGTTGGAATAGAATCCCTTGATTCTTTTGCGCTTGTCATCACGCCCAGCCTTCAGGAGTTTGAAGCTCGTCACAGTCATTCAATCCCAGAATCCTACTCGGAATACCATAGACAAGGTTTAGACTTTTCGGATCCTCATGAATGCCGCCATCTATCTAGCTTATACCACGAAGATTCTGTTGGGGAATCTAAGAGATATGCGCCCTGCCTAAAGTAGAACGGAAGTGGTTGTCAATCACGCACGTTCATAGGTGAGAATGATGATGAGTGTCACGGATCATCACATTCATCAAAGTTAAGTGTAACGTATATCTTGGAATAAGGATAGAAGAGAATTGAATAGAAAGTAATAATAATTGTATTGAAACTTGAGGTACAGCAGAGCTCCACACCCTTAATCTATGGTGTGCAGAAACTCCACTGTTGAAAATACATAAGTGAAAGGTTCAGGCATGGCCGAATGGCCAGCCCCCAGAACGTGATCAATAGTCTCCTTAGATGAAGAATAAAACAAAACTGAGACCAAAGATGAAACGTGGTCAAAAGACGACTAATACACTAGTAAAAAGTCTTATTTATACTAAACTAGCTACTAGGGTTTACATAAGTAAGTAATTGATGCATAAATCCACTTCCGGGGCCCACTTGGTGTATGTTTGGGCTGAGCTTGATCTATCCACGAGCTGAGGCTTCTCTTGGAGTTGAACGCCAAGTTATAGCGTATTTTGGGCGTTCAACTCCGGATCATGACATTTTTCTGGCGTTTAACTCCAGACAGCAGCATGTACTTGGCGTTCAATGCCAAGTTACGTCGTCAATTTCCGAATAAAGTATAGACTATTATATTCTGCTGGAAAGCTCTGAATGTCTACTTTCTAATGTCGTTGAGAGCGCGCCATTTAGAGTTCTGTAGCTCTAGAAAATCCATTTCGAGTGCAGGGAGGTCAGATTCCAACAGCATCAGCAGTCCTTTGTCAGCCTCCTATCAGAGTTTTGCTCAAGTCCCTCAATTTCAGCCAGAAATTACCTGAAATCACAGAAAAACACACAAACTCATAGTAAAGTCTAGAAATGTGAATTTAACATAAAAACTAATGAAAACATCCCAAAAAGTAGCTTGAACTTACTAAAAACTACCTAAAAACAATGCCAAAAAGCGTATAAATTATCCGCTCATCATGTAGTTCCTTTGATTTTCATTAAGGACCTTGCTAGCATAGTAAATAACATGTACTAGCTTTTCTTCCTCTACCCTAGAACAGCACCAATGGCAAAATCAGATGCATCACACATTAATTCAAAGGGTAAGTCTCAGCTAGGTGGTGCTATAATAGGTGCAGAGGAAAGTCTATTTTTAAGTTCATCAAAGGCAAACATACACTCTTTATCAAAAACAAAAGGAGTATTTGAGACAAGTAGGTTGCTAAGGGATTTTGCAATCTTTGATAAACCTCCTATAGAACCCAGTATATCCCAAAAAGCTTCTAATTGCCTTGACATTGCAAGATGGGGGTAACTTCACAATTACTTCCACCTTTGCCTTGTCCACTTCTATACCATTTTTAGAGATCTTGTGACCAAGAACCACCGCTTCAGTTACCATAAAATGGCACTTCTCCCAATTTAAAACCAGGTTGGTTTCTTGGCACCTCTTTAGCACCACAGCAAGATGACATAGGCAATCAGAATATGAGTTTCCAAATACGGAGAAGTCATCCATGAACACTTATATGAACTTCTCAATCATTCTGAAAACATGGAGAGCATGCACCTTTGGAATATTGCAGGTCCATTGCACAATCCAAAGGGCATTCTCTGGTAAGCAAAAACTCCATAGGGACAAGTAAAATAGGTTTTCTCCTGGTCCTTATGATCTATAACTATCTGGTTGTAGCCAGAGTAACCATCCAGGAAGCAGTAGTATTTATGCCCTGCAAGGCTTTCAAGCATCTGGTCCATGAAAGGTAGGGGAAAGTGGTCTTTTCGGGTGGCTTCATTGAATTTTCGATAATCAATGCACATATACCATCCGGTCACTGTCCTTGTGGGTATCAGTTCATTCTTTTCATTTGGCACAACAGTGATCCCTCCTTTCTTTGGGACTACTTACACTAGGCTTACCCAAGGGCTATCTGAGATGGGGTAAATCACCCCTGCTTGCCATAACTTCAACACTTCTTTCTGAACCACTTCATTCCTGGTTGGATTTAGCCTTCTTTGTTGTTGCCTTGAGGGCTTGGCACCTTCCTCAAGTAGGATCTTGTGCATGCACATTGAAGGACTGATTCCTTTCAAATCTGTAAGTGTCCAGCCTATGGCATCCTTGTGTTATTTCAGCACTTGGATAAGTTCCTCTTCTTGATCCTTACTCAAACTTGAATTGATGATCACTGGGTAAGTGTTGTTGCCACCCAAATATGCATATTTCAGGCTTGGTGGCAAGGTCTTCAGCTCTAGTTTAGGTGCCTCTACTTCTTTGTTGTCCTTATGGTTTAGCATGACTGAATTTGCTATGGTTCCTTGGGGTGGTTCATCACTTGATGCTTGTTTTTCTAACTCTATAGTTCCTTCACATTGTTCCTCTTCCAATACCCCTTGAACTATCTGTTCTATAGTGTCTACCATCATGCATTCTCCCATGGATTCCTTGGGGTAGCTCATAGCCTTAAAGACATTGAAGACCATCTTTTCTTCATGTAATCTCAGGACTATCTCCCCTTTTTGCACATCAATGATAGCTCCAACAGTGGCTAGGAATGGCCTTCCTAGGATGATTTAGGTGTTCGCCTTCTCTTCCATGTCTAGCATAACAAAATCAGTTGGGAAGATGAATTCCCCCACTTTCACTAACAAGTCCTCCACTACCCCATGTGAAAATTTGAATGTTCTGTCAGCCAATTGGAGTGCCATTCTTGTTGGCTTGGTTTCCTCGATCTTCATCCTCCTCATCATGGTTAGGGACATGAGGTTTATGCTAGCTCCCAGATCACACAAGGCTTTCTCAATATGGATATCCCCTATGATGCAAGGGACTTGGAAACTCCTTGGGTCTTTCATCCTCTGGGGAAGCTTTTTTTGTATGATGGCACTACATTCCTCTGTTAGCACTATGGTCTCTTTTTCTCCCCAGTTTCTTTTTCTTGTCATAAGCTCTTTCAGGAATTTGGCATAAAGTGGCATTTACTCTAATGCTTTAGCAAATGGTATGTTGATTTGGAGCTTTTTGAAGATCTCTAAGAATCTGGAGAACTGGCTATCCTTCCCATCTTTCCTCAGCCTCTGCAGGTATGGTGCCTTTGGCACATAAGGCTTCAAGATTGGCTTTGGTGAGGATGGGGCAGGGACCTCTTCTTTGTTGTTCTCATGCTTCTCTGTGGATTCTTTTTCTTGGTTACTCTGGCTTGGGGTCACTTCTTCTACAACCTTCCCACTTCTAAGTGTGATGGCCTTGCATTCCCCTCTTGGGTTGGCCATGGTATCACTGGGAAATGTATGTGTGGGCATTGGGATTTGCTTGGATAAGATCCCTACTTGTGCTTCCAGCTTTGAGATTGCTGCACCTTGATTCTTTAGATTTTATTTGTATTCTTCTTGATTGGTATCTATCTTTCTTTCAGTCTGTGTTTGCCTCTCCATGAGAGTGGAAATGGCTCCTGTGAGCTGTGATGATAGGTGTTCTATTGCAGCCTCTACTCTCTCAAAGTTGCTCTTGATCTCACATGGTTGCATGGTTGAGGTTGATGTGTCTTGATAGTGGTTATTGTGTGTTTACTGGGTGGAGTGGTATTATGTGTTTTGTGAATTGTGGTAGGGTCTATTGTTGCCTGAGTGATGGTTGAGGTTGTGAGTGTTGTATTGGTTGGATGGATACAGTTTGTTGTGATCTTGATTGTGGCTTTGTTGGTTCCCCCACCTAAAATTTGGGTGGTTCTTCCAACTTGGGTTGTTTTGTATGTCTTGCAATTGCCTTATTTTGAGCTAACAAGGCATCCATAGAATTGAGTTCTAACACTCCTTTCTTCTGAGTTCTTTCTGAAGCATAGAAATACTCATTCTCAACCACAGTTTCAATGACATCTATGGCTTCTTCGATAGTCTTCTTCTTGTTAAGTGAGCCTACTGAAGAGTGGCCCATAGCCTTCTATGCTTCATAGGATAGCCCTTCATAAAAGATGTGTAGTTGAAGCCATTCATTGAATATATCCGGTGGGCACTTTCTTGTCAAATCCTTAAACCTCTCCCAAGCCTCATAAAGTGTTTCGCCATCTAGCTGCCTGAAAGTCTGCACCTTAGTTCTCAATTTGTTGACTCTCTGTGGAGGGTAGAATGAAGGTTGTGGTAGGCTTAGAGAATGGGGGTTGAATCTATACCTTCCTTTTAAGTTGTTGTTATGATACTTTTAAATAAACTTTCAATTCTGATTCTGTTTGTACTCAGCAGCAGAAATTTATGAGACAAATTATTTTTGTCTCATGAATATTAGAAAATAGAACACAGTAGAGAAGAGAAAAGCCAACACCATTATATATCCTAGTTTGGTTGCCTTGTGCTATGCAACCTACATCCAGTTTTCTCCACAACAATGGAGGAATTTCCACTATAATTAAAAGTATTACAAACACCAATTTTACACTCGAGTTCTAACCTAACTTGACATTGGCTATGCTAATACCTAACTATTCACTCTTAGTGCTAACCCAACTAAGAAAAGGATACCTTACAGGTACAAGATACAAGACATATATATACCTAAAGAAATAAAAAAATAACTCTAGGCTTTTCTCTCAAGTGTATCACTCATCCTTTTTCCTCTTATGGCTTTTACTTTAGCTTTCTCACTTATGCCTTTTCTCACAAGAAATTACAAAAAGATAAACATAAAAAAGTACATCACAATCTGTAAAACATGAAGGAGATTGACTTCATCAACAGCCTCTTAGCTTTGTGCAAAATTAGATTTGCAAACCTCAGGTACAGTTCTTCAGTGTTGGCTGAATGCTTCTTTGAAAGAGAGCATTATGCAAGTACAGGAACTTCATAGAACTCAACTCACCAAACTCTGGTTTTCTCTCCTTAGTTTTGAATGAGCAGAAAGCTTCTTTTTATCTCTTTGCATGTTCCTTGGTTGCTAACCCTAGGTCAACTTCTTGAGCACTGAGCTTCACCAACCCAGCCGTTCACTTTTTCTCATTAAGCATCAGAGTGAAAACTTTGCTTATGAATTCTCTATCTTGACCGAAAGCCATAATACAGCAACCACAAAAGTCTTCCAATGGTCAACCGAATCTGAACCATTGAGAAGCTACTTGGTCCCCAAGAATCATTTGTGACCGTAGATACACAACAGATTAGGACAGAGAGCAACTTTCTCTTGTATGCCATTTTCGGACTTGCAGAGAGTTGGGAAGAAGAGAAGAAGATCTGATGCATGCAAGAGGAAATGGGTTACCTTTAATCTTTTCTTAAGCTTGATTTGGTTTGATCTCACTGATTTGACATCTGCCTTTTAAGCACAATCTCTCTCTTTCTTGCTTTTTGGTGATTTGCTTAGGGAAGAAGCTCTTTCTCTCTTTCTCACTTTTCTGAGTTTCTGACCCACACACAAAGGTGAACGTTGCTTGTGATGTGAGATCAAGTTGGAGGGAATTGAAATCAACTCGGGCTTGGATCAGATATCCATTGACCAACCCGTTTGATTTTGGTTTTGTTTCTTTTGGGCTTTGCTTGTTTAACCAGCCCACCAGCCTTGATGTGTTAATTTTATTCCACTTTGGGCTATAATTCAAATTTTGGCCTGCAACATTTTATGAATAATTAGTAATATGCAATTAAAATTAATCAACACTAATTATTTATTTTGCCTAAAAATAATGTTTGTCATCACTAATTAATTTAGTTAATTTCTTAACTCAACAATCTCCCCCTTGATGACAAACATATTTACATAATAACCAAAAGGAATTGAAATTTAGTAAAGTTGGAAAACTTCCCTTTAATTAATGTTTCTTGCTTTTGTGTTGCTCCCCTTTTCCTTTTCAATAGTAGCTCCCCCTGGATTTATGCTTTCTTTTTTGTTCCTATTTTACATTGTACTTAAAAATAACATAATAAAGAGCTACACACATTTATCTTGTCTAGGGGATGAAAACTATGAACACCACAGAATCAGCCTAATGAGCGGATATTTTATACGCTTTTGGGGGGTAATTTCATGTAGATTTTAGTGTGTTTTAGTTAGTTTTTAGTATACTTTTATTAGTTTTTAGGCAAAATTCGTATTTCTGGACTTTACTATGATTTTGTGTCTTTTTCTATAATTTCAAGTATTTTCTGACTGAAATTGAGGGAGCTGAGCAAAAATCTGATTTAAGCTGAAAAAGGACTGCTGATGTTGTTGGATTCTGACCTCCCTGCACTCGGAATGGATTTTTTGGAGCTACAGGAGTCCAATTGGTGCGCTCTCAATTGGGTTGGAAAGTAGACATCGAGGGCTTTCCAGCAATATATAATAGTTCATACTTTGCACGAAGATAGACGACATAACTGGCGTTCAACGCCAGTTCCATGTTGCAGTTTGGCGTTCAGCGCCAAAAACAGGTTACAAGTTGGAGTTCAATGCCAGAAACAGGTTACAACCTGGTGTTTAACTCCAGAAACAGACCAGGCACGTGAGAAGCTTAAGTCTCAGCCCTAGCACACACCAATTGGGCCCTAGAAGTGGATTTCTGCACTATCCATCCTAGTTTACTCATTTTCTGTAAACCTAGGTTACTAGTTTAGTATTTAAAAAACTTTTAGGGATTTATTTTGTATCTCATGACATTTGTAGATATGAATTTTGTATCTTTTGACGGCATGAGTCTCTAAACCCCATTGTTGGGGGTGAGGAGCTCTGCAGCATCTTGATGAATTAATGCATCAAACCAACAATCTCCGTGGGATTCGACCCTTACTCACGTAAGGTATTACTTGGACGACCCAGTGCACTTGCTGGTTAGTTGTGCCAAAACTTTAAGTTTGGTGTTTTCTTGTTAATCTTTCTTTAATTTTCAAAAATTTTATTGTCGTTTTCTAAAAATTTTAAGTTTGGTGTTCTTTCTTTTGTTCTTGTTGTTCTTGTGAGTCTTCAAAGTGTTCTTGAGTCTTCTTTGTGTTTTGATCTTAAAATCTTTAAGTTTGGTGTTCCTTGGTGTTTTCCCTCCAAAATTTTCGAAAACAAGGAGCATTAGATCTAAAAATTTTAAGTTTAGGGTCTTTTGTGTGTTTTTCTCTTTCATCATAAAATTCAAAATTCAAAAAAAAATCTTTTCCTTTAATTTCTCATAATTTTCGAATTACTTGGGTTGACTTTATCAAATTATTTCAAATCATATCTTTTTCAAAAATATCCTAACCACTTTCTCTCTCCTCACTCTTTCAAAATCTTCATAAAATATTTTCAAAATTTTTTTATTTTTTTATTTTATATTTTTTTTATTTTTTATTTTTTGTTTTGGTTTTTATTTTATTCTATTTTATTATTTTGAAAATAATTTTTTTATATAATAAAATAAATAAATAAAATAAATCCACATCATCTCCCTTTCTCCATCATGGACCTAAGTGGAAATGAACAGTCCAAAAGGACTCTGGGGTCATATGCTAACCCCACTACTGCTTCATATGGGAGTAGTATATGTATACCCTCCATTGGAGTTAGTAGTTTTGAGTTGAACCCTCAGCTCATTATCATGGTGCAGCAAAGTTGCCAGTATTCCGGTATTCCACAGGAAGAACCTACAGAGTTTCTGGCACAGTTTTTACAAATTGCTGACACAGTACATGATAAGAAAGTAGATCAGGATGTCTACAGATTGTTACTGTTTCCATTTGCTGTAAAAGACCAAGCTAAGAGGTGGTTAAATAACCAACCTAAGGACAGCATAAAGACATGGAAACAGTTGTCAGAAAAATTCCTGAATCACTATTTTCCTCCAAAACGGATGACACAACTAAGGCTGAGCATCCAAGGCTTCAAACAAGGAGATAATGAATCCCTTTATGATGCCTGGGAGAGATACATAGAAATGCTAAGAAAATGCCCCTCTAAAATGTTTTCAGAGTGGGTGCAGTTAGACATCTTCTATTATGGGCTTACAGAGAGAGCTCAGACTTCTCTAGACCACTCAGCTGGTGGGTCTATACATATGAGAAAGACAATAGAAGAAGCTCAAGAGCTTATTGATACAGTTGCCAGAAATCAGCATCTGTACCTAAGCAGTGAACCTTCCATCAACAAAGAGGCTAAAATAGTAACTGCTGAACTCAGTGCTACAGAACAAGTTACTGAATTCAATCAGCAACTGGATTTTCTAACAAAACAGCTAGCCGAATTCAAGTTGATACTACAAGAAACAAGAATGGCTAATATGAATATGGAAATATAGTTGAAGCAAACAGAATAGCAATTATCAAAATAAATAACAGAAGAGTGCCAAACGGTTCAATTAAGGAGTGGGAAAACATTAAATACCTCACTTCAAGGCAGCAGGAAGCCAAGAAATGAACAGACTGCTACTCAAAATCCCTCTGAGGACAGTCATAGCCCAAAGAGGAATAATTCTAGCGCTCAAACGCCAGAAAAATGGGTGGGAAGCTGGCGTTGAACGCCCAACCCATGCTCAGTCCTGACGTTCAACGCCAGAAACAAGCAAGGAATTGGCGTTGAACGCCCAAAGAAAGCACAGTTCTGGCGTTCAGATGCCAGAAATAGGTAAGGAGTTGGCGTCTAACGCCACTCCAGCTTCCACCCCTGGCATTCAAACGCCAGTGGGAGATCAGACACATACAAGTGCTGATAGCAACCCCTCTAAAAAAGCTTCTCAACCCACATCTGTAGGCAATAAACCTACAGCAACTAAGGTTGAGGAATACAAAGCCAAAATGCCTTATCCTCAAAAACTCCGCCAAGTGGAACAGGACAAGCAATTTGCCCACTTTGCAGACTACCTCAGGACTCTTGAAATAAAGATTCCTTTTGCAGAGGCACTTGAGCAATTACCCTCTTATGCTAAGTTCATGAAAGAGATCTTAAGTCATAAGAAGGATTGGAGGGAAACTGAGAAAGTTTACCTCACTGAAGAATGCAGTGCAGTCATTCTGAAAAGCTTACCTGAGAAGCTTAAAGATCCCAGAAGCTTTATGATACCATGCACATTAGAAGGTACTTGTACCAAGCAAGCTCTATGTGATCTTAGGGCAAGTATTAACCTAATACCTGCATCTACTATCAAAAATCTTGGATTCACTGATGTAGTCAAACCAACCCGGATATGTCTCTAACTTGCAGATGGTTCTATTAAACACCCATCAGGTGTGATTGAAGACATGATTGTCAAGGTTGGGCCATTTGCCTTTCCCACTGACTTTGTGGTGCTGGAAATGGAGGAGCACAAGAGTGCAACTCTCATTCTAGGAAGACCATTCCTAGCAACTGGCCAAACCCTTATTGGCGTCCAAAAAGGGAAAGTAACCCTGAGAGTCAATGAGGAAGAGTTTAAGTTGAATGTTGTCAAAGCTATGCAGCATCCAGACACCCCCAAATGACTGCATGAGTATTGATATTATTGATTCTCTGGTAAAAGATGTCAATATGACTGAGAGTCTCGAATCAGAGCTAGAAGATATCTTTAAAGATGTTCAGCCTGATCTGGAGGTACCAGAGAGAATAATAGAACCTCTGAAAATCCCTTAGGGAAAAGAAAAACCTCCCAAACCTGAGCTCAAACCATTACCACCATCCCTGAAATATGCATTTCTGGGAGAAGGTGATACCTTTCCTGTAATAATAAGCTCTACCTTAGAGCCACAAGAAGAAGAAGCACTAATTCAAGTACTAAGGACACACAAGATAGCTCTTGGATGGTCCATCAGTGATCTTAAGGGCATTAGCTCAGCCAGATGCATGCACAAGATCCTATTGGAGGGTGACGCTAAGCCAGTAATACAACCACAGAGGCGGCTGAATCCAGCCATGAAGGAGGTAGTGCAGAAGGAGGTCACTAAATTACTAGAGGCTGGGATTATTTATCCCATTTCTGATAGCCCCTGGGTAAGCCCTGTTCAAGTCGTCCCTAAGAAGGGTGGCATGACAGTGGTTCATAATGATAAAAATAAACTGGTCCCTAGAAGAACAGTTATAGGGTGGCGTATGTGTATTGATTACAGAATGCTCAATACAGCTACCAGAAAGGATCATTTTCTTTTACCATTCATAGACCAGATGCTAGAAAGACTAGCAGGTCATGAATACTACTGCTTCCTGGATGGATATTCAGGTTATAATCAAATTGCAGTAGATCCCCAGGATCAAGAGAAAACAGCATTCACATGCCCATCTGGAGTATTTACATACAGAAGGATGCTATTTAGTCTGTGCAATGCACCTGCAACCTTTCAAAGATGCATGCTCTCTATTTTCTTTGATATGGTGGAAAAATTTCTGAAAGTCTTCATGGATGACTTTTCAGTGTTTGGAGACTCATTCAGCTCCTGTCTTGACCATCTAGCACTTGTTCTAAAGAGAAGCCAAGAGACTAATCTGGTTTTAAACTGGGAGAAATGTCACTTTATGGTGACTGAAGGAATTGTCCTTGGGAACAAAATTTCGAACAAGGGAATAGAGGTGGATCAAGGTAAGGTGGAGGTAATTGAAAAATTACCACCACCTGCCAATGTTAAGGCAATCAGAAGCTTTTTGGGGCATGCAGGATTCTATAGGAGGTTTATAAAGGATTTTTCAAAAATCACCAAACTTCTGAGTAATCTGCTAGCTGCTAACACGCCATTTATCTTTGATAAGGAGTGTCTGCAGGCGTTCGAAACTCTGAAAGCTAAGCTGGTCATAACACTAGTCATCTCTGCACCAGACTGGACATTACCATTTGAACTTATGTGTGATGCCAGTGACCATGCCATTAGTGCAATATTGGGACAAAGGCATGACAAGCTTCTGCACGTCATTTACTATGCCAGTCGTGTTTTAAATGACGCACAGAAGAACTACATAACCACAGAAAAAGAGTTACTTGCAGTGGTTTACGCCATTGACAAGTTTAGATCTTATTTAGTAGGATCGAAAGTGATTGTGTACACTAACCATGCTTCTCTTAAATATCTACTCACAAAGTAGGATTCAAAACACAGACTCATCAGATGGCTGTTGCTTCTGCAGGAGTTTGATATAGAAATAAGAGACAGAAAAGGGACAGAAAACCAAGTAGCAGATCATCTGTCCCGAATAGAACCAGTAGAAGGGGCGTCCCTCCCTCCTACTGAAATCTCTAAAAACTTTTCGGATGAGCACCTCTTTGCCATCCAGGAAGTGCCATGGTTTGCAGACATTGCAAACTACAAGGTAGTGAGATTCATACCCAAAGAGTACAGTAGGCAGCAAACAAAGAAATTGATCACGGATGCAAAGTACTATCTTTGGGATGAACCATATCTCTTCAAGAGATGTGCAGACGGAGTAATCCGTAGATGTGTGCCTAAAGAATAAGCACAGAAGATCCTTTGGCACTGCCATGGATCACAGTATGGAGGATATTTTGGAAGTGAGCGAACAGCTACAAGAGTCCTCCAATGTGGCTTCTACTGGCCTACTCTCTATAAAGACTCCCGAGTGTTTGTACTTAATTGTGACAATTGCCAAAGATCTGGCAATCTGCCTCACAGTTATGCCATGCCTCAACAAGGGATCTTGGAGATTGAATTGTTTGATGTATGGGGTATTGACTTCATGGGACCTTTCCCACCATCATACTCAAACGCTTATATTCTGGTGGCAGTGGATTATGTATCCAAATGGGTGGAAGCTATTGCAACACCCACTAATGATACTAAGACAGTGCTGATATTCCTCCAAAAACATATCTTCAGCAGATTTGGTATCCCTAGAGTACTAATCAGTGAAGCACTCGTTTCTGCAATAAACAGCTTTACTCTGCTTTGGTTCGATATGGAGTTAGCCATAGGGTAGCTACTCCATATCATCCACAGACAAATGGGCAAGCTGAAGTCTCTAATAGAGAACTTAAAAGAATCCTGAAATGGACTGTAATTAATCGTAGAAGGGATTGGGCAAGAAGCTTGGATGATGCTCTGTGGGCATATAGAACAGCATTCAAGACACCTATAGGAACTTCTCCATACCAGCTGGTGTATGGAAAAGCCTGTCACTTGCCAGTGGAACTGGAACATAAGGCCTATTGGGCAACCAGATTCCTAAACCTTGATGCCAAGTTTGCTGGAGAAAAATGATTGCTCCAGTTAAATGAGCTAGAGGAATTCAGACTCAATGCTTTCAAAAATGTAAAAATTTACAAAGAGAAAGCAAAAAGATGGCATGATAAGAAACTGTCATCCAGAGTCTTTGATCCAGGGCAGAAAGTTCTGCTATTTAATTCTAGGCTCAGATTATTCCCCGGAAAATTGAAATCCCGATGGAGAGGTCCATATGTGATTATAAGTGTGTCACCGTATGGATACGTGGAGCTTCAGGATAATGATTCTAACAAAAAATTCATTGTTAATGGACAGAGAGTCAAAAATTATCTTGAAAGCAATTTTGAGCAAGAATGCTCAAAACTGAGACTTGATTAAAGCTCAGTAATAGTCCAGCTAAAGACAATAAAGAAGCGCTTGTTGGGAGGCAACCCAGCCATTTACAAAATTTATTTGTTTATTAATTACTTTTTACAGGTTTATGTCAATTATCTTCAAGGTAAAATAGCAATTGCTTGAGTTCACAAAGTTACAGAAGGATCCGCAGGATAAAACAGCAAAAAGGAAGCTCACTGGTATGAAAAAGCCAGTAAGAGCTGTTTTGGGCACTGAACGCCCAAAAGAAGCATCTACTGGGCGTTCAACGCCAGTAAGGATAACCATCAGAGCGTTAAACGCCAGAAAGAAGCATCTTCTGGGTGTTGAACGCCAGAAAGAAGCACCTTCTGGGCCTTTAATGCCAGATTCATAGCGTCCTGGGCGTTCAGAAAAACGCCCAGTGACAAAGGAGTTCCTGGCGTTCAACGTCAGCTAGAAGCAACAGCTGGGCGTTGAACACCCAGGAGAAGCTACAAATGGGCGTTAAACGCCCAAAACATGCAGCGTTTGGGTGTTTAACACCAGGATTGTGGGGAGAAGGTAAATTCGTTTTCAATTCACATTTCTTTCAAATTTTTATGTTCCAATTCATGATTTCTTGCATAAACATGTTACAAACTCTCATCTTTCAATTCCAAAAATTTTAATCCTAATTTCTAAAATCCCTTTTTCAAAAATATCAAATGTATCTTAATTCATAAATACAAATCCTTTTTCAAATCCCATCCAACTTCTTTTCAAATCTTTTTAAAAAAAAATCAATTATCTTTTCAAATTAATCCCAAATCTTTTTTTTAAAATTCAGATTTATCTTTTTCAAATATCTTCTATATCATTTCAATTTTCAATTATATCTTTTTCTTATCATATTTATCTTTTACAAATCATATCTTCTATCCTATCTTTCTTCAAAATTTTCGAAAACCCACCCTCCCTTTAAATCCACTCTCGGCCTCTCCCCTCTCCTCAACAATTCGAAAACAAGCTATCCTTTTATCCCTCTCCTTTCTTTTCTTTTGCTTGAGGACAAGCAAACCTCTAAGTTTGGTGTGTTTATCCGTGGTCACTAAACCATACCCACTAAGATCATGGCTCCTAAAGGAAAACAACCCACTCCAAGAGGCAAGAAAAAGAGTATTCCAAAACCACTTTGGAATCAAGGGAAGTTCTTAACCAAAGAACATTCAGACCATTACTACAAAGTAATGGGTCTAAAGTCAGTAATCCCGAAAGTCAAATTCGATCTGAAAGAAGATGAATATTCGGAGATCCAAGAGCAACTTCGAAATAGAAGCTGGGAAATCCTAGCTAATCCTGAGACAAAGGTGGGAAGAAACATGGTTCAGGAATTCTACGCTAATATGTGGCAAACAGACAGGCAGAGAATATCTAGAATTGCTCTCTATGACTATTTTTAAAGTAATATTTACTTCTGAGTATAATAAATATGAACTAATATATGTTGGTAACTAATTGCGATTGAAGAAAATATAGAAAGAGAATAAAAAATGGAGGAGGATGGAGGGAACAAGCTAATATAAGGGTGGTGGTGAGGCATATGCAACTATATAATGGTAAGAAAAAAGAATAATGAAAAGAATAGTGTATAAATTCTAAAAGAATAATAAAACTAAAGAAAATTTACACATTTTGAATATAAAATTCTAAAATTGACTTTACGAGGGTAATTAATTCTACCTAAGTCAAGTTCAACTAGTAAATAATAGATATTAGATTACCTTTGATTCATTTTCTCACCGGAGACATTTTGAGCCGGAAGTTCACTTTTTAGTGACGGTTTTGCATACACCGAGAAAAACTTGTGTAACCGAAAACAACGAAACCAATGGTAAAAATAATTTCTACCTTGATAATTATGTCCCATGATTTATTTTTTTAAGAATAAATCTTAGCCATTAATTATTTTACCGCATGGTGAAAGTTACCCGAACCGAATTTCTAACTAGTATTCCGTAAACGACTCCTATAGACCCCAAATCTTCTTACTTAGCATCCAAGTAACTTGTATTCCCTTCTCAGTCTCTGTGCCGAGACTATCTCAGCCTTTCACCCGCTCTACTGTACTTTTAACCTCGAGTAACTAACTGCGGTTAACTGTGGATCAGCTCGACATGTAAGCGCTGACTAAGCTTCCTCGTTTTCACGCCCCTAATTCATTGAAGCTTAGCCCTTGACCACGAAATATTTCAGCCTTTTTTACCATCATAAATTCACTAAGACTTTGATTTTTTTATTTAAGGAAGTATTTGCCACAAAGTTCACAAAACACTTTACACATTTTTACACTCTTTTGACTAAATTCATGAGAGAGAAAGTGAGAAAATTTTGCACACACTACTTGCATTTTCAGCCTCTTATCTCACCATTCATACAATATTCTTCAAGTGTTCCTCAAGAACTCAAACAATACAAGTACAAACTCTTGTACGTTTTTGCCAATCTTTGCGTTTATACTGAATTCGGTTACGTAAACTCTTATTCTTTCTCCTTTTCTTTTTCTTTTAAAAATAAACAGTAACCATGATGAATCCTTACTCTCCTCCATGTAAAAGAAAAATAAAAGGATAAAGAACAAGAGTTTACCTAAACCAAATTCAGTATAGACGCAAAGATTGACAAAAACGTACAAGAGTTTGTGCTTGTATTGTTTGAGTTCTAGAGGAACACTTGAAGAATATTGTATGAATGGTGAGATAAGAGGCTGAAAATGCAAGTAGTGTGTGCAAAATTTTCTCACTTTCTCTCTCATGAATTTAGTCAAAAGAGTGTAAAAATGTGTAAAGTGTTTTGTGAACTTTGTGGCAAATACTTCCTTAAATTTTGTGAATTAATAGCCTTTTTCTTTTTAATTTTTTTTATTTTCTTTTCTTTTTTTCTTTCTTTCGTTTTATTTTCATTTTTTTACGATAGGATCAGCCTCACTATTTTTATTTTCCTATTTTCTTTTCTTTTTTATTTCTCTTTCATTTTTCTTTTACGATTATGTATAAAGAAAATAGTGCTTTGAAAAAATAACTGAAGTTATTTTTACTTTTAATTATAAAATATTCTTCTATAATTAAGGTTATTTTTATTATTCATTTAATTTACATTATGTCACACATAAACAAAGATTAATGTCATTTTTTTTGCTTTTTTCAAAAAATTCAGTACAAAACAAAATATCTCAATTTACAGATTTTGATTGAATTAATTGAATTCGTCCCTATAATAATAAATCAATTTAATCGAATAATCTTGAATCATTTATATAGTTGTTTTTTAGGTTAACAAATGTATCTGATTTTTTTTTAGGCTCAAGAAATTATTGATAAGGATATGTACGATGAATTATGAAATATTTTTTCAATTACACTATTTTTATATTGTCCTATTTTGTTTATTAATCATTCTTATAGCTTGATATTTAAAAATGAAAAAAATAAGCATTTTTATTTTTTTGTTTTTTCACTTTTTATAGGAAAATAAAGGCCTTTTCATATCCAAATCCATATTTTGATCTATCGCTTAAAAAAATGAAGACAATTATGAATATCCATGACATTCAAGAAAATTTATTTTTGTAAATAACTAACGTGTATTTTGGTTTATATATTTTCTTATTGAATTAGGATAATTTTATTTTGATCGTTTCTTGAACTATGCTTTTTTGATAATATATACCTCTTTATTGTACGCTTTTATAATTTAACATTTTAAAAGTTTTTTATAATAAAAAATAAATTAATTTCTTCGACAAAATACTGTGTTTGGTGTACAAATATTGTCTTCGACAAAATAAGCCACAGGCAGTTACAACAACGGTCTGACTTACCATCACATAGGTTTCATGTCCATTTGGATAAGACGTGGGTCCACCAACGTGGTTGTGGTGTTCTATTGGGGTTATGAGGCGAGGATATATGATTAACTCTATAAAAGAGCGAATGTTGCCAACACAGCGTTATAATAAGTGTCACACTATGGGACCGGGAACAGAATCCCCCACTAGTGCATCAGTGTCAGACTCTGAGGGCCAACGAGATGCAGGGAAAGGCGCCGGAGGTTTCGATTCTGCTGTCACCTCGGCAGTTATCGAGTGCGGCAGCATAGGTAGGCTAAGTACCTAGTCCTTGCTGGGTTGGGTCTTTACTTCCTCTATTTCGGTTCGGTCTAGTAAAATTGGTGACTTGTTGCCTTGTTTATCGATTTGCAGATGTCATCCCCAAATGGGACCGATCGGAGTTTGTTGTGGTGGATGACTTAGAGGAGAAGCTCAACATGGCCTGCGTAAAACTCTGTGTGGGTCATCTCGATTTTTCCCCCTCGCAGTCGTTCGTGTCCGATAAAAGGATTATTTCTCCTACGGGGTGCACTTGCGTAGCACACCGTCAGGGGTGAATTTCTTGGTCTCCGGCCACTACTCGATGGACCAGTGGTTGGCAAGATGCCGCGTTCATCACGTTTGAGCGGTTGCTAGAAGAGAGTGGGAAGAAGCTTTGGGACTTTAATTACATGGTTGTCAGTCAGTTTAGGGACTAGGCTAAGAAGTTGCAGTGCTTACAGATGGTGCCCTTGGCAGCCCGTCTGTCTAAACTGGAAGAAGAACTCGCACACCTGAAAGAGCAATTGGCCCGTTACATAAACAGCCCTCGTAATAGGTAGGTTATGGATAGTGGGTCACCTTTTTTGCCTTATTCAGACAGTCGTGTGGGTTGTGGCTACACTGTTTGCGAATTACATAGTTGTTTACTTGTTTTCCATATATGGTCGTGTGCATGTACTTTCACCAGGAGAAAGCAATGCACGTGGTAATTATTTTGTCTACGTTCCGAAACAAAACAAAATATTCCGCAGTAAGGCACTAACGTTCAATCATTTGCATGTTTTTACTTTGTGATCTTCCAAAATATTTGTGTGCCACGTGGGTTTCTTGACATAGGAAATAAACAAAATATTCTTATTATATATTTTTTAATTGAAAAAACCCTAAATTCTAAGTTGCTATTTTATTAAGAGGTGAGCACTGTTAGGGGAAATATTCAAGATTTACTCAGTATTAAAATAAGTACTTTTACAAAAATAATACTTGCGCAAAGGATAAGCTATAAATTTAGTAACCATCTCATAGGCTTCAAAGAGTTGGCCTTATTAACAAAACAAGCTTGCCTCGTTTCACGCGTCAGTAGCGTGGAGGGTACGTTTAGCGGAAGGGACGTGACTGGACGGAATTGACAACTGACGCGAGGCACTACCGCGCTACCAGTGGGCTAACTATGACCACAGGTCTGAAGATGTTGACACAGTCACTGTAATCTAAATTTATAAAAAAAATACTCGCATACTAACTCTACTGCCTAATGGCACGGGTTTATATGGTTAGTCATTACTCTTCCCGATGAGCATTGTTAGTAGGACAGAAAGCTTTAATTCATCACATCGGATGTTTTAAATTATATCAAGACTCCATGATCCCTTACAAAGCATTTCAAAACCTCGATTGAACCATATCCAGTTTCAAATAAGTACACAAGCTACTACAAAACGTAACTAGTTACGGTTGTCTATTGCAAAGAGACAGATGAAGGGAGTTTTTTTAGGAGATGTGCATCTAACCTCTAAATCAATGACCTCCCACAACGTTGTCATCTACGGGTGGTGTCCCCGGCTGGTTATTAGCTTGTGCCGACTGCGGATGTGTAACACCAGCAAGGCAGCGCAATACTGCATGCTTCCTTTCTAGCTCCGCCACCCGTAGTTCTAATGCATGCCACTTTGCTGCCTCGTTTTCCTCCAGCTCGAAAGTAACCAGTGTCAGCCATCAGGTCAGCTGGCTAATTTACCAGTTGAAGAACCGTGGCCCTGTGTTCCTATTTTTCATCTCCCACCCGCGTCTCCAGCGAGCGGGTTGCGCTATCCCCTTCCTCGACATCCAACTCCGTTGGATTTCGCTTTACATAGGGAGTCACTAGTAACACGTTCGCTGCAGCCAGTTGTTCACGGTACAGGCGAATTTTATCCTTGAGTTTGACTCTCATCTCTTCGAGTGCTGCGAGGATCATGTTACAGTCTGAAAAGTTTTCATCCATGCGGATGAGGTCAATCAGATTCGAGATCGACAGTTCCGCGAGCTCATCAGCACTCCTGTGCTGGGTCGGGGTCAGTTTGTTGACTAAGTTTTGCGACATTGTCGGTTCTACGTGTAGGGACTGGGTCTGTCTAGGAAGTAACCTATCACGAGTCATTGTAAGTGTAGTTTGGTGGCTAGCGAAGCTAAGATTGCTATAAACTAATGGGTATCGGTAACTGGCGAGACTACTGGCACACGTTACAGACCGTTATCGTTAATATAAAAAACCTGTTAAGCGCGTTAAAAAACCTTCGACTTTAATTATAGATTTAAATTCAATTAAATATTAATTTTTGTTTTTAATATAGGGTTAAATTTTATTTTAAATTTATTTTGGAACTAAATCAACATTCAGATCAAACTCGCTTTAAATACCTTGATGTTATTTTCAATATTCAGCATTAATAATTATATTTACAATCTTTTCGATGCCCGTGTCAAACCCACAAACGAAGCATCGGTTATTATGGGCGTAAATGAAGGCATATGTGGCACGGAACCTGACCTATCTGGTACTGCGTTTAGAGAACTTGCAGTTTATATATGTTACCTTCCCAATGTTCCTTCATCGCGTCTGGTATTCCATTCTCACGAAGGTCCTCCTGTAACCTATTCCCCCTCCCAACAATACCTATGCATAGGATGAAAATGGGTTCTACCTCTGCCAAAGGCGGAATGGACAAGAAGGCCGAAAATGGAAGAAGAAAAGGGAAAGACGTTCCCGCGTGCGGCTGTCGACTGAGTCTTCTGCCTCACGATATATGGGTGAAAATTGCACCGAGGGTTGCGTCGGCCTCGATCCATGATCTGTTTAACATGCATGCGACATGCAAGGTGTTTTTGGATGCAGCCCGTTCATCTGCGGTGTACAAGGTGGTCTCCATGGCGTATTACCCATCGCGTTCAGTACTCACTACGACGAACGTCCTGAGTGGGGGTTCCTCTATAGCTGGACAGACGCAGGAAATTCGACTACTATATTCCATACAAGGAAGACAGAATTCTTCTAGATTGGCCGCTAAGTCGGAGGAATGAACACCCTGATTGAGGCCGCCAATGCAGGCGATTTTCACGCGCGCTACATGTGTGCAATGCTGCTACTTATGCCCGGTGTTGGGTAGGAGGAGTATATTGGCAGGGGGTTTGAAATGTATGCCAATGTACGGGCTTCTGGAAAAATCGAAATGTGCATAGAACTATTTGGGCAGCTGCTCGCAAATTTGTTGGTTGAGGTGAACCCATTGGATCCAGGGAAGCCCGTCGTCTGCTGGTCAAGCATGTGCCCGACCCGCGGGACCATGGGTTCCTCCAACGATTTGTCGAGTGTATCGTGCGTCCACTATCTGGCTGAGTTTAATGTCTTGAATTTCTTGAACCTGTTTAATTTCAAATGATGCTTCGTTGTAACCAACCTTGAATGTATTTTATTGTTAATGATTCGAGTGGCTGGTAGTCGTGTCTTTGTAAATTCCCTGCTTTCATTTGCAGTACAGTGGTTTCGGTGTCATATGTGATGCCATGTAGGGGAAAAATCTAGGGTAAATGGCTTTTGTTCACCACCAAATATTGATTTTCATTTTATGCGATGGATGACGGTTTGTTTCATTAAAGCTCAAACTCACATGGTCTCAAACAATTGTAAATAGTAACAATAACAGTAACATCCATATTAGTAACAACAAATACATTTAAATCAAGCTCCCCCCGTTTCACATGTAGAAGGCGTGCATAGCACAAAGAGGGTGATGCAATCAGGCAACGAGCGTGGCAGGTGGGGTGGTTACTTAATTAGAACTGCTTCAAGATTAGTTTTCGTGTTTATGGTGTACATAAGCATGCTACGTCGGGCAGAAAATTTTAATTAATCACATCAAGCATTAAATAACATCAGTAATTAAAACGCGATATTAGCCTAGATAGTACTCTAAACACCTAAAACAAAATGTCCCCCGTCTAATGACTGAACAATGAGCTAAACAAAATTACCGACAACAGCTGTATAATTGAAACTTTAACACTTTGTTTGGTTTAGAAGAATTTGGAAGGCAAGAAAATGAAGGAGAATAAAATGAATGGAAAAATTAGTTTTTCATTGTTTGGATGAAGAAAGAAAATGCATGGAAAATGTAAAAGTACATGTGGGGCCCATATTAAAATTTTCTCTCCAAAAATTGAGAAGAAAACTTAGATTGGAATGGAAAAATGGGTAAAATTACAAATTTGTCATGATAACATTGGTATATTATAATTTATAAAGGATATTAATGTAATTTCATTTAGGTATATTTTTTCTCTTCTTATTTTTCCTTTCATCCAAACAAAAGATAATTTTCTTTATACTTTCTTTCCTTCCTTCCATTTTCTCTTCACCCAAACAACGTAAAAAAAATTAACATTTCCTTCTATTTTCTTTTCTATCATTTTCTTCCACCCATTTTATTTCCATCCATTTTCTATTTTGCATCCAAACAAAGTGTAAATGGCGTGCTTAAAGACTATGCCGATATGTCTGCCTATGTCAGTTGCCCACCGAACCGTCATCATCAACAGTCAACATTTCGGGGTGGTTATAGGCATGTGACGACAGCAACAGTACATCCCCACCGCGTCGGTGCTTATTTCTAAGCATCCTATCCAGAGCTGCGACCTTCAGTCCCGAAGCATGCCATTTGGCAGCCTCTTTTTCTTCCTGCTTATGAAGATTGTCGACCATCGTTGCCAGGTCAGTTGCCTTCCTTTCCAAAGTACGTACCTTGGACTCGTTATCGTGTATCTCATCCGGCACTAGTGGCTCCATGCCCAGTTTTGCGTTGTCCCCATCCCCTGCTTCCAGCAGCTCCTCATTTAGAACGGTATCAGCGGTCACCTGGCCCGTTCTCGTCGAGGAGAAAATTCGACGGTACAGATGAATTTTGTCCTCAAGGCTAGCGTCCCTCTTAACCAACGCTACCTCCACCATGGTCCATTCTGCACAGTTTTCCTCCGTGCAGATGAGGTTGATCAGGTTCGCAATCGACAGTCCTTGCAGAACATCGGCACTCATCTGCGCCGTCGGTTTTGACATGGAGTCCTGTGACATCGTCAGGTTCAGTGGGGGAGTTGAATCGGTATGCAATCTCACCAGTGGCCTGTATACGTAAAGGTGGAGTGGTGGCCAGAGATGACAAGATTAATATTTACTGATGCGCATGGGTAGTCAACGAGACGTGCGGCACATGTTTGGCCCGAAACCGTTAACATTCTCCCAAGTGGGGATAACCGGTTCGATATATCATTAATTAAGAATTAATTAAGCATAGTTGTTGTGGAATGCATATATTACGTTACCCGTTAGAAAGCAAATTAGGAGATGGACACGCGGGCACCAGGGGGTATCACTCCAGAGCAGATAATCATTATCATGCTTTGGGTTCCCAATGTACCGTGCGGGTTTGTCGAGGTAGAACTGTAGGGCAATTGGACAGGTACTGGTTACCGTACCTTGGAAACACAATGTACTTGAGTATATCCCTATACAGCCCCCATTGAATACCCCGGTCTGGTCCCATCAATGCTTGTTGGGAAGAGGACATGACATCGTGAAAAGGAAAGGTATACGAACAAGGGAGCGGCCATTCCGAGAGGAAATAGGGATCCCGGAGGAAAAAAAAATATTGTGTTAAATATATAGGTAATTTAATCAAATACCCAACCCATATTATATTTATAAATAATTATTTATCTGTGTAATCAAATATAATAGCATATGATTTAATTAAAGGGGTACTCTAAAAGAGTAACAAAAGTGCAACATTCGTGTTACCAACATAGAAAGCAAACTGCCAGACCATATACTGGCCGTCGGACAATGGAGAATATCATAACACACTAAGACATGGACAAGTATGACGACCCTTAACCATGGTTCTCTTATTGACTGGACTCCTCGCGGTTGTCGTCGGCATTAGTCGGCTGCTCAGAGTCATCACCAGGCTTTTCGATCGGGAGCGTAAGCTTCCCCTCCAAAGTGGCCACCCTGCCAAGTATTTTGTGCCACTTGGCGAGCTGATGATCCGCTGTCAACTCAGCTGCCTTGGCTTCCATTCGCCAGATTGTGGCGTCCTTCTTCTCCCTTGCTAGGCTAAGCAACAGATGCTTCCCCCGAACTTTCTTTCTGCGTCTGCCAGCTCCAAGTCTGTGCCCTTTAGCTTCATGTCAGCCGTCAAATGCGTAGTCCTGGCGGTGCTCAGCCATTCGAGGTACTTCTAGATTTTGGCTTTCAGATCATCCTCCCGCATTACCAGTGCCTCCTCAACTAAATCACAATATGCACATTTTCCCTCCAAAGGGATGATGTCAATTAGGTCTGCGATCGGTAGGTCTGCTAGGTCCTCTAGGCGCCTCTAGCTGGTTGGTTCGGTGACGGAGTCTTCGGACATGGTCAATTCACTTAGCGTGAGTTTTGGGCTAATTGTTGCGTTAGGTAAAGCGTGTGGCAAGTATCGCGAGAAGGGAACTTACGAGTTACGAGTGATTTATAACGAGGCGCGTGGGTTCAACCGAAGCATGTGGGAAATGTTTCGGCCTCTAACCAGGACAAATGCACTAATGGTTATCTATATTAGTTATGATTTCATAAATTAACATAAACCATGAGATAAAGACTTAATTAGTTAATATAATTAATTATGATAGTTTCTAAACGCTAAATTTGATTTTATCATTTGGTTAATTATGAAATAGATAACTATATTAAATAATTAAGTCATGTCTAACTTGTTGGGCAAAACATGGAACTGATGGTCGGCTTTGAGTAGGGATAGAAAACTGAGGGCCATCGGATGGCTTATAGTTAGATTTGTAAGTTTTTTATCCTTTTTTTTTTCTTGCGGGCCTGAAAAACTTGACATTTGAGGATGAGACTTGCGGTGTGCTTAAAGAAGAAAAAAGAGGAAAAGAACCCTGTTGTTAGAAAACACCATCGAAACCCCAGCACAAAACAATGTAAAGCAAGAGGTCGTCGATGTTTTTTCCGTCTAAGCTGAGAGCATTAACGCACATGGCAACAGAGCAGTACAAAAGCAACCAAACATAATAACTAATCACTAAGATCCTCCCTGCGATGACGGAAACGGAAGAATAACAGGTGTCATGTGCTTACACACCAAGAAGACTACCCCCGACACCCTCATCGCACGATTGTGTCAGGTCAACACCCGCTTCACGGAGCACTTCTCTATGCCTCTCCTCCAGCTCCCCGACACTCACTCCCAGAGCATCCCACTTTGCAAACTCAGATTGTTGCTGCTTACGAAGGTTTTTGACCCTCGCCTTCCTGTATTTTGCTTGGTGTTCCAGCACCCGGATTAGGCGATCATTAGTGTGTCTCGCAAACCACAACAACACTTCCACCTCATGGCTTGCGTGCTCTCACTCTCTCACCTGGAATCCTTTGCCTTTAGCCTGGCTTCGGCCGCTGACTGCGTCACCCTCGCCGCCTTCACTCGCTCACCGAAATCAAAAAATTTTTCTCTAAGGTGTCTCTCCCTCTCGAGAAATGCGGCATCGCGCATCTCCAAGTCCATTGTTTTCCCGTTCGCGCAGAAGTACTTGAACATCTCGCCGCTAGATTGTCCGGTGAGATCAATGCCAACCAATGGCTTGATTGGATCCGATCCAGATTTTCGCAACATTCTTAGTTATGTGGGTGTCTTAGTGTTGTTGTAATTTTATCCTGAAGCTATTCGAGCTATGCAGCGATGCGCACAGAAGCCGAATATTTATTACTAACCTTATGTGCATCTATTAATGAGGGGGACTTTCAAAGCACATCTTGGGGCAACATAGCGAACCGTCTCGCGAGGATCAGTGTTGGCTAATTCGGTTCCACTGCTTAACCAACTAAAATCTGTCCTTTTCTTCCTACGACAAAACCCAATTTTTGGGTCATACCTTAGCATTGTAATCTCTAGTGTTTTTAACAGTTATGTAGGATATGGATTAGTAGATTGTTTGAGCTACGGATAGAGGAAGAAGTGATGTCTGACATTTTTGGTTACCGTAACACTATGTTTGGATATAATAAGACGGTAGCAAAAAAAATTCAAATAAAAAGGAAAAAAAGGCTAAAGAAAATAGTCAGATAAGTTTTTTTCTGATAATATATACACCTCTTTATTGTGTGCTTTTATAATTTAATATTTTAAAAGGTTTTTATAATAATTTTAGGTAAAAAAATATGATATAATTAAGACCACGCCAGTATTAAAAAATAATAAAATTATTAATCTATTATATTTAGAGAATGAATAATATATTAACCAAAAAAAGATAAGTTCTCAAAAAACAATAGAAAAACGGCTAAACAGGCCGGTTAGTGCCTGTTGAGCCACTAGTTACATTGATTAGAATTGGCTGTAATTACTTATTTTTAAAATAACTTGTTACATGGAAAGTTGTCATTCGGGGTCAAAAGCTCCGCCGTGGACGAATTCTATCTCTTCAAAATGTGGTCAGAGACGTTTCTTCTGTTTCATCCAATGAGACTATCGTTATTAGAATTTAGATCCTCTAAATTTTAAATTTTTATTTTAGAGGATAAAGTGAGATCTCTCAATATTGAATGTTTTTTCTCTCATGTTTTTTCTTGGTCTCATCTATCAAATATATGGTGATAAATCATAATTTATCCTCTGAGATAAAATTTAAATTTAGAGGATCCAAATCTTAGTTATTGATGCATTTGACGCGCGGGACAAAATAGAAAAATAAAAAGGGGACTTTTTAAGCAAAATAGCCGATGGACACGCGGGCCACTATGGGTAGGAATGGGATTCAGGTAATAATTAGCATCGTTGGTCCCAGCGCATATCAACAGAGTTTAAGTCATAATTAATATAAATGCAATCAAGTCTTGTTTTGGTTTCCAGTCCAACTGTGAGCTCTGCCTTGGAAACCTAGACGCTGTCACTTCCATTCTGCGAAAGAAGACTCAAGTTGGCATGGCAACTCCCTGACTTAACCATCGAGGATTATCCAGCACAACACGTGACAACCAACAAGGGAAGTAGGCGAATGTGTTTATCTGTTGTCAAGACACGCGTCGAAGCGAATAACAGTGCGCTAGTGGTATTCTTCAGGCCTCCACCCCTTCCCCCATCCAGGCATCAAAAAGGGTAAAAGTAAAGTGTACCGAAGGTGATGATTCTGGATGGCCTGAGCCTCCAAGCACCACACCCCCAGTGGGCGATAGTCGGGACCGGCCGTATGTTCGCTTAAACTACTCCCACGTGACATCTGGGTGAGGGTTGCCATAGAGGTCGCATACAACTCGATGCAAGACCTTTTCAACTTCGAGTCGACTTGCAAGGTGTTTCTCGATGTCGGGCAGTTGGCCGTCATATACAAGCATGCTATGGTGTGGAATATACCACGAGTTTCCTTTCTAAGGTACCCGGACTGGGCGGACAGAAGGTTCCTAGATCGGTGCGTTGATGCGGGGAATCTGAACGCAATTCTCAGGGACGGATTGCATGAGTATTTCTTTATTGCCTGATGTCACGTCGGAATGGATCTACTTACCAGGGCAGCATGGAGGCCGATTACATATGTTCCATGTTGCTACTGTGTAACCACCAAGACGACGACGATGTCAGACGCGGCATCTATCTCTTTGAAGTTATGCTTACAGATTAGAATTTCCACAGGTCCAGGGATATCTTCACGAACATCCTTGCAGAGCATCGGCATGACACCTCCGGACCATGGACAACCCATGACCTATCGATCCCCTATGTGCCCAACACGAGGCATCATGGGTAATTCTCACGAGGTCAGCGAATTCCTGTGTCTGGTGCCTGGCCGATCACGAGGTCAGCGAATTCTTGGCTATGTTTCGATGACAGTGAATAGCGATAGTTACTCTTTTGATTGTGTGTCGGGTATTGCATATGAAGATGAATTTTTTGTGGCCACAGTTATGTGCCAAAGAAATTCCAAATGCATTCAATGCTTGAGGTCGACGAATATTTTTTTGCCTCTTCTGCTACCATGAATCCTCCCAGAAAAAAAAACGCGTTTGATTTAAATGGGAGGAGCAAAGTAATTTAATACCCGGTGTCATAATTTAACTGTACTTTGCATCAAACCATTCGTGCCATGATGCATTCTCGCCGAGTGGTGTATTCTGAATTGTTTCATAATTCAAACTAACTAGGACGTTGTCGATGTTTTATTTCTTCTATAAACACACATCAAAATAATACATGCACGGCACATATACACCCTAAACTGAGAGCATCAACACACCAAGTAAAACATCAAACACCAAAAACATAAAGACAAATACAAATTGCGTACTTCCCTAAGGTGATGAAGGATAACACACAACAGCAGATAGTTCACGGGCATGCACAACAAGTCAAACAGCTTCGTACCCGCTTCAACGTTGGCGAACATCTCGTCCTGGTTGTCTCCCTCTGCCGATTGCGCGGGATCATAGGCTCCTTCGCCGGGCAGGGAATTTATTCCCCTCCTGCATATCCGCGACCCTCTTTCGTAGTGCATCCAACTTTGCAAGATGACGTCGCTTCTGGTGATGAAGGTCTTCAACCTCCCTCGTCAGGTCACCTCCCTGTTTCTCCAACTGCTACATGGCTGTGCCGAATTCCTGCACCCTTTCACACAACAACTCGTGCATCCTACACATGGCCTGCTCATCCTCCTGGACCTGGAACTCTTTTGCCTTCAACTTGACCTCGATGGTCAAATGCGCTATCTTCGACGCACTCAGTAGTTCACAGAGCGTCTCAACTTTGTCATTGAGAATTTCATCCTTCTTGACCATGGCAGCCTCAAACAGTGTCCAGTTCGTATTTTTTTGTCCCAGTGGAAGAGGCTGAACATCTCGCTAATCGAGAGTTCCGCGAGATCATCTGCAACGACAGTCTTGGTGGGTTTCGCGTCCAAATCCTGAGACATTTTCATTTGTTTGTTCGTGTTTTTATCTTTTTCTACCAGAGTATCGTTTGTTACCAAGAACCATCTCATGTCCAAATGCGAGAGGCGTATATAGTACACTAGTCGCATGGTATGGCCGAGACTTCGATCGCACCTATCGGCCCAAAATGGCTAAATTAAATCCGTCTGTTTAAATAACTTTAAATACAGTTTATGTGTTATAATTTAATATTAAAATAATGCAATAAAAACTAAATTGTCTTGATAAACGATAGGGGAAAAATGATTCCACCCTGATAACTAAAAGGACGAAAATAAAAGAAAAATTGCTGACAATCCTTCCGCTACAAATAACAAGGACCCTAGGATTTGACAACACAACGTTGCTTCAAATAGTCAAGGAAATTTACCAATTCTTACTCAATATGTAAAAAAATTAACCTCACTCATATGAGTACCTGATTTTATTGGCATGCAATCAAACATGACACGGGACATGATTTTTATATCTAAACGGGAATAATTAGGTTGAGTCCACAAATTTTTTTTGGACACCACATATATATAAAATTTAACAGGTTAATATAGTGACACAAGTAATACACAACACACTTTGACAAAGAAAAAGTAACACACAACACACGCCTTGGGAAACCAATCCACTCGATGGGAATAATTCGACAAGGCAATCCGCAACTCAGGTTTGAGTATGAGGCGTTTTTGAGTTCCAGAGTAGTTTCGAGAGTTGTGTCAATTGCCCCTTATAGTAATGATTACAATTGGCAATCAATTTCTTCACAGAGCACTCCAAACTCCAAAGGCATCGGTCACAAGATACGTATGTGGCACATACACCTAACCATAAGAGCAACTACAATGGTAACGTTTTGGAGTTCTTGTTACTGTGATTGTAAAAAAAAAAGGAACCAATCGTTGGAGGTAATATTGCGTGGAGTTCCTGATCTTGGATCGAGAAGGGAGGGTCCCGCTGAATGGGGACTCTTGTTGTACAATAATAACTTGCCACTTGGCAAGTAATTATAAAAATAAATAATAATAAAAATCTTAATTAATAGTGAACTATTTTTAAATTTATACATTTAAACAATATTAATGAGAAAAAAATTACATTAACTTTAAGTATTTTAAGTAATTAATTAAGTTAGACCACAACGGAGACTAAAGTTTGTTCCTCTTAGTGGAGAAGAGGGATACGTTGGGTTCTTATTTACTGCTCACGTTACGAAGAGAAGGAATCCCTCTTCAGAGGGACTTGTGAATACCATTCATAACTTCTTTAAAATAAATAATTACACTAACTATAATTATATTAACACCGGTTCACACATGGTCATCGGCTCATCGCAACTCATGAATATTCTCAGCTAAACCTTTATCCCTTCAACCCATACTTACGTAGACAAAACCCTTTGTGCACATGTAGAATGGCCGAAACATCCAGCAATGGCAGGAAGGGCAAAAAGGACAGAATCAAGGGCGTGTATCTACCAAGTGTGATTGTCCGCTGAACATTCTTCCTCTCGATCTTTGGGTGAGAATTGCATCGATTGTTGCGTTGGGTCGGATCCAAGATATCTTCAACATGCAGGCGATCTGCACGGTGTTTCTAGACGCAGCCCGGTCACCTGTGGTATATAAGGTTGCATCCTTGTTGAAGTTCCCCATTGCATCCTATTTTTATTACATTGATTGTCCCGAGAAGAGTTTCCTATATCGCTGCGCGAACACCGGCAATCCGAGCGCAATGTTCCAGTAAGTGATGATGGACTTCTTCTGGATTGGCCACAAAGTTGGTGAAATGGAAGGTTTGAATGAGGCTGCCACGGCGGGCGATGTTGAAGCACTCTACATTTGTTCGATGCTGTTGATGTGTCACCGGAAGGAAGACGACCACCTAGTCCGTAGAAGGCATGCATTATACGAGACAGTGCATACTTCCGGGGCAGTTGAGAGTTGCAGAGAATTCTTCCAACAGGTGTTTGTGCATCCGTGGTTGGAGGTGAAGCCGTTGTTTCCTAGATATCCCGCGGTATGACGATCCAGCAGCTGTCCAACCCGTGGGACCACAGGAAATTTTGGCGACATATCTTGTGTGTCGTGTGTTCGATGCCTAGCAGATTTTGAGGTGTTGCAGTTCTTGAAGCTTTTTAAGTTAAGATGAAACTTCTTTGTACCAGAATGTTGCAGGACAACATTGTGTGCGTTTTGGTTGTAGTGTGTGATCCGGTGTGTGTAAATTTCCCACCATGGTATACAGTGTAGCCATATATGCGGCTAGACAACGTTGCCCCCTTAATGGAATATTTAACTAGGTAAATGGTTAGCAGTTCATCAATGTTGAATGAGGTTTAATTTTGCATCCTCTCATACAGGCAGTGAGGTCAACTTTAATTGAAAAACCATAAACCCAGAACCCTACACCCTTGTCAAGTTCAACATTAAATACAACACCGTGACTAGCTATAATAACTTTAATTAAAAGAAATCAAACCTTGGTTCGATGTTTGTGTGGCCACAAGTAGGCCACAGTAGCCTGTATGAACCGTTTTCTGTTTCTCTTTAATATTTTTATTTTTTTTATCCTCCCCCCATGGTTGTTTTTTTCTGCACAGAATTAATTAACAATAAGAGAAATAAGCCCGGTAATGTCGTTCAATAATTTTTAGGCTTCCAACGGGGAAGTAATACAAGTTTCATTATCACAAAAGGACAGTCATCGCAAAAGGCATGCTAATAACAAGAAGACGCAGCGTCGACTACAGTAGTCAACCAAGACACTAAGCAAAGGATCTGCATCATGTTGCGAACGACAGATGGTAAATATTCATAGAACTACATTCACAAACTCATGTACATCCTGCACACCCCTTATTCTGGGTTGACTGTTCGGAATGACCCTTTTCGCTTGGTGATTGCGCTAGGTGAACACCACGGCGAACCTCCGTACATTTATACCTCTCCTCCAACGTGGCTATCCTCAAACCCAATTCCTCCCATTTGGCGACCTCAACTAGTTCCCGCTGACGGAGCCTGTCGATCTCCGCCTTCAATGCATCTTCCTTTTCCACCAGTCTACGGATTGTTACCTCATTCTTGTGCCTCACTACACCAAGCAACATTTCCATCCCCCGCAATGCCCTCCCCACTTCCTCCATGTATTGTGCCCTTGACCTCAACTCGACGTCTGCGGTTAACTATGCCATCTTTGTCGTGCCCAACTCTGCGCGAAGGGTATAGATTGTACAATTCAAATCAGCCTCCCATTTCACAAGTGCATCTTCAACCATATAACACTCCGAACAAATTTCGTCCCTGCGAATAATGTCAATCAAATCCACAATGCACAGCTCCACTAGATCCTCAGTGTTCATGTGCAGGATCGGTCCGGCATGGGTGGATGCGACATATGCAACAAGTTGGTTGTAAACGTCAGGTTTGTGATAGACAACGCAAGACGCTTATCACCTACTGTGGTAGAGGTTCCAACGGGTGTTGTAAATTATAAAGCGAATAAGACCTAAACATATCTTCCTTAATACGTTTCACACGGTTACCGAGGATCGTCTCCCCCTAGCCAACCAGGAAGAACAACCGTTTTGTGTGACTCGCCAAACTTTGGTATCTCCCGCGGGATAAAATAATGATTGCAAACGTGCGGGTGCCTTGTGTGCCCCCACGAAGTTAAGCTTATGTGCCTCACGAAAAAATATTACGAAACAATTTCTGGTTGGATTAATTAATTTTAGTTGTAGAATTTAAAATGCTAACCGGTTTTAAGAAGACTGTTTTAATTTAATTCAACTATTGGAATATTTTTTGCTTATGAATGTATTTTATTAACATTATTGTACGTAAAAGGTATAATAATTACAATAATATTAACATTTTTAATTAATTAAATAGGACTGCAATAAGGACTAAAGTTATTTCATCCTAGGAGAGTTCAGAAAAATATTTTGACTTTTTATTTGTTATTTATGACGAAAAACTTGATGAGAAGTTACTTCCTTTCACATGTGGCTATAAACAAAGACGACCAGCAGTTCGTTCCATTTTGGCAACGAGAGCATTGGTGCACGAAATTGTGATCATCAATGGCGCCATCAACATGGTATGCTCAATTGCAATCTCAACTCTTTATCACAACTTCACACAACTAACCAGCAAGTGCACTGGGTCGTCCAAGTAATAAACCTTACGCGAGTAAGGGTCGATCCCACGGAGATTGTTGGTATGAAGCAAGCTATGGTCATCTTGTAAATCTCAGTCAGGCGGATTCAAATGGTTATGGAGGATTAATGATTAAAAGATAAATAAAACATAAAATAAAGATAGAGATACTTATGTAATTCATTGGTGAGAATTTCAGATAAGCGTATGGAGATGCTTTGTCCCTTTCGTCTCTCTGCTTTCCTACTGTCTTCATCCAATCCTTCTTACTCCTTTCCATGGCAAGCTGTATGTTGGGCATCACCGTTGTCAATGGCTACAGTTCCGTCCTCTCAGTGAAAATGTTCAACGCGCTCTGTCACAGCACGGCTATTCATCTGTCGGTTCTCGATCATGTCAGAATAGAATCCAGTGATTCTTTTGCGTCTGTCACTAACGCCCCACAACCGCGAGTTTGAAGCTCGTCACAGTCATTCAATCCTTGAATCCTACTCAGAATACCACAGATAAGGTTTAGACCTTCCGGATTCTCAAGAATGCCGCCATCAATTCTAGCTTATACCACGAAGATTCTGATTAAGGAATCAAAGAGATAAACATTCAAGCCTTGTTTGCATGTAGAACGGAGGTGGTTGTCAGGCACGCGTTCATAAGTGAGAATGATGATGAGCGTCACATAATCATCACATTCATCATGTTCTTGGGTGCGAATGAATATCTTAGAACAAGAATAAGCTGAATTGAATAGAAGAACAATAGTAATTGCATTAATACTCGAGGTACAGCAGAGCTCCACACCTTAATCTATGGTGTGTAGAAACTCCACTGTTGAAAATACATAAGTGATAATGGTGATCATTGGCTTCGGCCCCAAAGAGGGAACCAGAAGAACCAAGATGATCCTAAGATCTAAAGTGATCAAAAGATGAAAATACAATAGCAGAAGGTCCTATTTATAGAGAACTAGTAGCTTAGGGTTTACAAAAGTGAGTAAATGACATAAAAATCCACTTTCGGGCCCACTTGGTGTGTGTTTGGGTTGAGCATTGAAGCTTCTATATGTAGAGACTTTTCTTGGAGTTAAACGCCAGCTTCTTTGCCAGTTTGGGTGTTTAACTCCCATTTTTGTGCCAGTTCCGGCGTTTAACGCCGCGCAGTCTTGAGCTGATTTGGAACGCCGGTTTGGGCCATCAAATCTCGAGCAAAGTATGAACTATTATATATTTCTGGAAAGCCCAGAATGTCTACTTTCCAACGCAATTGAGAGTGCGCCAATTGGGCTTCTGTAGCTCCAGAAAATCCACTTCGAGTGCAAGGAGGTCAGAATCTAACAGCATCTGCAGTCCTTTTTCAGCCTCTGAATCAGATTTTTGCTCAGGTCCCTCAATTTAAGCCAGAAAATACCTGAAATCACAGAAAAACACACAAACTCATAGTAAAGTCCGGAAAAGTTAATTTTAAATAAAAACTAATAAAAATATAATAAAAACTAACTAAAACATACTAAAAACATACTAAAAATAATGCCAAAAAGCGTATAAATTATCCGCTCATCACAACACCAAACTTAAATTGTTGCTTGTCCCCAAGCAATTGAAAATCAAATAGGATAAAAAGAAGAGAATATACTATGGACTCCAAAATATCAATGAAACTTAGCTCCAATTAGATGAGCGGGACTAGTAGCTTTTTGCCTCAGAATGATTGGCATCTATAGGAACTCAGAATTCAGATAGTGTTATTGATTCTCCTAGTTAAGTATGTTGATTCTTGAACACAACTACTTTATGAGTCTTGGCCGTGGCCCAAAGCACTCTGTTCTCCAGTATTACCACCGGATACATACATGCCACAGACACATAACTGGGTGAACCTTTTTAGATTGTGACTTAGCTTTGCTAGAGTCCCCAATTAGAGGTGTCCAGGGTTCTTAAGCATACTCTTTTTTTCCTTGGATCACGACTTTAACCGCTCAGTCTCAAGTTTTCACTTGACACCTTCACGCCACAAGCACATGGTTAGGGACAGCTTGGTTTAGCCGCTTAGGCCAGGATGTTATTCCTGTAGGCCCTCCTATCCACTGATGCTCAAAGCCTTGGATCCTTTTTATTACCTTTGCCTTTTGGTTTAAAGGGCTATTGGCTTTTTCTGCTTACTCTTTCTTTTTCTTTATCTCTCTTTTTTTCTCTTTTTTTTTGAATTCACTGCTTTTTCTTGCTTCAAGAATCATTTTTATGATTTTTCAGATCCTCAGTAACATGTCTCCTTTTTCATCATTTTTTCAAGAGCCAACAATTTTAACATTCATGAACAACAAATTCAAAAGACATATGCACTGTTCAAGCATACATTCAGAAAACAAAAAGTATTGTCACCACATCAAAATAATTAAGCTAGTTTTAAGGATGAATTTGAAATCATGTACTTCTTGTTCTTTTGTAATAAAAACATTTTTCATTTAAGAAAGGTGATGGATTCATAAGACATTCATAACTTTAAGGCATAGACACTAAGATACTAATGATCATGTAATAAGACACAAACATAGATAAACATAAGCATAAAAATTCGAAAAACAGAAAAATAAAGAACAAGGAGATTAAAGAACGGGTCCACCTTAGTGATGGCGGCTTGTTCTTCCTCTTGAAGATCTTATGGAGTGCTTGAGCTCCTCAATGTCTCTTCCTTACCTTTGTTGCTCCTCTCTCATGATTCTTTGATCTTCTCTAATTTCATGGAGGAGGATGGAATATTCTTGGTGCTCCACCCTTAGTTGTCCCATGTTGGAACTCAATTCTCCTAGGGAGGTGTTAATTTGCTCCCAATAGTTTTGTGAAGGAAAGTGCATCCCTTGAGGCATCTCAAGGATTTCATGATGAGGAATTTCCTCATGCTCATGTCTATGAGTGGGATCTCCTGTTTGCATTGAGCTCCTTCCACACAGATATCCATGAGGACTTGGTCCAACCTTTGATAAAAGTTGACCTTTCTTGAGTTTGAAAAGGGACCTCGGGGATCACCTTCTTCATGGCTACAACTTCATAGAAGTGGTCTTGATGCACCCTTGAGATGAATCTCTCCATCTCCCATGACTCGGAGGTGGAGGCTTTTGCCTTCCCTTTCCTCTTTCTAGAGGTTTCTCTGGCCTTAGGTGCCATAAATGGTTATGGAAAAATAAAGAGCAACACTTTTACCACACCAAACTTAGAAGGTTTGCTCGTCCTCAAGCAAAAGAAGAAAGAAGGACGGAGAAGAAGAAGAAAATGGAGGAGATGGAGAAGTGGGAGTGATTCGGCCAAGGGGGAGGAGTAGTGTGTATGATGTGTGAAAATGAGGGGGTGAGGATGCGTTTATATAGGGGTAGAGGGGGGGTATGGTTCGGCCATTATGGGTGGGTTTGGGAGGGAAAGTGGTTTGAATTTGAATGGTGAGGTAGGTGGGGTGTGATAGGTTTGGGGTTTTAAAGGTGATTGGTGAATGGGTGGAGAAGAGAGAGAGAGGTGGGGTAGGTGGGGATCCTATGGGGTCCACAGATCCTGAGGTGTCAAGGATAGCTCATCCCTGCACCAAGTGGCATGCAAAAATGCCCCTTCTACCAATCCTGGCGTTAAACGCCGGGCTGCTGCCCTTTTCTGGCATTAAACGCCAGCTTCTTGCCCATTCCTGGCGTTAAACGCCAGTCTGGTGCCCCTTTCTAGCGTTAAACGCCCAGAATTGTACCAGATTAGGCGTTAAACACCCATTTTGCTGTTTTCACTGGCGTTTAAATGCCAGCAAGTTTTCCTCCAGGGTGTGCTATTTTTCTTTCTGTTTTTCATTCTGTTTTTGCTTTTTCAATTGTTTTTGTGACTTCACATGATCATCAACCTATAGAAAACATAAAATAACAATGGAAAATAGATAAATATAACATTGGGTTGCCTCCCAACAAGCGCTTCTTTAATGTCAGTAGCTTGACAGTAGGCTCTCATGGAGCCTCACAGATACTCAGAGCAATGTTGGAACCTCCCAACACCAAACTTAGAGTTTGACTGTGGGGGCTCTGTTTGACTCTGTTTTGAAAGAAGCTCTTCATGCTTCCTCTCCATGGTTACAGAGGGATATACTTGAGCTTTAAACATAAAGGATTCTTCATTCACCTAAATGATCAATTCTCCTCTGTCAACATCAATCACAGCCTTTGCTGTGGCTAGGAAGGGTCTGCCAAGGATGATGGATTCATCCATGCACTTTCCAGTCTCTAGGACTATGGAATCAGTAGGGATGTAATGGTCTTCAATCTTTACCAGAACATCCTCTACAAGTCCATAAGCTTGTTTTCTTGAATTGTCTGCCATCTCTAGTGAGATTCTTGCAGCTTGTACCTCAAAGATCCCTAACTTCTCCATTACAGAGAGAGGCATGAGGTTTATGCTTGACCCTAGGTCACACAGAGCCTTCTTGAAGGTCATGGTGCCTACTGTACAAGGTATTGAGAACTTCCCAGGGTCCTATCTCTTTTGAGGTAATCTCTGCCTAGTCAAGTTATCCAGTTCTTTGGTGAGCAAAGGGGGTTCATCCTCCCAAGTCTCATTACCAAATAACTTGTCATTTAGCTTCATGATTGCTCCAAGGTACTTAGAAACTTGCTCTTCAGTGACATCTTCATCCTCTTCAAAGGAAGAATACTCATCAGAGCTCATGAATGGCAGAAGTAAATCCAATGGAATCTCTGTGGTCTCAGTGTGAGCCTCAGATTCCCATGATTCCTCATTGGGGTTGGAGGCCAGTGGACGTCCATTAAGGTCTTCCTCAGTGGCGATCACTGCCTCTTCCTCCTCTCCAAATTCAGCCATGTTGATGGCCTTACACTCTCCTTTTGGATTCTCTTCTGTATTGCTTGGGAGAGTGCTAGGAGGGAGTTCAATAACTTTCTTACTCAACTGACCCACTTGTGCCTCTAAGTTTCTAATGGAGGACCTTGTTTCAGTTATGAAACTTTGAGTGGTTTTGATTAGATCAGAGACCATGGTTGCTAAGTCAGAGTGGCTCTGCTTAGAATTCTCTGTCTGTTGCTGAGAAAATGATGGAAAAGGCTTGCCATTGATAAACCTGTTTCTTCCACCATTATTGTTGTTGAAACCTTGTCGAGGTCTCTGTTGATCCTTCCATGAGAGATTTGGATGATTTCTCCATGAAAGATTATAGGTGTTTCCATAGGGTTCTCCATGTAATTCACCTCTTCTATTGATGGGTTCTCAGGATCATAAGCTTCTTCTTCAGATGAAGCGTCCTTAGTACTTCCTGGTGCAGCTTGCATTCCAGACAGACTTTGAGAAATCATATTGACTTGCTAAGTCAATATTTTGTTCTGAGCCAATATGGCATTCAGAGTATCAATCTCAAGAACTCCTTTCTTCTGATTCATCCCATTGTTCACAGAATTCCTTTCAGAAGTGTACATGAATTGGTTATTTGCAACCATTTCAATGAGTTCTTGAGCTTCTGCAGGCGTCTTCTTCAGATGAAGAGATCCTCCAGCAGAGCTATCCAATAACATCTTGCACAGTTCAGACAGACCATCATAGAAGATACCTATGATGCTCCACTCAGAAAGCATGTCAGAAAGACACTTTCTGATCAATTATTTGTATCTTTCCCAAGCTTCATAGAGGGATTCACCTTCCTTCTGTCTGAAGGTTTGGACTTCCACTCTAAGCTTACTCAATTTTTGAGGTGGAAAGAACTTTGCCAAGAAGGCATTGACTAGCTTTTCCCAAGAGTTCAGGCTTTCTTTAGGTTGTAAGTCCAACCATATCCTAGCTCTGTCTCTTACAGCAAAAGGGAATAGCATAAGTCTGTAGACCTCAGGGTCAACCCCATTGGTCTTGACAGTGTCACAGATTTGTAAGAATTCAGCTAAAAACTGATGAGGATCTTCCAGTGGAAGTCCATGGAACTTGCAATTATGTTGCATCAGAGAAACTAATTGAGGCTTAAGCTCAAAGTTGTTTGCTCCAATGGCAGGGATAGAGATGCTTCTCCCATAGAAGTCGGGAGTAGGTGCAGTAAAGTCACCCAACACCTTCCTTGTATTGTTTGCATTGTTGATGTTTTCGGCTGCCATGTCTTCTTCTTTGAAGATTTCTGTTAGGTCCTCTACAGAGAATTGTGCTTTAGCTTCTCTTAGTTTTTGCTTCAAGGTCCTTTCAGGTTCAGGGTCAGCTTCAACAAGAATGCCTTTGTCTTTGCTCCTGCTCATATGAAAGAGAAGAGAACAAGAAAGTATGGAATCCTCTATGTCACAGTATAGAGATTCCTTGATGTGTCAGAGGAAAAGAAGAATAGAAGGAGGATGTAGAAGAATTCAAACTTATCAAGAGAGATAGAGTTCGAATTGTGCATTAAGGAGGAGTGTTAGTCCATAAATAGAAGGATGTGAGAAGAGGGAAAGAAATTTTCAAAAATTAAAGTAAATTAATTAAAAGAAATTTTGAAAAATGGTAATTGATTTTCAAAAACTAAGATTGGGAAAGAAATTAAGTGAAATTTGAAAAAAATTTTGAAATTAGAAATCAAAAAGATATGATTGAAAACTATTTTTAAAAAAAGATGTGATATGATTGAAAAGTTATGGTTTTAAAAAGATTTGATTGAAAAGATATGATTGAAAAACATTTAAAAAGATTTGATTTTTAAAATTAATGACTTGGCTAACAAGAAATTTAAAAGATATGATTTAGACATTAAACCTTTCTCAACAGAAAAGGCAACACACTTGAAATGTTGAATCAAATCATTAATTGTTAGCAAGTATTTTTGAAAATGGAAAGAAAATGATTTTGAAAATATATGATTGAAAAGATATGATTTGAAAAAGATTTGATTTTGAAAAATTATGAAAACTTAAAAAAAATTGAATTAAAAACAGAATCTTCCCTCCTGTGCCATCCTGGCGTTAAACGCCCAGAATCGTATCCATTCTGGCGTTTAACGCCCAAAATGCTACCCTTTTGGGCGTTAAATGCCTAGCCAGGTGCCCTGGCTGGCGTTTAAACGCCAGTTTTCCTTCTTCACTGGGCGTTTTGAACGCCCAGCTTTTTCTGTGTAGCTCCTCTGCTGAATGTTCTGAATCTTCAATTCTCTGTATTATTGACTTGAAAAGACACGAATTAAAATTTTTTTTGAATTTTTAATGATGGGGAATAATCAAAATGCAACTAAAATCAAATAAACAATGCATGCAAGACACCAAACTTAGAAGTTTGTATACTACTGACAATAACAAATTGAGAATGCATATGAGAAACAACAAAACACACAAAACAAGAGAATTTAAAGATCAGAGCAAGGAAATCATCAAGAACATCTTGAAGATCAATGAAGACACATGAATGAATTCGAAAAATGCAAGAAGAATAGAAACATGAAATTGACACCAAACTTAAAATGAGACACTAGACTCAAACAAGAAATATTTTTGGTTTTTATGATTTTGTAAATTTTTTTTTGGTTTTTTTTGAAAATTATATGGAAAAGAAAATAAAGAGATTCAAAATTTTTAATAAGAATTCCAGGAATCATGCAATGTTAGTCTAAAGCTTTAGTCTAAAGAAATTAGACATGGCTAGCCAAGCTTCAGCAGGACATTACATTCAAGAGCTAAATTGATGAAAATCAATCAGCTTTGATGATGATAAAAACATCACCTTGAAACTCTAGAATTCATTCTTAAAAATTTTGAAGAAAAATACCTAATCTAAGCAACAAGATGAACCGTCAGTTGTCCAAACTCAAACAATCCCGGGCAACGGCGCCAAAAACTTGGTGCACAAAATTGTGATCATCAATGGCGCCATCAACATGGTACGCTCAATTGTAATCTCAACTCTTTATCACAACTTCGCACAACTAACCAGCAAGTGCACTGGTCATCCAAGTAATAAACCTTACGTGAGTAAGGGTCGATCCCACGGAGATTGTTGGTATGAAGCAAGCTATGGTCATCTTGTAAATCTCAGTCAGGCGAATTCAAATAGTTATAGAGGATTAATGATTAAAAGATAAATAAAACATAAAATAAAGATAGAGATACTTATGTAATTCATTGGTGAGAATTTCAGATAAGCGTATGGAGATGCTTTGTCCCTTCCGTCTCTCTACTTTCCTACTGTCTTCATCCAATCCTTCTTACTCCTTTCCATGGAAAGCTTTATGTTGGGCATCACCGTTGTCAATGGCTACAGTCCCATCCTCTCAGTGAAAATGTTCAATGCGCTCACGGCTATTCATCTGTCGGTTCTCGATCATGTCAGAATAGAATCCAGTGATTCTTTTGCGTCTGTCACTAACGCCCCACAATCGCGAGTTTGAAGCTCGTCATAGTCATTCAATCCTTGAATCCTACTCAGAATACCACAGACAAGGTTTAGACCTTCCGGATTCTCAAGAATGACGCCATCAATTCTAGCTTATACCACGAAGATTCTGATTAAGGAATCCAAGAGATAAACATTCAAGCCTTGTTTGCATGTAGAACGGAGGTGGTTGTCAGGCACGCGTTCATAAGTGAGAATGATGATGAGCATCACATAATCATCACATTCATCATGTTCTTGGGTGCGAATGAATCTTAGAACAAGAATAAACTGAATTGAATAGAAGAACAATAGTAATTGCATTAATACTCGAGGTACAGCAGAGCTCCACACCATAATCTATGGTGTGTAGAAACTCCACCGTTGAAAATACATAAGTGATAATGGTGATCATTGGCTTCGGCCCCAAAGAGAGAACCAGAAGAACCAAGATGATCTAAGAACTAGACGTCCAAAGATGATCCTAAGATCTAAATTGATCCAAAGATGATCCTAGGATCTAAAGTGATCAAAAGATGAAAATACAATAGCAGAAGGTCCTATTTATAGAGAACTAGTAGCTTAGGGTTTACAAAAGTGAGTAAATGACATAAAAATCCACTTTCGGGCCCACTTAGTGTGTGTTTTGGCTGAGCATTGAAGCTTCTATGTGTAGAGACTTTTCTTGGAGTTAAACGCCAGCTTCTGTGCCAGTTTGGGCGTTTAACTCCCATTTTTGTGCCAGTTCCGGCGTTTAACGCCGAGCAGTCTTGAGCTGATTTGGAACACCGGTTTGGGCCATCAAATCTCGGGCAAAGTATGGACTATTATATATTGGTGGAAAGCCTAGGATGTCTACTTTCCAACGAAATTGAGAGCGCGCTAATTGAGCTTTCACAGCTCCAGAAAATCCACTTCGAGTGCAGGGAGGTCAGAATCCAACAGCATCTGCAGTCCTTTTTCAGCCTCTGAATCAGATTTTTGCTCAGGTCCCTCAATTTCAGCCTGAAAATACCTGAAATTATAGAAAAACACACAAACTCATAGTAAAGTCCAGAAAAGTGAATTTTAAATAAAAACTAATAAAAATATAATAAAAACTAACTAAAACATACTAAAAACATACTAAAAACAATGTCAAAAAGCGTATAAATTATCCGCTCATCAAGCATCATGTGTGATAATCGCCCCCCACCTCCCCCCCAAAAAAAGAAACAAATGAAAATAAAATAAACGGAGTCTCGAAGACAAAAGAGAGTAGAATGGGCAGGACTTGCGGAAAGAAGGAGCACGCAATCGGTCGGACCTAGTGTTCGCTTAAAACTCTTCCCTTTGACATATGGGTCAGTATTGCAGCGAGGACTGTATCGACTTCAATTCAAGATTTGTTCAACATGCAGGTGAGTTGCAGGTTATTTGCAGCTTATCCAGTTCCCACGCCGTGTATCGGCATGCCTTGGTGTCGGAGTTGCCCGTTGCTTGCTTCCTGAACTACTTTGGGTGGCCTGCAATGAGATTTCTCCATCGATACGCCACCGCATGAATTCTGGCCACTCTGCTCTGGATGGGGATGGCACACTTATTCTGGCATGGCCACCGCAGAGGTGGTATACAGACCCTGACCGAGGCAATAGAGTTGGGCGATGTGGAGGCCTGCTACCTCTCTGGGATGCTGCTACTGTTGCTTAATGACAAGGATGAGGATGAGATCCACTGTGGATTTGAATTTTTCGGTGTGGCCCGTGTGTCCGATGCAGTTGAAAGGTGCAGAGAGGTATTCACCCAGGTGTTCGCGGGCCCGTGGTCGGAGTCAAACCTGGCAGACCTAGTAGATGTCGTAGCATGCCGTTCCGGTAGTTTTTCTACTTGCAGAACCATGGGTATTGCAAGCAAGTTGTCTGGTGAGTCATGTGTGCAATGCCTGGCCAAGTACGAGGTGCAGAATTTCCTGGCATCTGTTAACGTTTAAGTAGTTTTCTAAGCCCCGATGATCGATGCAGCGCAACCTTGGTGGTGCTTCCCAACCTTGAGTTTGCCGTTTTTAGGAACGGAGAGAATCTAGTCTGTGTTTCACATCCATGTCCAAGCCACGGAAACATGGGTGCTATTTACCACCATCAACCCTATGGAAGAGGACGGTACGTAAACGATGATGATGGAGGTGCTGCTCGTGTTTCGTGCGTGCATTGTCGGGCAGACTATGAATTGATCCTGTTTGTCCACCTCTTTGACTGATGGGATAGGATTGTGTACATCTTATTTTTTAGTTATATAATATATGTATTATGTAAGGATTTTGCTACTATGTAATTATGTTATTATTATATATCATCTTGCTATTATTTTATGCAAATTAATAGATAATTTTGTGCACTACTATTTATGTGTTTCCTCATTTCGTATGGGAAATTTTATTTAAAAAAAAATGTTCCCCATTAATGACCTTCCTTTCAGTGACTCCCCCATTGCCTCTACAAGTAATCATTTTTGTATAAACTCACTGTCAGCCTATCACGTTATTAATAACAATACACAGCCCTTCCTGTCTATTCAAATGTCACTTCAGTAGTAGAAAAGTTCAAATCAAATCCCCCATCGAAACAAAGATGATTCAGCCTATGCTATAGCCAAGATATGCATTTATTGCTATGTTTGCGCAAACCATGGTACTTAATACAGCACACGTTTCCCCAAATCTTTTCTTCGTTTACCGATAAAATCAGGGGATTATTATCTTAACTATTCAAAAAATAAAAGAGGTACATTAATAAAACATATTAAGATGTATTAATTTATTTTCTTAAAACTTAAATTTAGATTCAAAATGTTAAACAAGATAATCAAAATAAAGAAATACAAAACAACTTTACACAAATAACGCACATTCAAATAATCAATGCATAGGAAATGTAAAAAATATCCCTGAGATATAATTTATATACACGATATTGACACACCCTATCTGTCATAACCGTTTGTGAGTTCTAATAAGCCGTACCTTATTCTCTAACCTCTCTACATGGAGAAAAATCGTTTCTTTAAGGGTCTTCGTCGTCGGACAGACCTCGCCATCTTCATCCGAGAAAATGTTGCAGGAATCCCTAACCGACCACGCCGTTAGTCCCGACAACCTCGCGGAACTTCCGACTGTCGATCTGATCGACACCATCCATAGGAAGGATGTGTTTTTAAGGAATAGACTTGAAACAACAGAAGAAAAACTAAGGCAGGCCAGGCTGGAGAGTACTACCGCCAAGGTCAGGTTGAAGGCAAGGGAGCATGAACTGGAGGAAGTTTGCCGGTTGTAAAAGAAATTGCGCATGAACCTGGAACAGAATGAAATGACCGTTCGCCAACTGGATGACAAACCAAATGAATTGACGGCAGAAACGGTCAACCTTCGTCGACAGGAACAGCAAGAGGCAGCACGGTGGGGTGAAGTGCACCGCAGGCTCGAGGTTGGGGAGATCAAGGTAGGGTTATTGCTCTTTCTTTGTTATGGTCAAGCTCCACTAACAGTACACGACTCTAACGATCAGGAGCCCTCCGGACAGAATGAAGGCAATTTCAGGGGTAGTTGACCTACGGCTTGTATGTTTCATATCTTTATGTGATGTTTTTCTCGATGCCTTGTTTGAACGTTTTATTTGCTTTGTTTGTTTAGCCGTCATTTTGATCTTCTGTAATCCCAACCTAAAACTCGGTTTTCTGAATTATATCTAATTTTGCATCGTTTGAGTTTCCCCATTTGTTTCTTTTTTTCTTCCCTAGGTGGAGTTATGAAATACTGCTTGAACAACAATGTGGTTTAGTTACGTTAATTTATTGGATCAAACTGACATTTTTTCAACCAAGAAATAGATTTTTAATAAATTGTCAGTTGCTAGCCACTGTTTTGGCAGACTACATAAGGTTGCACAAAGATAACCCTAAAACAGTACATTCGGGGGAAAAATTAATAAGAGTGATAAACAACCATGTTCACTAAAAAGTAAATCTCTAAGTACTTTGGGCCCAACCCAACACATGTTCAATGCTATTTCATGCAGAATTTAAGCTTGGGTAAGGGGGAGCAATTATTTGGTAGTATAGCATCATGTAGGTTAGTTTCTACTTGTCTTTGGAGTAACAAAGTGAGAGGATTGTCTATTGGGGCTTGGGGTGAGTAGGAACGTTCATTATTTTTGAGAGAAGGTTCATAGTAGGAAGGTGGTTCTTCTTAGTAAGGGTATGTAGATGGTGAGTATTGAGGTGGTTCTTGGTAATAATCATGATAGGGTTATGGTGGTTCTATAGGTTCTTTCTCATAAAGGTCATAAGAATATGGTATGGGTGATTGGTCATATGGTGGATATGGATTATAGGAAGGTGCTTGGTATGGAGAGGCTCGTGAGTATGGTTGAGGTTCATGTTGAGGATAAGGTTCATAGGCATATGGTGGTGGTTGATTGTCACAAAAAGAGTCACCATAGCCATTGAGTTGACATGCATTAGGATGTGGATTATACCTATAAGTGTCCGGAGGTTGTTGCCAATAGGAGTGATCAATTCCTTAAGGCTCCCCCCATCTTTGTTGGTTCCATCCTTGGTACATGTTATCATTGAAGTACACATTTCCTACAACACAATTAGAACCAAACTCAAAGCCAAAGTGAGAATTCATAGTGAGAGAACAAAATAAAACTTACAAAAATTAAGAAACAAACAAAAGATAAACCTATTCACAATATTCACATATCTACAATAACCAATAACATAACACCATTGCAAATCCCCGGCAACGGCGCCATTTTGATGATTGGATTTTTTACGGTTTAGAATTTCACAAATGAAATCTCGTTGAAGTATAGTCTCTAAACCAACAATAATCCTCTCATACAAAAATTTGTTTGTCACAAGTACAAACCCCTAAAATCTATAAACCGAAGTATTTAAACCTCGAGTCGTCTCTCAAAGGACTTGCAGGGTAGTGTTCTTGTTATTGGTTATGGACTTGTTTATTTTGGGGTTTTGGATGAGAAATATGAATAGTAAATAGTAAGAAAACTTTATTAACAAAATGGTCTTGGCAAGGTTTGGTTGTCAAGGGTCTTCATCATTATCACTAGCCACAAGTATGGTAGTTGCAAGGATTAATCCCACTTAGTCATCCTTAAATCAATTAACAAAGGAAAGTCAAGTGAGTTATATCAATCCTAGTCCATAAATCCTAGCTTTCCACTAATTGGATTAATGAAGGCTAGAGTTAATGGCTATCAACTATCAATCAATTGGACACTAGTGACTCAAGAAATCCTAAGTTACCTTTTCAAGCCAAGAACATAAAATTCTAGTCTAACATTCTTCCAAGCATTTAATCAAACACTTGGAAGGCACAAAAGAAAAGTATAGTAAATCACAACAAGAATGAATTCTACCTACAATTGAATGCAAAAATATTAACAACAACAATCAAGGAACTCACAATTATCATGAATTACCTCAAATTGCATTATTGAAAGAAAACAAAAGAACAACATTAGATCCACAACAAAATGAAGAATTGCAAGAATTAAAGTACATAACTAGAGAAAGGAAGCGGAGAAGAGTAAGAATTGATAAAGGAGAAGTGAATCATAGCATGCATTAAACCTAGATCTAAGAAGAGAGATTAACCTAAACCTAATCCTAATTCTAGAGAGAAGTGAGAGCTTTGATGACAAGTCATCTTAGCCTAGTTTTACTAGTCTTTTTCTTTGTTTTCATTTAGTTTTATGCACTTTCTTAAGTCATAAGTAAGCCAATTGGGTTGAAATTCATGTTTTCTTAGATTCAATCAACCATGGATAAATTGATGCATTTTCATGAGTTTTTATGCAATAATTGCTTATATATCAAGAAGAAGAAGAACTCTCATGATTATAGCATAGCTTTGATGCAATTGTTGATTGATGATAGGTGACCAAAAGGGCTTGAAGGAAGGTTGAAGCAAGAGGCAACAAGAAGGCCATGAAAGGAAGCAAAGGAAAGCAATGTTGGAGCCAAAGTTGGTGCTCCAATGTTGCTTCAAACGTTGGCGCCTCACAACCTGAAGGGGTATACTTCCAACAAGAATAACTTGAGCTACAGAACTCCAAATGAGGTGATTCAAAAAGCAATGGAAAGTAGGAATCAAGAGATTTCCAAGCATATATGGCACTGCATGGTGGACACTAAAATTGAGGGAGAAAACTGCCCCGAAAATGCATAAACGAACATGGTGTCAACCTGCAGTAAGGCCAGCTGACCTCTGCACCTTCGACGGAGTATAACTCGAGCTGTGGAGCTCCAAATGATGCGCTTCTAACGGCATTGGAAAGTAGACATTCAGGGCTTTCCAAAAATATATAATAGTATGGGGTGGACAATGCTTTTGAGCCTCCAGAATCTGGCGTTTTCGACCATGTTTGAGGCAAACGTCGCCTCAAACGTTGCACACCAAAGCCAGCGACCCTGTCCCCTTCAAAGGAGCATAACTTGAGTTGTAGATGTCCAATTGATGGGCTTCCAGTTGCGTTGGAAAGCTGACATTCAGATCTTTCCAACCATATATAATAGTCTATAGTGGGCATGAAATTGACAACATTGACAAGAAGACAAAGAAGCGTTCCAAAACTTGAACCCCACGCCTGCACCAACGTTTGACCTCAAACGTGAAGTCAAACGCCAATGACAGCAAAATGGCTGGTTCTGCATAATTTACACGAAGACGTTTGAGTCAACGTTTGCCTCAAACGTGAATGCTCCAAAGTCCAAATTGCAAGCGGATTTCTTCTCAAAACCAAGGCCATCCGGATCCATCTTCAACCCAATTTCACTCCAAAGCAAGCAAAGCCCAATTGACATCACTCAAAGGCACAAGAAACAATTTGATTAGGAATTTCATTTTCTTTGTAATTTGCTTTCAATTTCATTTTTCATTTTGTAAAAGCCTATATAAAGGCATTAGTTTCATTCCATTATGGAGGCTGGCTCCAGGAGGGAGTAGTAATAGTAAATAGCTCTCTGTTTGATTGCTTTTTACATTTTCTTGTTGAATTTTAATTTCCAGCACCCCAGCCCCTTTACTTTTCATGCAATTTACTTTTCTTGCAATTTAAGTTTCAGCTATTTTACTTTCTTGCTCTTTCCTTTCACTGCAATTTACTTTCGGCAATTTAAATTCCTTTTAATTTCCTTTCTGTTGGTTACACTTCACACAATTCACTCAATGTTAGCTTGACTAAACTAATCACCCACTAAAATTGCTTAATCCATCAATCCCTGTGGGATCGACCTCACTCTAAGTGAGTTATTACTACTTGATGCGACCCGGTATACTTGTCAGTGAGTTTTGTGTCGGATCGTTTTCCGCACATCAAGTTTTTGGCGCTGTTGCCGGGGATTGAAATAGATTGACAATGATTAAGTGAGGTGGTGATCTAGATCAAGCACTTTTTCTTTATTTTTCTCTAATTTTGACTAACCCACTAACTGTTTGAATTTTTGCCTAAACTAACAATCACTTTGCTCTCTCAGTAGAGTACATTGCTTTTCTGGTTCTGTGTCCGTTTCTTGTTGTTCTGTACAACAAAAGCAATTTTCTTCTGATTTTCTCTCAAAGCCTATTAACTGTTTGACACATTGTGTCAACTAATCCTCTGACTACATTCTGGCATGAGAATATCCAATTTTCATTTGGATTGTTTGTGAGTGTGCAGATCATGGAGGAAAGGAATCCTACAGCAAGAGGAGAAAAATTGAGGCATTATGATTTTCAGCCTCCATAATCAAAGAGCAAGATGTCAAGCTAGTGACAATAAAAGAGCGCTTGTTGGGAGGCAACCCAACCGGAGGTAACTTTCTTTTCATATCTGTTTCAATAAAAAGGTTAATTAGTTTTATCTATATTGCAAGAAGCTAAGTTTGGTGTTACACACCAAAACAATATAAGGGAGGATGAAGGATTCTAAGTTTGGTGTTCCACCGAAATTCCATCATACAACATATTCTCACCTTCTGCATTATCCTAGCTTCAAGCATTTAGATAAACTAATCAACTATTCTGTTGTTATCAGTTTTATTGCTTTTGAAAAAAAAAAGAGAAAAAAAAAGAGTTTCATACATGGTTAATCTGATGTATGGGAACCATTGGCAAGGTACTAAGTTTGGTGTTCTCACACCAAAGTAAGTTCAAAAGCCCACAAATAATTCATGCATGCTAACCATTTTTCAAGTGCTTGGGGAACAAGCAACTTTCAAAGTTTGTTGTAGGCAGTCACTTGAATCTAAGGAAAGATTAAGCACCATCAACCAAAGAGACAAAGAGGGATGCAAAGATCAACAATGGTGCTGAGAAGGAGTGAAGCAAGTAAACTCCAAAAGGTTGTATTGTTAAGTGATTGTCTTATATTCAAAACTGCTATGATTGAAAGTGATATTGTACCCCTGTTCAGTATGATTTCCTTGTAGTTCAATAACTAAGATGTTTGGTATATCATAGCACCATACACTTGAAAATTTGCTTGCACTCAAGGATTGGAAAAATATAAATAGAAAACATTTCTTTGAAGAGAAGGATTGAGGAACCAAAAATTCATCTTGAGGTAAGAAAAAGATTAAGGGAAGTGGTGGTTCTGGTTGTATGAATGTGTATTGAGGTTGCATGTTTGTGAAAACCTGCATGGGAGCTCATAGGCAGGAAATATAGTTCAAAGAAGTATTGTGGAGATTCTCAAACATCTTTTGATCCAAGAAGCAGCAAAAGAAAACAAAAGAAAAAAAATAAAAAGAACATGGTCCAAGGCTCTGAGCATCAATTACTAGGCAAAAAAAAAAAGAGAAAAAAAAGAAACAAGAACTCAAAGAGTTACTAGCCTAGTAAATGCTTGTGGTCGAAATGTGTCAAAGAGAGAGGCTTGAGCAAGTAAATCCTCAGGGGTGCTTTAACACATAATACCTTAAAACCAACTGGTTTAGGAGTATTGATTGAAAGCTTATTTAAAGAGCCGCTTTGAGACAAGACACTTAGAGTCAAGGCCAAAACACAGAAATCATAAGCTGCTTCAAGGTGATTATCTATAAAGAGATCTCCACAGTATCATTTGGGTAAAATTCCTAAGACCTAAGACTTCCAAGATGTGGGGATTAGTAAACACTGAAGCCCTTGCATAAACATATGATTCAGAGTTCACTCCACTGTCAATTAATCACTTCACTCACAGAGCATACATGTCATTCTTCAATCCATTCTAATCTGACAGAATTTTTGAGCTTAATTTCTTTTCTTGCTTGGGGACAAGCAAGTTTTAAGTTTGGTGTTGTGATGACAAGTCATCTTAGCCTAGTTTTACTAGTCTTTTTCTTTGTTTTCATTTAGTTTTATGCACTTTCTTAAGTCATAAGTAAGCCAATTGGGTTGAAATTCATGTTTTCTTAGATTCAATCAACCATGGATAAATTGATGCATTTTCATGAGTTTTTATGCAATAATTGCTTATATATCAAGAAGAAGAAGAACTCTCATGATTATAGCATAGCTTTGATGCAATTGTTGATTGATGATAGGTGACCAAAAGGGCTTGAAGGAAGGTTGAAGCAAGAGGCAACAAGAAGGCCATGAAAGGAAGCAAAGGAAAGCAATGTTGGAGCCAAAGTTGGTGCTCCAATGTTGCTTCAAACGTTGGCGCCTCACAGCCTGAAGGGGTATACTTCCAACAAGAATAACTTGAGCTACAGAACTCCAAATGAGGTGATTCAAAAAGCAATGGAAAGTAGGAATCAAGAGCTTTCCAAGCATATATGGCACTGCATGGTGGACACTAAAATTGAGGGAGAAAACTGCCCCGAAAATGCATAAACGAACATGGTGTCAACCTGCAGTAAGGCCAGCTGACCTCTGCACCTTCGACGGAGTATAACGCGAGCTGTGGAGCTCCAAATGATGCGCTTCCAATGGCATTGGAAAGTAGACATTCAGGGCTTTCCAACAATATATAATAGTATGGGGTGGACAATGCTTTTGAGCCTCCAGAATCTGGCGTTTTCGACCACGTTTGAGGCAAACGTCGCCTCAAACGTTGCACACCAAAGCCAGCGACCCTGTCCCCTTCAAAGGAGCATAACTTGAGTTGTAGATGTCCAATTGATGTGCTTCCAGTTGCGTTGGAAAGCTGACATTCAGATCTTTCCAACCATATATAATAGTCTATAGTGGGCATGAAATTGACAACATTGACAAGAAGACAAAGAAGCGTTCCAAAACTTGAACCCCATGCCTGCACCAACGTTTGACCTCAAACGTGAAGTCAAACGCCAATGACAGCAAAATGGCTGGTTCTGCATAATTTACACGAAGACGTTTGAATCAACGTTTGCCTCAAACGTTGACTCAAATGTGAATGCTCCAAAGTCCAAATTGCAAGCGGATTTCTTCTCAAAACCAAGGCCATCCGGATCCATCTTCAACCCAATTTCACTCCAAAGCAAGCAAAGCCCAATTGACATCACTCAAAGGCACAAGAAACAATTTGATTAGGAATTTCATTTTCTTTGTAATTTGCTTTCAATTTCATTTTTCATTTTGTAAAAGCCTATATAAAGGCATTAGTTTCATTCCATTATGGAGGCTGGCTCCAGGAGGGAGTAGTAATAGTAAATAGCTCTTTGTTTGATTGCTCTTTACATTTTCTTGTTGAATTTTAATTTCCAGCACCCCAGCCCCTTTACTTTTCATGCAATTTACTTTTCTTGCAATTTAAGTTTCAGCTATTTTACTTTCTTGCTCTTTCCTTTCACTGCAATTTACTTTCGGCAATTTAAATTCCTTTTAATTTCCTTTCTGTTGGTTACACTTCACACAATTCACTCAATGTTAGCTTGACTAAACTAATCACCCACTAAAATTGTTTGATCCATCAATCCCTGTGGGATCGACCTCACTCTAAGTGAGTTATTACTACTTGATGCGACCCGGTATACTTGCCGGTGAGTTTTGTGTCGGATCGTTTTCCGCACATCAAGTTTTTGGCGCCGTTGCCGGGGATTGAAATAGATTGACAATGATTAAGTGAGGTGGTGATCTAGATCAAGCACTTTTTCTTTATTTTTCTCTAATTTTGACTAACCCACTAACTGTTTGAATTTTTGCCTAAACTAACAATCACTTTGCTCTCTCAGTAGAGTACATTGCTTTTCTGGTTCTGTGTCCGTTTCTTGTTGTTCTGTACAACAAAAGCAATTTTCTTCTGATTTTCTCTCAAAGCCTATTAACTGTTTGACACATTGTGTCAACTAATCCTCTGACTACATTCTGGCATGAGAATATCCAATTTTCATTTGGATTGTTTGTGAGTGTGCAGATCATGGAGGAAAGGAATCCTACAGCAAGAGGAGAAAATTGAGGCATTTTGATTTTTAGCCTCCATAATCAAAGAGCAAGATGTCAAGCTAGTGACAATAAAAGAGCGCTTGTTGGGAGGCAACCCAACCGGAGGTAACTTTCTTTTCATATCTGTTTCAATAAAAAGGTTAATTAGTTTTATCTATATTGCAAGAAGCTAAGTTTGGTGTTACACACCAAAACAATATAAGGGAGGATGAAGGATTCTAAGTTTGGTGTTCCACCGAAATTCCATCATACAACATATTCTCACCTTCTGCATTATCCTAGCTTCAAGCATTTAGATAAACTAATCAACTATTCTGTTGTTATCAGTTTTATTGCTTTTGAAAAAAAAAAGAGAAAAAAAAAAGAGTTTCATACATGGTTAATCTGATGTATGGGAACCATTGGCAAGGTACTAAGTTTGGTGTTCTCACACCAAAGTAAGTTCAAAAGCCCACAAATAATTCATGCATGCTAACCATTTTTCAAGTGCTTGGGGAACAAGCAACTTTCAAAGTTTGTTGTAGGCAGTCACTTGAATCTAAGGAAAGATTAAGCACCATCAACCAAAGAGACAAAGAGGGATGCAAAGATCAACAATGGTGCTGAGAAGGAGTGAAGCAAGTAAACTCCAAAAGGTTGTATTGTTAAGTGATTGTCTTATATTCAAAACTGCTATGATTGAAAGTGATATTGTACCCCTGTTCAGTATGATTTCCTTGTAGTTCAATAACTAAGATGTTTGGTATATCATAGCACCATACACTTGAAAATTTGCTTGCACTCAAGGATTGGAAAATATAAATAGAAAACATTTCTTTGAAGAGAAGGATTGAGGAACCAAAAATTCATCTTGAGGTAAGAAAAAGATTAAGGGAAGTGGTGGTTCTGGTTGTATGAATGTGTATTGAGGTTGCATGTTTGTGAAAACCTGCATGGGAGCTCATAGGCAGGAAATATAGTTCAAAGAAGTATTGTGGAGATTCTCAAACATCTTTTGATCCAAGAAGCAGCAAAAGAAAACAAAAGAAAAAAAAATAAAAAGAACATGGTCCAAGGCTCTGAGCATCAATTACTAGGCAAAAAAAAAAAGAGAAAAAAAAGAAACAAGAACTCAAAGAGTTACTAGCCTAGTAAATGCTTGTGGTCGAAATGTGTCAAAGAGAGAGGCTTGAGCAAGTAAATCCTCAGGGGTGCTTTAGCACCTAATACCTTAAAACCAACTGGTTTAGGAGTATTGATTGAAAGCTTATTTAAAGAGCCGCTTTGAGACAAGACACTTAGAGTCAAGGCCAAAACACAGAAATCATAAGCTGCTTCAAGGTGATTATCTATAAAGAGATCTCCACAGTATCATTTGGGTGAAATTCCTAAGACCTAAGACTTCCAAGATGTGGGGATTAGTAAACACTGAAGCCCTTGCATAAACATATGATTCAGAGTTCACTCCACTGTCAATTAATCACTTCACTCACAGAGCATACATGTCATTCTTCAATCCATTCTAATCTGACAGAATTTTTGAGCTTAATTTCTTTTCTTGCTTGGGGACAAGCAAGTTTTAAGTTTGGTGTTGTGATGACAAGTCATCTTAGCCTAGTTTTAATAGTCTTTTTCTTTGTTTTCATTTAGTTTTATGCACTTTCTTAAGTCATAAGTAAGCCAATTGGGTTGAAATTCATGTTTTCTTAGATTCAATCAACCATGGATAAATTGATGCATTTTCATGAGTTTTTATGCAATAATTGCTTATATATCAAGAAGAAGAAGAACTCTCATGATTATAGCATAGCTTTGATGCAATTGTTGATCGATGATAGGTGACCAAAAGGGCTTGAAGGAAGGTTGAAGCAAGAGGCAACAAGAAGGCCATGAAAGGAAGCAAAGGAAAGCAATGTTGGAGCCAAAGTTGGTGCTCCAATGTTGCTTCAAACGTTGGCGCCTCACAGCCTGAAGGGGTATACTTCCAACAAGAATAACTTGAGCTACAGAACTCCAAATGAGGTGATTCAAAAAGCAATGGAAAGTAGGAATCAAGAGCTTTCCAATCATATATGGCACAGCATGGTGGATACTAAAATTGAGGGAGAAAACTGCCCCGAAAATGCATAAACAAACATGGTGTCAACCTGCAGTAAGGCCAGCTGACCTCTGCACCTTTGACGGAGTATAACTCGAGCTGTGGAGCTCCAAATGATGCGCTTCTAATAGCATTGGAAAGTAGACATTCAGGGCTTTCCAACAATATATAATAGTATGGGGTGGACAATGCTTTTGAGCCTCCAGAATCTGGCGTTTTCGACCACGTTTGAGGCAAACGTCGCCTCAAACGTTGCACACCAAAGCCAGCGACCCTGTCCCCTTCAAAGGAGCATAACTTGAGTTGTAGATGTCCAATTGATGTGCTTCTAGTTGCGTTGGAAAGCTGACATTCAGAACTTTCCAACCATATATAATAGTCTATAGTGGGCATGAAATTGACAACATTGACAAGAGGACAAAGAAGCGTTCCAAAACTTGAACCCCACGCCTACACCAACGTTTGACCTCAAACGTGAAGTCAAACGCCAATGACAGCAAAATGGCTGGTTCTGCATAATTTACAGGAAGACGTTTGAGTCAACGTTTGCCTCAAACGTTGACTCAAACGTGAATGCTCCAAAGTCCAAATTGCAAGCGGATTTCTTCTCAAAACCAAGGCCATCCGGATCCATCTTCAACCCAATTTCACTCCAAAGCAAGCAAAGCCCAATTGACATCACTCAAAGGCACAAGAAACAATTTGATTAGGAATTTCATTTTCTTTGTAATTTGCTTTCAATTTCATTTTTCATTTTGTAAAAGCCTATATAAAGGCATTAGTTTCATTCCATTATGGAGGCTGGCTCCAGGAGGGAGTAGTAATAGTAAATAGCTCTCTGTTTGATTGCTCTTTACATTTTCTTGTTGAATTTTAATTTCCAGCACCCCAGCCCCTTTACTTTTCATGCAATTTACTTTTCTTGCAATTTAAGTTTCAGCTATTTTACTTTCTTGCTCTTTCCTTTCACTGCAATTTACTTTCGGCAATTTAAATTCCTTTTAATTTCCTTTCTGTTGGTTACACTTCACACAATTCACTCAATGTTAGCTTGACTAAACTAATCACCCACTAAAATTGCTTGATCCATCAATCCCTGTGGGATCGACCTCACTCTAAATGAGTTATTACTACTTGATGCGACCCGGTATACTTGCCGGTGAGTTTTGTGTCGGATCGTTTTCCGCACATCAAGCTTCTCTCTCTAAAACTAACTAATCCTAATCCTAATGATGCTAAATGATAGATTGATTCCTTCCCCTCCTATCCTTGGTCCTTTTAATGCATTTTGGCGCCAAAGTTGGTTCAGAAACTCCCCAAGATCGCCAGGCACATGCTGCTTTAATGAAGTCATGTGCGAACTGTGACACGTGCGCGCACGGTACGCGTGTGCATCCCTGGCCGATTCTGCAATGTGCGCGCGAGCGCCTTGTGCGCGTGTGCGTGCATGCCTGGTTTCTTTTCTTTGGCTTTTTATGTTTCTCTCCACTTGTATACTTTCTTTCTTGCTCCTTTTGATCCATGCCTAGCCTATTTCAATCCTGGAATTACTAGCAAACACATCAAGGCATCTTATGGAATCAAAGAGGAATTAGGATTCATCAAAATAAGGCTTAAAAAGAATTTTTTTACACTTAAGCACAAATACGGAAGAGATTACAAAACCATGCTAATTCATAGGTTAAATGTGGCAAAAGGTTGATAAAATACTCTAAATTCAATACAAGATAAACCCTAAAAATGGGGCTTATCAACGGCTTTCCCCGGAACCTACACCTTCCTACCGTACCTACGAAGAGGTCGTCACCACCAGGAACGATTACTTCTAAATCCATGCAACCCCTACTTATGCACGGCAAATGAAGCTGTCACTTGCGGCGGAGTTTCCCTGAATGGGCGGCGACTGCGGGAGCGACGGCACGGCGACTGATGAGTCCATATTTTCCAATGTATTTTGGTTTGATTTGAATGGATTTCATCATATGAACTCACACTTAAGCACCAAATAGCATACTTTTGTGTTTTTGTCCCTAATTTGATCCCAAATGTGAAAACATGTGTTTTGTGCTTAAATTAAGCAATTTAATTCCACCTTTATGTCATTTGATGTCGTGATATATTTCGTGAGTTATTTCAGGTCATAGAAGGCAAGAATGGATGGCCAAAAGTGGAAGAAAGCATGTACAAGGGAGAAAACATGAAGAAAATAAGGAAAAGCACACACAGCCATGTGTGCGTGCGCACAAGCAAGCGTGCGTGCGCACAAGAAGGAACTTCCATGTGTGCGTGCGCACGACCACCTGTGCGTATGCACAGGACCCTGCACGTTATTTCATTATTGAAACATGTGTTGCACAATTTCTGAGGGCTTTTGGCCCATTTTGGAAGGCTTGAAGGCTGAATTGGAGTGCTATATAAAGGGAAGATCAACACATATGAAGGCATTAGGTTTTAGTTTTAGTTTTCATTAGTTAGGAAGCTTCCATAGTTAATTTAGGAGTAGGAGTAGAGTAGAGATTCTTTCTTAGGGTTTTATGTAGTTTTCATGTAGCATTTTATAGCAAGCTTTGTTGTTGGATTTTTGCTCTTTTTATTGTAAGTACTCTTAATCTTATCTTTAATTACATCACTTTTGCTTTTAATTTTTCCTTGGTTCAAGTACTTTGTTTATATATGCAATTTTGAGTTCATGAAGTTTTGATTGATGAATTTACTATTTAATGCTTTCTTTATGCTTGATTACTTGTTTATATTTAATTTTGAGATTAGTTAGTTATCGTTTTCTATTTTCCTTGCAAATTTCCATGTTTTACTTTTATGCCCACAATTTGTTTGTGAAAATGCCAACTTTAGATTTTGAGTAGATTTTCACACCTTGGAATGGGGTTTGAGTTCCTAGGATACTAGAGTCATAATGTTCGACATTTAGTGGTAATTCTTGGGTAGTTAGTTGACTCTTGTTTCCATTGACGCTAGCTTTTTATTAACTAGTTTGGTAAGTTAGGTAGGACTTATGGATTAAGGTCAATTATTCTTGCTTGACTTACTCCTCAATGTTAGGGGTTAACTAGGCGAGATTGACTTACTCCCTCCCAAGTCAAGGCTCTTTATTGCATTTATAGCATTTTCACTAGTTTTGGATCTTGCTTTCTCTTTAATTGCATTAATTACAATTTTGATCATCTCTTAGTTCTTTAATTCTTAAGTTCTTTTAATCTTCTGTTCTTTGCTTGAAAATCCCACTTTTTGCCTTAACAACCAAGGAAGTAACACTTCAATTGCATTCCTAGGGAAGAACAATCCGAGGTTGAAGTACTCTTGATCTCGGTTATTTGATTTGAATTTAAATATTTGATTTGAGAATTAATTGTTGGTCTAGAATATACTTGCAATGAAGAGAATTTATATTTTGGTGAAATTTTAGACTAACACTAATTCTCTTATCAAGCGACACAGCATACTCCGGAGGGTTTAGGTACAGCCCAAATCTACGGATGTTTCTTTTTTTTTTATCGGGCTACAGTGTGATAAAGTTCATTGTATTAATTGTTCTTGTTAACCATGTTGTGGCTGTTGCAGTGGGCCCGTTAATATGACAGCTACAGGATGCGATCGAGTCCCTCGAAAATCGTGTCACCCAACTCAAGAGGGGAAAACTCCAAAATAATTCTCCCATTAATGGCACGGTGCCGTCCCGGGGATGGGAGGGACATGCCGATGAAGATCACCATGGATACGGCATCTGTGTGCCGGTTATTACTGTGCTGGTGGCTGGAATCTTGTTTTGGTTGTACGTTGTTATTCCACTCGTTATCTTGTACTGTTAGAAATTGTTTGTATATATTAAGGTTTCTAAGAAAAACTGGTGTTATGGATGGAAAATCAGATATGCAAGAGAAGCCTACATTTGCAGAAGTGTAAAAAATGAGTCTGACATTAGTGGGAGCGGGAGCCATACGTCGCCGCGAAATTCATTTTAGCCTTGTGTGGGTACTGTGCAAACCCCTGCGTGGATTATGTTATGTGGGGTGTGTTTGACAAACACATTGGTGAGGGGTATGTGTACGATTAAGGTCCTTGAACGCTGTTTCTTCTTTATGACGGGCAATCTTTTTTTCTATAAAAGTAGAGGCCATTTTACCACCTAAAAGTACCTCTGCAGCAAAAAATTGTTGCTTCTGTGTTCACTTTCAATGTGCATTTATTTTGCTGATAATTGTAACAATTTTTGTCAAAAGAATTTTCAGATTCTGTTCAAATTGTTGCTTCTTTGTTTACTTTCAACGTGCATTTTTTTGCTGATAATTGTAAAAAGAAATTTTAAAAGAATTTTCAGATTTTGTTCAGGTCGTTTTAAAAAATTCAAAATTTTTTTATCTAGTGAGTACGTCGGAGGTATTCTACTTTGCCCTTGTTCGTGGTCGCCGAACTACACGACTGCCAAGAATCGAATGAGGCCTGCGCAGGTGCGGTTGAAAGAGAATGCACGGCGCATTTAGAATTGTGCCACGAGATGGCACATTTTATTTTGGAGTAAAATTACCTCAATACCCTCGAATAAGTCACTTTATAAGTTTTGATCCACCCGGATGTTTTTTGTTATTGAGAGTGCATTTTCGTAATTGGAATCTCGGAGTGACGTGTCTTGTGCCCTTGATTTGCACTTTTGGAAAACAACTACACGTTAGCCCACTACCAACCCTTGTGATTACCCGCTCCTTTTTCTTATCTGACCCAACAAACTGGACTGTTCCATTCATAGTTTTGTCTACAATCACCCAACCTTCCAAGATGTGCCATCCTACCGACACCAAGTGTGAAAAAGTTCTTATTCATGGGCGTCCAACGTCCTGGCTACACCGATACGAAATACTGTAGCACCCTCCTGTGCAGGTGTCTTTAGTGGTTGTCGCCGTCGGGTTGCCGCAGTCAGACGTGTGCATCGATTGGATTAGAAGCGAGATGCCAACGAAGGATTTTTAGGAATCCACAAAGGATCTTTGTGGTTGGCATTTGTGGAAGGATCTTTTCGTCGTAGGGATTGGAGTAGGACTATCATTCATCATCTCACCTAATGCTGTTAGAGGACTAGCACACTCAAACGATGCAACTCAATTCTCCTAAGAAAGATCACTCGTGCTATCTTCGAATGGTCACATCACCTTGCCACATTAGAGGCCCACTTAGATCGACCAGAATAAAAGACGACCTATAAACGTGCCTGGTAAGGTAAGCATCACTCCACCAATACACTTCCTACGCGGTAGTCAACCGAAAGACGCGGTCAATGGAAGAGGAGGCAGACAAGAAACCAGCTTCGGAGGTATGCAAACTTGAATAACCCGTATAAGGTAAACATTTATGTCACCTCACTTACCTGTGATGACTAGTGTTGCCCTTGTTTGTAGGAGGGATTAGTGGCGGTGGCTCTATTGAAGGTGAACGCCATGATGGATGCGCTGAACAGGAACATTGTGAGACTGCTTGAGGTATATATGATCTTCGTCTATCTACATGTATACTCCATTTGCCCTTAGATTGGTCATCCCCCACTTTGGCCTAACCCATATCTGTCTTCGCTTTCCTTGTTTCTCGAGAAAGAGCACTCTCAGGTCGACTTATTCATTGATGACATTAGGAAAGCCCTTGGCCAGGTTGACGAATGCCTTAACAAATACGTCAGGATGGGAGGGGAGCCTGGGACGAGGGCCGTCAGTGCCGGGTCCCAGGTCACTGCAGCCATGCCGGAAAGCAGCACTCAAAGGAGGGGAGAACGAAGCCTAACGGCGGATATCGACATCGTCGACCTAACTGCGGGACCCCGTAAGGGACGCATGGCAAGATCCGGCAGTGGGGGTGGAGCTAACATCAATCCTAGCATGATGGGACACTGAGCATACATCACCATCATGTTCGGAGTGTAGCGCCAGATGAATCTCGCATCAACCGCACATGCCCCGCAGTATAACATGTCCCATTCCACCCCCAACACATTCAGAAACGCAGCGCTTGTAAGTGAATCTGGACAGCCCTATAGGCACAATGCCGTATTACCTGAACAACCACTTTTGCACTCGCATAAATTAAAAATTTCACCCCTTTTCTGTGTGCTCTGACATGACAGGACACGATGGGCTCCAATGTCCGAAGCGGTACAAACATCATATGAAGCGGCTTGGCATTTCTGCCAAAGTTCATCAAAAGAGGGGAACTCCCCGATGACTTGAGAACACTTCTGAGAATACAGAGAAACCCAAGACAGCAGAACAGCCAACACACTCCATCATTTGGAGCAGTGACCTTTCCACCGGTAAGGCTTATATTGGCAGGATTAATGTATCATTTAGGTCGTACTCAAAGTACAACGGAATTCCGAAGAGGATGTAAATTTATTTATTCTTTCCGCAGTTCATATGTGCCAGCGTCAAGATAACCCACCAGATGGGTTTTTCGTTGGAGGCGGCCCAAATGATAGCCTACATCTTCAACTAGTGAATGAACCCTGACGAGAAATTTTTTCGTCGCGGGGATTGCCAACTAGATCGAGAGTAATTTTCCTCGCTCCTGCCTGGGAATGAACCATCAGCCTACATCCTGGAGCTGCTTGCGCTCAGGACCACATGGACACGGTCGCAGCTGCAACGGTGTTTAGTCTGGTCCCTTTCGCTGATATTTTCAATAACGTCTCCAAACTATGTGCATCCGGTTTCCTCTTGTTTTTTGCTACAGTTACGACCGCTCTATGACTGGACCCTCTCATACATGACAGGAATTTGCTCTGACCGAGGACTACCTTCGTGGGACATGGCTACCAAGGCCGAACGGGCTGAGATATGTAAGCATCGTTGCGGCGCATACCGCACAAAAAAATCAAAAAGAAAAAATAAATAAAACTGTGCAAAACCAAAGAAACCAACACGCTCTTTATCCTTCCTGTTGCCGCTTATCCCGGACCAGAAACGCTAACTCTTGACTCCGTGCCAGATTTATGTCCAGATGAAGGACGTCATCGAGGACAAGAAGGAGACTCACTATTATCTGATGGCCGTGGAGGTCTCCAGTCGCCAGATGTGGATATTCGACAGCTTTCCAACATAGAACACTATTATGGGAAGAAAATTTGCGGTTAAGTTGGTGGTACGTAATGACATTCTCTTTGTCATATAATGCCCGAAATTCGTTGTGTTTATATCTCTATTCGGAGGGTTGTTTTTTGTTTTTTTTTTATTGTCAGAATAGTTTTGAACTGGTGGGCCTGTTGGGCTTAGTCCGAATCACGTTTAATCCAAAAAACGAAAAAAAATGGTGCCTTCCTTCGGTCGGATTGGGAACTAGGTTGGTTTTTTTTTTGGACATGGCACAATACCCATACCACATATTTTTGTCCAGAAAAAAGGGAACAACAAAAAATCAACGTTAACTCTTCTCCTGTCTCATCTACTTCTGTTTTGCAGGTTAGGGCGCTGGACAAGATCTTGACTACCATGTTCCCAGACATCAACGTCTTAGGAAGGAACCCGCCGCTGTTTGAGTGGAATCCGAACTTCGTCCTGGGGATCACCAATGAGAACAACTTGTACGAATTATTGTATTACATCAACCATATATATTTGTTCTCTGGGTTTAACAGGTATTTACCAATTTCTATTTTCGGTGGCAGCCACTAAAAAAAAGCATCATGTTGTGGCTTCAAATGGAGCAGATGTTCACAACCAACCCTGTCCCACAGAGGAAGGTATTCAACCCAACTTTTCCCATGCTGTATGCATGTTAGAAAGATTCTCGTTGTGTAAATATCTCTTAATGGACACATCCATGTATGCCTTTACTTTCTCATGTTGCAGAGCATCGATCAACTGTTCGACAGAATACAGATTGACACTACGTTAGCTATTGTAAACGAGCATTTCAATGAGCTCCGTGATGAGATAAGGCAGTGGGCAGAGGTGGACTGGAATAGCCGTAAGGCAATGGCCACCGTGCTGCTATGACCCTGTTTATACTATGAGCTTCGTTTTGATCATGCTGGACTTTTCATGCCCCCTTTTGTTGGTGACCAGGGTGGGCCGTCACTTTGATGTGGTACCAATGCATCGCTGTACACGACTCTAATTCGACGTTACAGCTACCCGACCCGCCATTTTAAAAATTTACGTCATTAGGTTTAACTGATTGAATGTATTTTGTTGCATGCATATCCACTATTGCATGCCTTGAACCACCACTTTTTTTTAAATACTTGACACCGTGCACTGGAAATTAGCACGGGTTAAATTTTATCTTTTTTTCCGTCTGTAATTCAATGGAGTTTGCAATAAAGAACACTGTCTTTATTATCATTCCCACGACAAAGCCCCTTGTATTGTTTGTTTTTTTTCCTTCCTAATGGATAGTCCCGTACTCTTAGTGCCATACTCAAAGTTATAGGCAATTTCGTTTCAAACTCGAACATCCCTAAGCCATTTAGCTCTCCAACGCAATGAAAACTTTCATTTGGCAACAATGTCTCGTTATAATTCCTTGCATCCCACCTGCTAACCAAATGACTCGGTTTACATTAACATGCCGTTTCTAATTTAATTATTCAAACACAACCGCAACTATTGTTACAACACAGACCAACACATTTAGGAGGCATATCCTCACAAGCTGCTTTACATACTCCATCATTTTAAACGTAATCAATCATACCAAAAATAAAGCATAACTCACATAACCTATGCATACGCCCCTCCGGATGTCACAAAAACACGTAAAACGCGTAGCAGCTAGCTATTCAATCCAACACGATACATAACCTCCAACAAGGAGAGTTCAGCCAACTCACTCAAATTCGTAGTAGTCCTCACCCCCTTTCCTGCTTCCATGCTATCGTAAGCCGTGCCAGCCTCAAAACTATTGATGTTTTCCCCCATACTTGAGTCTTGACACTTGCGAGAATTATGTCCGCCCTTTCCACATAGTCGACACCTCTGAACACTGCGGAACTTACCCTAGGAGGTGACAACTCTTCGACCGCATCCTTTATACCTGGCCTGCAAGGGGTCCCGAACAAACACCCTGCTGACCTCCTCAGCAACACCCAGCACCTTTGGCGATGTTTGTCCCGCAAGGATTGGCGCTCCTTTGCAAACCTTGTTTTCACATCCACGAAGCCCTCAAAGAACCGGCAAGACAAGCTCACCAGCTCCCTGCAATCATCCAGCATCGCCGCGTGCATGCTCATGTATGCCGCGTCTGGGATCTCCCCAACATGTACTCCGTTACTGTGTGCACGTGGCTGCTTTGCCCTCTTTGTCCACCGTTCAAGTATTAGGCTTCTAGGGATAGCTGTCATGTTCAGATAAACCAGAACCCCAGCCATGTGGACACAAGGAAGCCTGAAGGACTCCATCCGCTGATAAAAACAGCTGAATTCATCGTCTTCCTCGGCCCATGACACGGCCCATGATCTCTGCTTGCAGTACATTGCAACCTCAAACAAAACACAAGCACTCGTCCTCTTGGTGGACACAACTCTCACATTGCTGGCTAGCATCAGCACCTCCAGAAACAGTTCGAAAACCTCTCTTGTATAAACCGTTGCAGGGAACTGCTCAATGGCTTCGAGTTTTATTTTTACAACAGGCTCGCCGTACGTAAATTTGTAGTCTGCCACTAATTCTCTTCTCCTCATGAAATCCAGATAGTGTTGGAAGTGCTCCACAAACTCTCTCAGATTGTACCCGTTGTGTATAAATTTTTCAAGCTGCATATTTAAAGCCTCGCACCTCTATGTCGTCTTCAGTCCAGCAAAGAATTTCTCCCGAATATGCGCATTAGACCATGAATTCTACTTTGCATACATCTCCGCTATCCACGGATGATCCTCCAACCCATGGTCTACCACGCTATCCGTCCATATTCTCTCAAATTTGTCAACCTCTAGATCTCCCATCAAGCATAGACGGAATTTCCTAAGAAGTGGCGTTCCTCAATAAATGCCAGCTACACAACCTGTGATATGCATCGGGAAAAACTATACTAACTACATTCTTCAGGGTGAGGTCCCCGTCCGTGATGACAGATTTTGGTTGTTTTCTTTTTATTGCCTCAAGAAAAGACCGCAACAACCACACATAGCTTCCTTTGCTCTCGTTGCTCAAGATGGCGCAGCCGAACACCACCGTCCTCATATGATGGTCCACTCCTAAGAATATTACCAAATGGCACTTGTATTTGTTACGACCGTAGGTTGCATCAAAATACAGGACATCCCCAAACATGTTGTAGTAATAACGACTTGTACCATTGCACTAGAATAGATTTTCCAGCCTCTTGTTAACATCCAGCAAGTACTTCCGGAACATCCCAGAATCAGTGGTCCTTAAAGTTCCCAAGAACTTTAACGCGGAACATCGCCTTTACTTCTTTATCGCATTATATATGTCCTTTATCTCGAACTCAACAGTCTCGAATCCCCCTAACTGATTGGCAAAGGCGCGGAAAATCGTCAGCACCCGCAACCCAGATTTTTTCATGGAATTGATTTAGTGCAAATCACCTTCCTTGACTGCTCTGTGTGACTGCAACAGACCCCTAAACCTCGCATCCAGCATGGGATGATTATGGTTATCGCAGAATTGTTCAACAAACCATTGCCCACTGGCATCATCAATGTGGACCTTAATCCAGGCTTCACACCCGCACCGCGTGATCGGTCGAGGATCCATCTTCCTGTCTTCTCGCTGCATGTGTTTCCCATCTCGCTCTCCTTCCCTCAAGCACAAGAATATCTGCCAAATGATTTTGCCCTCTGCCCCCTGCTTTGTTCTGCGACCCACCTTGGACCTCCTGACCGAGAATCCCTTGATGCGACCGTATTCGTTGTAGTAGTCATAAGCTGCCTGTAGGCTTGTGAACTCCGTCGTAAGAACATTCTTGGCTGTCAGGGAAGAAAATTCCATTGCGCCAAAGGACCCTATCCCGTCAACAATCCTCACTGCTGCTTCTGCATCTATGTCTGCATCTGCGATGGACGAATCCATTGCTTCTACTTCCTTTATCGGCACGGTTTCGCCGCTCATCCCATCATCTGCATCCTGCAATGAACAACATGTGGCATGTGTGACAACAGGCGGTGGGCCATATTAACATAACTGGTGAACAAAAATTCATAACATGAGCAACAAACACACCTGCAACGCATGGACTCGGTCAAAATTAGATGAAAACTCGTAGCTTCGCTTCACAAACCCATTCGGCTGTCACAGTTCAAAAATTGCAGTGAGGGAACAGAACATTGGCATTATCAATCATAACTACGAACACACAGCTGTAATCCCAGACATCCTAAAATAATCCCGTAACATGCAGAGTCCAACTAAAACTCGTTCAACTGTAAGGACCAACCCCGATTTTGGCACAGAATTTAAAAAGTAACAAATCTAATTCGATTATGTACCGTCCTAAACGGCAACCTCGAAACATCAAAGGGTTATAACTGTTGGGGACATGGGGAGGTGCGGGCCCCCAATTGAAATCTATTTCTGCGCATACTTCCCCTGGTATTATCAGACGGTAAATAGCTCAGTGACACCGACAAAGCGTACCTGTGAATCTCGTTGCCCTGTGTGGTCCATTGCCTTCCCTTAGTCTGAACCTCAAGATTGCCAGATCTCGATCTATACTTCCGCGCCATTCAATCCTATGTTCTCCTCCGCCGTGGACCGCCGTCTCCGTGCAGGTCGACCAAACGAAGCTTCACACTGACCCCAACACAGTTTCAACCTACCTATTAATGGAGTTTGGGGCTTTGATTTAATACTGGATTCTCATCTCCTCCTCCTTTTTTTCTTTTTTTTTTTAAATTTCATCCCCTACCGCTACTTTTGCTTATTTGTGAACCAACCTTAATCTTTTCTGATAATTGACTTTATTACCTGGTCCACCAAGATCTTGAATATACTTTCCCCACCGAAGAAACGTCCTTGTAACAAAATACTACTCATTTGTTTTCAAGTATTGTTTATTCTTCTTATTCCTTTTTCATTATAAGCTATCCCCAAATCAGAAAAGTTAATATATTATTTTTGTAATCTTTGTTGTTTATTACACATCAAATTTATAAATACAATCCAAAATAGTTCTTATCTTTGATATATCTTAAAACAAAGATTTTAGAAGTTACAAATGTTTTATATATATTTAGGCCCAATTTGGATAAATAGCTTAATTAAGCTCTTTTTGACAAAATAGCTTAAACAATAAATTATTATATTAAAAGTAGCTTATTAATAAGTTATTTTATGTTTGAGTTTTTAGCTCTAAAAGTGCTTATTTTATAAAAATGTGATAAAAAGTAGTAATATTGTGAGAGAAGTCATTTTTTAACTTCTCTATAAGCTCCTAAATAGTTTCTTAAAAAGTAGTAATTTGGTTTTGAAAATTGCACCAGACATTAATACTACTACTTTTTATAAGTCATAAGTTCAAAAATGTTACTTTTGAAACTTCCCAAACGGGCCCTTATTACTCTTTGTAGTATAATACATTTGTGACCAAACTTAAACCAAGAAGGCTTGAAAAATATCCAAAGTATTTAGATCATTTTAGTTTATTTGAGTCAAATTTAACCTAAAAAAAAGTTTATACAATAATATCTAAAAATTCTTAAATAAGTTGTGATTCAAATTATCTTAATTGGAGAAAACTTGAATAAAAAATATCTTGTAAATACTTATTCAAATAATGAAACCTTCAATTTGGTTGGGGACTCAGTATAAACATTGTTAGCCAAATCAATATACACCTTTGTATATTTCTTCTCAACTCTATTTATTGATACTTACTTTATTTGAATTTGGCAGGGCAGGAGTAATATTAGAAAATAAGAACAGGATTACTATCAAACAATCAATTCGATATGAATTTTTAATCTCTAATAACCAAGCCGAGTACGAGACTGATGGAGGAAAATTGAATCTGCACAAACTAACCGGCAAGTGTACCGGGTTACATCAAGTAGTAAAACTCACTGGAGTAAGGTCGATCCCACTGGGATTGATGGATCAAGCAATTTTAGTGAGGTGATTATTCTAGTCAAGCAAACATTAATCAATTGAGTGAAATTTGATTAACAAAATGTAAATTGCAGTGAATTTAAAGTGCAGAATGTAAATTGACAGAAAATTAAATAGCAAGAAACTTAAATGACTGAAACTTAAAGAGTAAAAAATTTAAAAGTGCTGAATCTTAAATTGCAAGAAATATAAATGGCTAAATCTTAGAGTGCAAGAAAATAAAATTGCATAATCTAAATTGCAGTGAAACTTAAATTGCATTAATTATAAAGGGAACTGGGTGCAGGGAATCAAAATAGCAGTGAACAATTGCAAATGGGTCTCAACTCCTTTCTCAATTATATGAGTAGATCTATGGCGGATTGAAATTGATTAGATCCTAATTTCTTGGTAATCCAATCTCTCTAATCACAATCAATCTTGTCAATTCCTTGATCTAATTCTCATGAGAAGAGTTAGAGCATATTCTCTTATCCATAACCCACACAAACTCTCAAAACCTCAATTCCTCCCGAACGGTGTTAGTTACGAGAATTGTGAATGATAGAGCTTCAATTCTAATGCTAGTGATTCTCCTTCCGAGGCTCACAAAAGCATTCAGTTGAATTAAACCCCCTTCCGGAGTGAATAATTCACAATCAAAATAGGAGTTATCCTATAGCTACCCAAGCAGATTGAGAAGAAGAAGAATTTCATTGATTCAACAGAGTTACAACAGAGCTCCTCTCCCTAATGAAATTGGGGTTTAGTTCATCATTACTCAGTAAAAAAAACACCAAGGAGAAAATTGCAAAGAAGTTGCAGAAGAGAAAATTAAAAATCAAAATGAGTGCAGAATTTCCCAGTCAGGGTCTCTGACTCCCAGCCTTTCAGATCCCCTTCTAAATCAAATTCTCTTCTATTTATACACTTTCCAATTCAGTCTCAAAGTCCTTGGATTGGGCTTTTTCGCCTCTGTTGAAGCAAGCTAGAGTTGGTCTTAGTGATGTTGAAGAGGGATGTTTGGCAATTCTCGATTATGATCTACATGGGTGCTCAATTGTATTGGAGCTGGTGTCAACGTTGGTGATCAACGTTTTCCAGAAAACGTTGAGTCAAATGTTACCTTGAAAAAGAATTTGAAAAAAATCAGCGTTGTCGCTAACGTTTGACTCCACGTTGGTACACCAACGTTTTTCCATCCACGCATGCGCGTCGCCCACGCGTCCGCAAAATACAGCATTTTGTGCATGTGCGTCGCTCACGCATTTGCGAGTTTGGCTAAAATTGTATCCACAAGTACGCATCCTAGACGCGTGCACGTCGATGCAAATTTCTCAACTCCAAATTCTGGGCTTCTGATCAAGGGTGTTGGAGGTAGCATTTGAGACAACGTTTGAACCCCAACGTTTTCTTAGCCACAGGTACGCGTGAATGGTCAATTTTGCCATTTCACGCGTGAGTGCGTGGATGCCATTTCCATGACGCATATGCGTCGCCCAAAATTTTTTCAGCTCCAGGAATGAAAATTATCGCAGGCGTCAGAGGTAACGTTGGTTCACCAACGTTCCTTCCAACGTTGGCACCCATATTTTACATGTAACGTTGCCAGCAACTTTGGTGAGCCAACTTTGGCCACCAATGTTGCATACCCCTTCTCCAACGTTTGAGGTAACGTTTGTGAGCTAATTTTGGCCACCAATGTTACTTCCTCTGCTTCTTCCTATGCTTCTTTCTTGATTCTCTTCCACCTATCATCAATCAAACAATTGCATCAAAGTTTGCTATAACCACAAGGTGTTTGCATCACTTATAATATTTATTAAAATTTGCATAAAACCTTATGAAAAAGCACATAAACAACTATTTTTAATTAAATCAAGGGATGCATTAAATTTCAATCCAATTACTTATTGCTCAAGAAAGTGCATGAAACCTAATGAAAACAAATAAAAATGCTTGTGAAACTAGCCTAAGATGACTTGTCATCATAACACCAAATTTAAATCTTTCTTGTCCCCATGCAAGCAGTAAAACTTGAGAAAAATGAATGAAAATAGAGAAGCACATATGTCCTTATTTGAAAGAACTCAGTCTAGGTTCATGGGGTTTCATGCAAGATCTATTTGAAGCTCTACTTTTATTGGTTTCTAGGTTTGAGATGTCCCTTTAAGTGTTAACTATGGTGCTGCTATGAACCTTGTTATTCACTGATCCTTGATGTTTGATTTTTGTCTTTCTTTTGCTTAGAAACTTACACTTTATTTGCAGCTAAGTGTTCTGTATTTGAGGCAGCTTTTTAGGTAAGTTTTCAGTCAACACTCCCGATCCAGTTGGCTCAAGGTGTTGGGTGATGAAGCACCCTTCAGACCTACTAACTCAAGCCTCTCCCCAGCACATACACACCATAAACACTTGGCTCACAATTCAATTCTAGAGACATTGATGCCCAGCACCTCTTTGGGTCACTAAATACCTTGTAACTAGGTTGCTCTTGATAGTGGACTTTTGGTTGATAATCCTGGGTTATTTAACCCAAGTTACCAAGTGTTAAGACACTCCTTAGAACCTAATTATCCAAGCAGATCTTAGTACAAAAGCACCACAGGCATGTGTCTTAAGGATTGAGCTATTGGTGTCTAGCTTATTCTTTGTTTCTTTCCTACTTTCTTGTTCTTTTTTTTCTTTCAAGGAAATTTATTTACTAAGGTTTCACACACAGCAGCCAAGTTCATGCTAAAAAGTAGCATTCTACCCTTCATCATTATTAGTGAACTTGCTAACAATTCAAGCACATACCACCACTAAACGTTATTCTAATGTCTACCAAATTGGACAGTTTCACTTTTTGTTTCAACATTTTCTTGTATTCAATTGAAAGTAAAAGGGACAAGGCATACATTCAAGCAGATGAAAATGAAGCAAACACTCAAACTAGAACACTTAAATGAAAATTAAAGAAAACAAACACAAGGAATGTAAACAAAGGTAAATAGATCAGAAGGGGTAAAATCAGACTTCCAACCAAAGCACTTCAAATTAGAAGGAACTAAGTAACAATACAACCTCTTGGTGGTGTCTTCTAGCACTCCCTTTGTCATCATCATCCATAGCTTTTGTATCCTTCTTTTTATCCTTGGATGATGGTGCATAGTTCTTCCAAGAGATTGATTGAATTCCTACAAAGTTATTGAAAGTTGCTTGTTCCCCAAGCACTTGAAGGATGGCTAGCATGCATGAATGTTTGTAGGCTTTTGAACTTACTTTGGTGTGTGAACACCAAACTTAGTTCTTTGACAATGTCTCTTATGCAGCAGATTAATCACATACATGAAACCTTGTGCTTTTATTAAAGAAAAGCTAGCTATAAACCAAAAGATTGAGCAACTGTCAAGAAATTTCCCTGATTATTTTGGAGTCTCTAGCTCAGGATGCTCTTTGGAGGGTTACTGTGTGTTTCATGTGATCTAAGGTGGAACACCAAACTTAAAATCACACATTCACCCTTTTTTTACTCATTTTGGTGTGCAACACCAAACTTAACTCCTTGCAATATAGGGAAATCTTGACTTTTTATTGAAACAACTATGAAAAGAGAGTTACCTCTGGCTGGGTTGCCTCCCAACAAGCACTTCTTTATCGTTATTAGCTTGAAATCCTCCATTCTTGTTTATCTCAGTTCATGAATGCTCTCCTTCTTGTTCCAAGGCCCTCCCAGGTAATGCTTAGCTCTGTGACCATTTGCTGTGAATGTGTTCTTTATAGCTTCATTTAGAAGTTCAAGGCTTCCATGTGGGAAAACCTTAGTCACCAGATAAGGGCCTGTCCATTTAGACTTGAGTTTCCTAGGGAAAATCTTGAGCCTAGAGTTGTATAATAGCACTTGTTGCCCAGGCTCAAATGCTCTTCTTGAAAATCTCTTGTATATCTTAGCGTTCTCATAGGCTTCCAATCTGAATTCATCTAACTCATTGAGTTGCAATAGCCTTTTCTCTCCTGCTACTTGAGAGTCAAGATTGAGGAGCTTAGTGGCCCAGTAAGCTTTATGTTCGAGCTCCACAGGAAGGTGACAGAATTTGCCATAAATTAGCTAAAAGGGTGACTTCCCAATTGGGGTTTTGAATGCTCTTCTATATGCCCATATAGCATCATCCAATTTTCTTGCCCAGTCTTTTCTTGTGACCCCAACTGTCTTTTCCAAGATTCTCTTTAGCTCCCTATTTGCCAATTCAGCCTGGCCATTAGTTTGAGGGTGGTATGGTGTGGCCACTTTGTGAATTACCCCATATTTGTGGAGCAACTTTTTCATTTGTCTATTGTAAAAGTGGCTGCCACCATCACTAATAAGGCCTTTAGGCATCCCATATATGGTAAAGATGTGTCTCTTAAGAAATTGAAGAACAATTGGTGCATCACATATGGTTGTTGCTATGGCCTCCACCCATTTGGAGACATACTCCACTACTACCAATATGTATTTGAAGGAATAGGATGGGGAAAATGGTCCCATAAAGTCTATGCCCCAGAGATCAAACAGTTCTACTTCCAGAATGAAGTTTTGAGGCATTTCACTCCTCCTTGTTAGTCCTCCCGCTCTTTGGCATTCATTGCATTAGTGCACAAATTCTCTGGCATCTTTGAATATGGTTGGCCAATAGAATCTACTTTGAAGTACTTTAGCAGCTGTTTTCTGGCCCAAAGTGCCCACTATAAGGTGAACTATGACAGTGCCACAGTATGTCTCTCATTTCATTCTCAGGAATACATCTCCTGATCATTCCATCTACACGTCTCTTGAACAAGAAGGGCTCATCCTACAAGAATTTCTTGGCTTCATTGAGTAACTTTTTCACTTGTTTCCTGTAAACTCTTAGGGAATCCTTCTTCCCACCTTGTAGTTTGCAATGTCAGCAAGCCAAGGTGCTTGCTAGACTTGGATAGATGTTCATCTAAGAACTTCTTATTCATTGGTTGTGGTGCATCTTGGTTGATCTCTTGTGGTAATCTTGACAGATGGTCTGCAACTTGGTTCTCACTTCCTTTCCCATATCTCACTTCAATGTCAAATTCTTGTAGCAACAGCACCCACCTGATAAGTCTTGGCTTGGCATCCTGTTTAGACATGAGATATTTGAGAGAAGCATGGTCAGTGTATACTATAACTTTTGAACCAACCAAGTATTGTCTAAATTTGTCAAATGCATATACAATAGCCAAGAGTTCCTTTTCTGTGGTGGTGTAATTTTTTTGTGCCTCATTTAAGACTTTACTTGCATAGTATATAACATGATGCAGCTTATCTTTCTTTTGTCCCAATACAGGACCAATTGCAATATCACTTGCATCACACATGAGTTCAAAAAAAAGTCCCCATTCTGGGGGTGTGATGATTGGTGCTATAGTGAGTTTGGTTTTCAAGGTTTCAAAAGCATGCTCGCAATTATCATCAAAGACAAGGGTTGTCAACCACTAGCAAGTTGCTTAGTGGTTTAGCCATTTTTGAAAAATCTTTGATGAATCTTCTGTAAAAACCAGCATGTCCAAGAAAACTTGTCACTGGTTTTACATAGACTGGTATGGGAAGTTTTTCTATGATCTCTATTTTGGCTTTCTCAACCTCTATACCTTTACTTGAAACTTTATGCCCAAGAACAATACCCTCTGGTACCATGAAATGACACTTTTTCCAATTTAAAACTAAATTTGTTTCTTGGAATCTTTTCAAGACAAGGGTTAGATGATGCAGACAAGTGTCAAAAGAGTTATCAAAGACAGAAAAGTCATCCATAAAGACCTCTAAAAATTTTTCTACCATGTCAGAGAATATGGAGAGCATACACCTTTGGAAGGTTGCTAGAGCATTTGCATAGCCCAAAGGGCATCCTCCTGTAGGCAAAGACTCCGAATGGACAGGTAAATGATGTCTTTTCTTGGTCTTTGGGTTCCACCACTATCTGATTGTATCCAGAGTATCCATCCAAGAAGCAGTAATAGGCATGGCCAACCAATCTTTCTAACATTTGGTCAATAAAAGGGAGAGGAAAGTGATCTTTCCTTGTAGCCTCATTCAATCTTCTATAATCAATACACATCCTCCACCCCGTCTTTGTCCTTGCAAGGATTAATTCATTCTTCTCATTGAAGATGACAGTCATGCCTCCATTCTCACCCAAAACCTGTCAGAAATTGGGTATATGATTCCAGTATTCCACAACTTCATCACCTCCTTCTGAACCACTTCCTTCATGGTTGGGTTAAGCCTTCTTTGAGGTTACACCATAGGTCTTGAGTCCTCTTCTAGCAAGATCTTATGCATGCAAATAGCAAGATTTATTCTCTTGATGTCATCAATTGTCCATCCTAAGGCTGTTTTGTTAATTTTCAACACTTCAATCAGCTTTTCTTCATTTTCCATGCTTAAGGATGAATTGATGATTATTGGCAGGGTCTCCTTTTCTCCAAGGAATGCATACTTGAGATGAGGAGGGAGGGGCTTCAACTCTTGCTTTGGCTCCTCCTCTGTCATGCCTTCAAAGGAGATTTCAGTCACTTGTTCTTCTAGGACATCTTTATCTGCTTCGATTTCTTCTACTTGTTCCTCTTGACCGTTGGTTTCAAACACTTCTTCCACCAAATCTTCTATCATTTCTACTCGCATATGCTTTTCTTTCTCAGGGGATATTGCATTGCTTTAAAGACATTGATGATCATTTGTTCATCATGCACCCTGAGGATCATTTCACCTTTCTCTACATCAATGATAGCTCTTGCTGTGGCTAAGAAAGGTCGCCCCAAGATAATTGAGTTGTGTTCTTCTTCTTCCCTGTCTAAAATGACAAAATCAGTAGGGAAAATTAATTCTCCCACCTTCACCAGCAAGTTCTCTACAACACCATTAGGTATCTTGAGTGATCTATCAGCCATTTGAAGTGACATTCTGGTTGGTTTAATGATAAACTACTATTTTATGGTTTATCTTATGCTCAATTGAGTGGTTTTTATCAATTCTTTACACACTTATTCATATAATTTGCATGGTTTTACAATTCTTTCCTGATTTTGTGCTATGATTGAAAACATGCTTCTTTGGGCTTTAATTTTGCTATGTTTAATCCTCTGTTATTACCATTTGATGTCGTGATATGTGTGTTAAGTGATTTCAGAGATTACAGGACAGGAATGGCTCAGAGGATGGAAAGGAAGCATGCAAAAGTGGAAGGAATACAAGAAGTTAAAGAAGTTGCTAAGCTGTCCAGCCTGACCTCTTCACACTCAAACGGTCATAACTTAGGCTATAGAGATCCAAATGATGCGGTTTTAGTTGTGTTGGAAAGCTAACGTCCGGGGCTTCGATTTGATATATAATTTTTCATAGTGGCCGTACAGCTAAGTGATGTGAATGCGTGCTCCACACGGACGCGTCGCAGTAACAAAAATCAGCGTGGCAGATTTCGTCCCCAGCAATTTCTGGGCTGTTTCTGACCCAGTTTTCGACTCAGAAGACACAGATTAGAGGCTATAAAGTGGGAGAGTCCATCCATTCATAGAAGACACATCATACAACATACATTCATACATACTTTTAGGATTAGATGTAGTTTTAGAGAGAGAGGCTCTCTCCTCTCTCTTAGGATTTAGGATTAGGATTCCTCTTAAAGGATTTAGGATTTGTTCTTCTCAATTTTCAGGTTTAATATTCCTTTTATTTATTTTATCAATTTGGTTTATAAATTCTTTATGTTTAGATTAATCTTCTATTTAATACAATTTGAGGTATTTCAGACTTATGATTGCTTTCTTTTATTTATTATATAAATAATTTGGATTTTTCCCTTTTGGCTTTGGTTGAGTAATTGGTAACTCTTGAGTTATCAAACTCAACAGTTGATTAATATTTGAAGTTTGCTGGTTGATTTGGATCCCTCTAAAGCTAGTCTTTCCTTAGGAGTTGACTAGGACTTGAGGAATCAAATTAATTGGTCCACTTGACATTCCTTTATTTAGTAAGGGTTAACTAAGTGGGAGCAACGGACAATACTCATCACACCTGATAAGGATAACTAAGATGGGATTTCCAATTCTCATACCTTGCCAAGAGTTTTCTAGTTATTAATTTATTAATTCCTGCAATTTATTTCTCTTGTTCAAACCTTTTCAAAAACCCAAAAATACTATTTTTTATAACCAATAATAAATCATACTTCCCTGCAATTCCTTGAGAAGATGACCCGAGGTTTGAATACTTCGGTTATTTATTTTTATTGGGTTTGTTACTTGTGACAACCAAACATTTGTACGAAAGGATTTTCTGTTGGTTTAGAAGCTATACTTACAACGCGATTATATTTGTGAATTTCTTTATCGATAGAAAGTCCGATCGTCAAAATGGCGCCGTTGCCGGGGAATTGTAAATGTGTGCCTTATTATTGGTTATTGTAAATATTTTTTAAATTTTTTTATCTTATCTTATCTTAGTTTTAAATTTCAAAATCAAATTTTTTTTCAAAAATCATATCTTTTTCAAAATCTTATCTTATCTTTTTCAAAATTTTATCTTATCCTTTTTCAAAAATCATATCTTTTTCAAAATCTTATCTTTTTTTCAAAAATCATGTCTTTTTTTTTTCAAAATATTTTCTTTTTGTTAGTTTTTGTTTAGAATTTTCTCCTACTACTATGAACTCTCACCCCTTTGACTATGAGTCTGGTTACAACTATGTTGCAGGAAGAGGAAGCTATAACAGGAATATGTATCAAGGTCAAAGCAATCAAAGATGGACGGAGCCAAGAGGATCTGATCAACCCTTTAGGCAACAACACCTTCCAATATACCATGGAAGAAGACCATTCTACAATGTATACCAAGATAATTGTAAAACCCGGCTAATTAACGGCTAATTAACCCATAAATGAGAATTTATTCTAGAAAGCCCAAAATGTGATTTTTGTGGCTAAATATGATAGAGGAGATTGAGACGAGAATTTCGGTACCAATTTTATAGAAATCGGACCAAGATTGGACCGAACGGGCCAAACCGGGCCAACCGGACCCAAAGTGGGCCCTTGGCCCAATATAACTAGACCAAAACCCTAGTTTTCAGCACTCTCTCTCCTCACAACACTCAAAAACACGCTGAAAGTAAAGGGAATGGGGGAAGAACACTCTCTCAAACTTCTATCTCTCACTTGATCTTCAAACCACCATAACTTTTGATCTAGAGCTCCGATTGCCGCTCCGTTTGCGGCCACACGTTCACCGCGGAGAGCTCTACAAAACCCATACAATTAATCTTGAGGTAAGCCACATGTTGCTGTTCGAAATTCCAGCCTTGTTTTCGAGTTTCATGGGTGAAATGTTGAGATTTTGGGTTCTTTGATGTTATAGGACCCAACTCTCTTGAAGGAGAAGGTTAATCTTGTCTCCTTGGACCTTGGGTGTGGTAAGATTCTCAACCCTAGTGTAATTTTGTTGTTTTATGATGTTTGGGTTTTGAGATGTTGTGTATGGGTATGATGGTTGTGGCTTAGGTTGTGTATGTGTGGATATTGGAGCTTGATTGGTGATTTTGAAAAGCTTGGGAAGGGTTTGGTGGTGAAAAATCTGTTCTTGGAGGTGTTGAGGCCTTGAGAGCTTGTGGATAAGTGGTTTGGAAGTGCTCCGATTGAGCTTGGGAAAAATTGGCTAAGGTATGGTTTCGGTTTCCCGTATCTAATATGTAATGTGGTAGGAAATACTTAGGCTAGAGGCCCTAAGATAGGCATTGAATGATTGATGTTGTTGAATGATTGAGATATATGATGTGGTCATATATGTGATGATGATTATTGATTCCTTAATGGTATGATGTATGCGAAATATGCATGTTGTGATATATGCTTGATGATTGGTTATGGTTGAATTGTGGGTTGAACTATGTTGATGGTGAGTATGATATTGATTGTGTACAATGATGATTTATTGGAATTGGTGTTGTTGAGAATTGGCATGAGGAAGAGTATATGATATATCAATATGTTTGAGTTGAGCCACTTGGGTAAAGTGGGTTAAAATGATGAGATAGTGATTTTGTAAATTGTGGTAAAGTGTCAATGTGTGAATTGGGGAGGCTTGATGTTGAATTTGATATATTTTGATTGATTTCAAAGAAAAGGGATGAAATTGGCATGTTTTGATTGATTTTGAAAAGAGTTGAAAATGGCTTGTTTTGAAAATGGCATATGGTGGTTTTGTATGAAAATATGGTTTTTGGGCATTCTTTGGTGGGACATAACTTGGACTACGGATCTCCGTTTTGTGTCAAATTTGTTTAGAAATGAAATTGGATCCGGAAATTCCATGCCGTTCGAAGAACGGGTGAAAAATGATTTAAAATGAGGAAGTTATGTCCGTTGGAAGATTGGGGTGTAAATCTGTGAATTCTGCAGCTTTTAACTTAGAAAATTTTTAGCAGAACAACCCCTTGCGCGTAGGCGCACTTGGCGCGTATGCGCCGATCTTCCAGAGAGCACCATCCACGCGTGCGCGTGATGTGCGCGGGCGCGCCGATTGTGCTGCACCCAATGCCCAGCCATTTTCCAGAGAGTTATGCCAAAACTGTGCCAGTGTTGTGCCTGGGGCATGAGAACACCCACGCGTACGCGTGGTTGACGCGTACGCGCCGATTGGCAAATTTTTAATCCACGCGTTAGCGTGCATGACGCTTGCGCGTCGATGAGTGTTTGAGGCCATCCATGCGTGCGCGTGGAGTGCGCGTACGCGTGGCCCTGTTTTCATCCCAAAGTTGATTTTTGAGTTTTAAAAGCCAAATTTCATACTTCTAAGCCTCCGATCTCACCACTTATATCTTAAATCATTATGATATTTCTAGCTATGAGAAGAAGGCTAGTGGATGTGGTAACTTGCGAGTGAAGCAAGGGAAAAATGAATGATCAATGAGGATCATTAATGATTATGTGAGATGTGGAGGATGGTGGTGGAAGTGCTTGTTATGCCATTGGCCGAAGGGCCGTAATTGTTTATGAATTGGCTGGTTCTGGACTGAACCGTGATGCCGGATGGCTGATATGGATATTGATCCATGGATGAGAATTCATGCATGTTTATGCTGAATTATTGATAATTGTGATTTGCACTTCCACTATCTGAGATACGAGTTTCCCTGGGTAGTAGCAGTGGCTAGCCACCACGTGCTCCAGGTTGAGACTTGATACTCTGTTGACCCTATGTCATAAGTGTGGCCGGGCACTGTGAAGGACCCAGATGAGCTCGCCCCCGTAAATATTCACCAGTGAGGGTGATGGATATAGATCATGATTATGATCAAGTTTATAACGAGTATAACTCAAGTTGGGGATGCGTGACAGAGGGACAGTCCAATGGTTAGCGACCAGGACTTGTCGGGTTGGCTCTATAACCGACAGATGATATCATCAGCCACTAGGGACAGGCATTCATCATATGCATACTATATGAATTGTTTGAGATTGCCTAATTGACTGCATATTACTTGCTAATTGTCTAAATGCCTTAATTGTTCCTATTTGTATACTCCTTGTTTGATATAACTGTGTTTGCTACATTATACTCCTGCTGGTGGTTGGGAGGTCTGAAGGAATTGGAAAGGGAAGTATTAGTTAGACTGAAGTATCTTTAGTCAGATGCCCTTTATGGTTTAGCTTGTTTATAAGCTTTGATATTATTTGGAGGAAGTATTAGGATTGCCTTTGGCTTTCCTCCATTATTATGTATTATATATGTGGAAGCTGTTACCATGCTGGGGACCTCTGGTTCTCACCCATGCGGATTTTGTGGTTTTCAGATGCAGGATGTGAGGTGTCCCGCTGATGCATGCTGGAGACTTCTAGATTTGCGAAGATCCTTTGTTCTCGGGGCTATGTTTTGGTTTATATGTTTTGTTTAGATACTTTTATCTCCATTAAATAATACAAACTGTGATGACTCCTCTTATGGGAGATTTTGGAGAATAGGTTTTATGTATTTGTGTCCCTTTGGGTTTCCTTTGGGGTTTTCCTTATTTTTATCATATGTATATATTGTTATGCTCGGACCGGTTATCTTCGTAGCCGGATTTTGAGTCTTGATATTCCTGTTTTTGACACTCCTCTGTTTATATATAATCACGCGTTGGTTATCCTTGTTCGTTACGTTATCGACCGGAGTGTTGCGCTTTAGAGTTGCGATGGTTTTTGTTTACCCTTTTTTCTACAAAGGCTCCTAGTTATAATCAATCATTCATATTACTATACGTACTAATTTTTATTTTAGAGGTCGTAATACCTTGCCATCTCTGAATTATGACTTAAGCATAAGACTCTGTATGGTAGGGTGTTACATTATGGTATCAGAGCAGTTCGTTCCTGTAGAGCCTGAGGGATGGACTGACTATGCTTCTGTGCATTCTGTGTGTGTATGTTATGTGCTATTAGTATATCTGCTTGATATAATTGGCATAAACGTTCATGAGCATGCATTTGGGACTTTGAAGCACTAGACTTCCGATATTGAGACTGAACAACTTAATATCGATTGTTTGGTGTGTATAGGAACCAGATGGCACCTCGTGGACGCGGTAGAGGTAGTGTGAGAGGTCGTACGAATGCTCGTGCGCCGGAGAATAACCCTAATGACCCGGTGAACTTTCTGACTGTGTTGGAGAACATGGCTGCTGCTATGCAAGCCACTGCTGAGGCTCTTGGTCAACAGATGAACAACCATGGTAATGATGGAGGTGGAGTTCGGGGCCCGATGACACTGGCAAACTTTTTGAAGGTTAGTCTGCCTAAGTTCAAGGGAACTGCTAGCCCAACTGAGGCTGATACATGGTTTCAGGCTATAGAGCGAGCACTGCAAGCACAAGTGGTACCTGAAGGACAGCGTGTCGAGTTTGCTACCTATATGCTCACAGGTGAAGCGTCGCATTGGTGGCAAGGTATCTGACGTCTTTTGCAACAGGGTGATGACTATATCATCTGGAATGTCTTCCAAGAGGAGTTCTATAAGAAGTACTTTCCGACTTCTGCTAGGACGGCTAAGGAACTTGAATTGTTACAGTTGAAGCAGGGTACTATGTCCATATCAGAGTATACTGACAAGTTTGAGGAGCTATTCAGGTTCTCTCGTATGTGCCAAGGGACTCCGGTGGAATATGAGGAATGGAAGTGTGTTAAGTATGAAGGAGGACTCCGGAGTGATATTTTCAGTTCAGTGGGACCAATGGAGATTAGGACTTTCTCCGAGTTGGTAAACAAGTGTAGGGTTGCTGAAGAGTGTGAGAAGAGGGCAACCGCTGAGAAAGGGGTTCACAAAGGTTCATTCCCACAGAATCGAAGGAAGAGCTTTGCACCTAGAGGCCCGTCTTTCAAGAGGGGGAGCTCTTTCAGGAGGCCCAACAACAACAACAATTTCCAAGGGAAGAAGTTTGGGAAACAACCTCAGGATGATCAAGCTTGTACTAGGTGTGGAAGTCACCATCCGGGAGCACCATGCAAGGCCAGATGGGGTTTGTGCTACAATTGCGGAAAAGCGGTGCATAAAGCCGCAAATTGTCCTGAGAAGCAGAAACAAGGTGCTGGGAAAGCACAACAGACTGGTCGGGTGTTCACCACTTCAGCTGTAGGAGTTGAGGGATCCGAGACACTTATTCGAGGTAACTGTGAAATGGCTGGTCAAACTTTAAATGCTTTATTTGATTCGGGAGCATCGCATTCATTCATTGCATTTGAGAAAGCCCATGAGTTAGGACTGAAGATTGTAACTTTAGGTTATGATCTAAGAGTGTACAATGCTACCCATGAAGCCATGGTAACTAGGCTAGGATGCCCGGAAGTTTCCTTTAGGTTCAAGCAGCGTGATTTTATTCATAATTTAGTCTGCTTACCGATGATTGGTCTTGATCTTATCTTGGGATTGGACTGGTTATCTAAGAACCATGTTCTGCTAGATTGTTCTACAAAGTCGGTGTACTTTATGCCGGAAGATACTAAAGGGCCGATCGTGGTGAATAATTATTACTTGAATTCGATGATGGTAAACTGCTCTGGAATCGAATGTCAGGGTATCCTGTTGTTAACCGCGGGCGTTTCGGGTGATGATCAAAGGTTGGAACAGATTCCGGTTGTGTGTGAGTTTCCGGAAGTGTTTCCCGATGATATTGATGAGTTTCTACCTAACCGAGAGGTTGAATTTGCTATTGAATTGGTGCCTGGGGCAGGACCAATCTCAAGTGCTCCTTACAGGATGTCACCATTAGAGATGAACGAGCTAAAGTCTCAGTTAGAGGATTTGTTGGGTAAAAATTTTATACGACCAAGTGTTTCTCCATGGGGTGCGCCAGTGCTACTGGTAAAGAAGAAAGATGGGAGTATGCGGCTCTGTGTGGATTACAGGCAGCTGAACAAGGTTACAATAAAGAATAAGTACCCATTGCCGAGAATTGATGATCTCATGGATCAGTTACAAGGAGCTGGAGTTTTCTCCAAGATCGATTTGCGATCCAGTTATCACCAGATAAGGGTGAGGGATGAGGATATCCCTAAGACCGCTTTCAGGACTCGTTATGGTCATTACGAGTACACTGTAACGTCTTTCGGGTTGACGAACGCTCCTGCGGTGTTCATGGATTACATGAATAGAGTTTTCCATCCGTTTTTGGATAAATTCGTTGTTGTCTTCATTGATGACATACTGATTTACTCCAAGACTGAAGAAGAGCATGCGGAACACTTGAGGACCGTGTTGCAGATTCTAAAAGAGAAGAAACTCTATGCAAAACTATCGAAGTGTGAGTTTTGGAAGAGTGAGGTGAAGTTTTTGGGCCATGTGGTGAGTAAGAAGGGAATAGCCGTAGATCCAACTAAGGTGGAGGCTGTGATGGATTGGAAGCAACCAACCACCGTAACAGAGATAAGGAGTTTTCTGGGTTTAGCTGGCTATTACCGAAGGTTTATCAAGGGCTTTTCACAAATAGCTTTGCCAATGACAAAGTTAACCCGCAAAGACAATCCGTTTGTTTGGACTCCTGAGTGCGAGGAGAGCTTTCAGACATTGAAGAAAAAGTTGACCACTGCACCTGTGTTAGTGTTACCCGAGCCGAATGAGCCATTTGAGGTGTATTGTGATGCCTCATTAAAGGGTCTAGGGTGCGTGCTGATGCAGCATCATAATGTGGTGGCGTATGCCTCACGACAGTTGAGACCTCATGAAGTTAGTTACCCTACGCACGATTTGGAACTCGCTGCAGTTGTGTTTGCCTTGAAGGTGTGGAGGCATTACCTCTTTGGGGTTAAGTTCCAAGTTTTCTCTGATCATAAGAGCTTGAAGTACCTCTTTGATCAGAAAGAGCTTAATATGAGGCAGAGAAGGTGGATGGAATTGTTGAAGGACTACGACTTTGAGTTGCATTACCATCCGGGAAAGGCGAACGTAGTGGCGGATGCGTTAAGTCGGAAGTCGTTATATGCGGCTTGGATGATGCTTCAAGAGGAGAAGTTGCTCAAGGGATTCGAGAGTCTAAAAATTGGTGCTCGAGAAGTATCCGGAACTTTGTGTTTGAGCCGATTAGAGATCTCAAGTGATTTTAAGTCCGAACTCCTAAAGGCTCATCAAAATGATGAAGCGTTATGGAAGGTGTTACCGGCTATTGAGCAAGGAAAACAATGGAGAGTGTCGGAAGAAAAAGATGGGTTATGGAGATTCAAAGGTAGGATCATTGTGCCGGATGTTGGCACTTTGAGACAAGATATTCTAAAGGAGGCACACAAAAGCGGATTCTCCATTCACCCGGGAAGTACTAAGATGTACCATGATTTAAAGGCAATGTTCTGGTGGCCGGGTATGAAGAATGATGTGGTGGAATATGTTTCAAAGTGCTTAACTTGTCAAAAGGTGAAGATTGAACATCAAAGACCTTCCGGGATGTTGCAACCTTTAGAGATTCCACAATGGAAGTGGGAAAGTATTGCAATGGACTTTGTGTCTGGATTACCAAGGACTAGGACTGGTTTTGATGCTATTTGGGTGATTGTGGACCGACTGACGAAGTCAGCTCACTTTTTGCCCATTCGGATGACTTACACCCTTGAGGAGCTAGCACGGTTATACATAAAGGAGATTGTGAGACTTCATGGTGTACCTGCTACTATAATCTCTGATAGAGATCCTCGCTTCACTTCAAGGTTTTGGGGTGCATTTCAGAAAGCTTTTGGAACCCGATTAAGCTTGAGCACGGCTTACCATCCTCAAACAGATGGTCAATCCGAGAGGACAATCCAAACACTAGAGGATATGTTGAGAGCTTGTGTTTTGGACCAACCGGCGAGTTGGGATCGGTATATGCCATTAGTGGAGTTTGCATACAATAATAGTTATCATGCGAGCATCGGAATGGCTCCGTATGAGGCCTTGTATGGGAGGAAATGTCAATCTCCGCTATGTTGGTATGAAGCTGGAGAGAAAAGCTTGTTAGGGCCGGAAATGATAGCTGAAACTACTGAACAAGTCAAGAAAATCCGTGATAGGATGCTTACGGCGCAGAGTCGTCAAAAGAGTTACGTCGATCAGAGACGAAAGCCCTTAGAATTTGAGGAAGGAGATCATGTTTTCCTTAAGGTTACTCCGACCACGGGAGTAGGTAGGGCGATTAAGGCAAAGAAGTTGAATCCTCGATACATTGGTCCATTTCAAATCCTAGAGAGGATTGGACCGGTGGCGTATCGGATGGCTCTACCACCTCATCTTTCGAATCTGCACGATGTGTTTCACATGTCGCAGCTTCGGAAGTACACTCCTGATGCTAGCCATGTGTTGGAACCTGAGTCGGTTCAGTTAAGGGAAGATTTGACGCTTCCAGTGGCTCCAGTCAAAATTGATGATACTAGTATCAAACGGTTGCGTGGAAAAGAGGTTTCATTGGTCAAAGTGGCATGGAGTCGAGGCGGTGTTGAGGAACACACTTGGGAACTTGAGTCGGAGATGCGAACGGACTATCCGCATTTATTCTCAGGTAATTGCATTTGAATTTTGTGGGCAAAATTCCCAATTAGGTGGGTAGAATGTAAAACCCGGCTAATTAACGGCTAATTAACCCATAAATGAGAATTTATTCTAGAAAGCCCAAAATGTGATTTTTGTGGCTAAATATGATAGAGGAGATTGAGACGAGAATTTCGGTACCAATTTTATAGAAATCGGACCAAGATTGGACCGAACGGGCCAAACCGGGCCAACCGGACCTAAAGTGGGCCCTTGGCCCAACATAACTAGACCAAAACCCTAGTTTTCAGCACTCTCTCTCCTCACAACACTCAAAAACACGCTGAAAGTAAAGGGAATGGGTTGAACCATGTTGATGGTGAGTATGATATTGATTGTGTACAATGATGATTTATTGGAATTGGTGTTGTTGAGAATTGGCATGAGGAAGAGTATATGATATGTCAATATGTTTGAGTTGAGCCACTTGGGTGAAGTGGGTTAAAATGATGAGATAGTGATTTTGTAAATTGTGGTAAAGTGTCAATGTGTGAATTGGGGAGGCTTGATGTTGAATTTGATATATTTTGATTGATTTCAAAGAAAAGGGATGAAATTGGCATGTTTTGATTGATTTTGAAAAGAGTTGAAAATGGCTTGTTTTGAAAATGGCATATGGTGGTTTTGTATGAAAATATGGTTTTTAGGCATACTTTGGTGGGACATAACTTGGACTACGGATCTCCGTTTTGTGTCAAATTTGTTTAGAAATGAAATTGGATCCGAGAATTCCATGCCGTTCGAAGAACGGGTGAAAAACGATTTAAAATGAGGAAGTTATGTCCGTTGGAAGATTGGGGTGTAAATCTGTGAATTCTGCAGCTTTTAACTTAGAAAATTTTTAGCAGAACAACCCCTTGCGCGTAGGCGCACTTGGCGTGTATGCGCCGATCTTCCAGAGAGCGCCATCCACGCGTGCGCGTGATGTGCGCGGGCACGCCGATTGTGCTGCACCTAATGCCCAGCCATTTTCCAGAGAGTTATGCCAAAACTGTGCCAGTGTTGTGCCTGGGGCACGAGAACACCCACGCGTACGCGTGGTTGACGCGTACGCGCCGATTGGCAAATTTTTAATCCACGCGTTAGCGTGCATGACGCTTGCGCGTCGATGAGTGTTTGAGGCCATCCACGCGTGCGCGTGGAGTGCGCGTACGCGTGGCCCTGTTTTCATCCCAAAGTTGATTTTTGAGTTTTAAAAGCCAAATTTCATACTTCTAAGCCTCCGATCTCACCACTTATATCTTAAATCATTATGATATGTCTAGCTATGAGAAGAAGGCTAGTGGATGTGGTAACTTGCGAGTGAAGCAAGGGAAAAATGAATGATCAATGAGGATCATTAATGATTATGTGAGATGTGGAGGATGGTGGTGGAAGTGCTTGTTATGCCATTGGCCGAAGGGCCGTAATTGTTTATGAATTGGCTGGTTCTGGACTGAACCGTGATGCCGGATGGCTGATATGGATGTTGATCCATGGATGAGAATTCATGCATGTTTATGCTGAATTATTGATAATTGTGATTTGCACTTCCACTATCTTAGATACGAGTTTCCCTGGGTAGTAGCAGTGGCTAGCCACCACGTGCTCCAGGTTGAGACTTGATACTCTGTTGACCCTATGTCATAAGTGTGGCCGGGCACTGTGAAGGACCCAGATGAGCTCGCCCCCGTAAATATTCACCAGTGAGGGTGATGGATATAGATCATGATTATGATCAAGTTTATAACGAGTATAACTCAAGTTGGGGATGCGTGACAGAGGGACAGTCCAATGGTTAGTGACCAGGACTTGTCGGGTTGGCTCTATAACCGACAGATGATATCATCAGCCACTAGGGACAGGCATTCATCATATGCATACTATATGAATTGTTTGAGATTGCCTAATTGACTGCATATTACTTGCTAATTGTCTAAATGCCTTAATTGTTCCTATTTGTATACTCCTTGTTTGATATAACTGTGTTTGCTACATTATACTCCTGCTGGTGGTTGGGAGGTCTGAAGGAATTGGAAAGGGAAGTATTAGTTAGACTGAAGTATCTTTAGTCAGATGCCCTTTATGGTTTAGCTTGTTTATAAGCTTTGATATTATTTGGAGGAAGTATTAGGATTGCCTTTGGCTTTCCTCCATTATTATGTATTATATATGTGGAAGCTGTTACCATGCTGGGGACCTCTGGTTCTCACCCATGCGGATTTTGTGGTTTTCAGATGCAGGATGTGAGGTGTCCCGCTGATGCATGCTGGAGACTTCTAGATTTGCGAAGATCCTTTGTTCTCGGGGCTATGTTTTGGTTTATATGTTTTGTTTAGATACTTTTATCTCCATTAAATAATACAAACTGTGATGACTCCTCTTATGGGAGATTTTGGAGAATAGGTTTTATGTATTTGTGTCCCTTTGGGTTTCCTTTGGGGTTTTCCTTATTTTTATCATATGTATATATTGTTATGCTCGGACCGGTTATCTTCGCAGCCAGATTTTGAGTCTTGATATTCCTGTTTTTGACACTCCTCTGTTTATATATAATCACGCGTTGGTTATCCTTGTTCGTTACGTTATCGACCGGAGTGTTGCGCTTTAGAGTTGCGATGGTTTTTGTTTACCCCTTTTTCTACAAAGGCTCCTAGTTATAATCAATCATTCATATTACTATACGTACTAATTTTTATTTTAGAGGTCGTAATACCTTGCCATCTCTGAATTATGACTTAAGCATAAGACTCTGTATGGTAGGGTGTTACAATGATAGATATGGTGGACCCCCTTGTAGTTACCAACAAGCCCCACCCTATGCTTATGAACCACCTCCACAACATACCTTTGAACCACCAAACTCACAAGTCCCTTTCCACCATTCACCTCTATATGACCCTAACCCATATCCACACCAATTCCAATCCAATTACTCCTGAGAACCACCACTTCCCTATGCACCATATCCATATCCATCGACCCAAGAATCACAGGCTCGCCTCAAGGAAACAGTAGATCAATTTCATGCAACCTTTCATCAACTAGAGCAAGCAATAAATCAATTACCTTCCAGACGTTTGGACACTCAAGGAACCCCCATGGCTTCATATGGAGAATCTAATGAAGAACGTAGCATGAAGGAGATACTAGAAACACCAGTGGACAGTAAGGATCGTGACTTTGTACTGGAACAAGTAGAGGAAGCCAGAATTATTGAAGAAGAAGAAGAAGAAGTGGTCGAAGACTTAGGAGATGCTGAGCCTCCATTGGAAAGTCCATTCATAGGACCTCCTTCCAAGGTGTTTGATGTTGATGTTGAGGAGGGTGTACAACCTCGAAGGCATATCATGGGTGAAGACTTTGAAGGGGATGATCAAGAGATGGATTCAATAATTGATGAATTCTTATCCATATTTGAATCCTCTTCATTTGGACTTGATATGGAGTTTAAAGAAGAAGAAGCACAACCTCCCATGCCCTTGGTGAACAATGAAGAAGAGATCAAATTAGAAGAAAGCTACCAAGAGGAAGAGGTTGATGTTGAAGAAGCTTGCAAGGATGTAGAAGTTGTCAAAGAAGAGCCCAAGGGAATTGTAACATCCTGAATATATTTTTTCCCTTCAAACAATTTACATATAATTTCTTTTATTATTACACAACCATCCAATTTGACTAAAATTCCTATATTACCCTTATTCTCTCTTCCCAACCTTAACCCTAATTTTATCCATACAACCCTTCTCTAACACATTCACACCTGAGAATTAAAGAAAGAAAGAGAGAGACAGAAGAGAACCAAGACGCGAGAGAGAGAGAGAGAGAAAAGGAGGCACCGTCCCGCGCTGCCGTGCCCTGTTGCCGTTGCCGAAGCATCCATCGTCGTTGCGGTTGCCTGGGTCATCATCGAAGGGAGCCGTTGCTAAGCTTGAGAAACGAATGAGGGAGCTTCTTAGAGAGAGAAGGGGGTTCGCGGAGGCAGAATCGCGATAAGGGAAGAAGGAGGAGCCGCCTCCGTCGCGGACAAGCCGCCTCCGTTGAGGCCGCCGCCATCTCTGTTAGGGGTCGCCGTCATTACTGAATGAAGAGGGAGAGTGAGCTGGCCAGAGAAGGGAGGAAGAAAGAGTCACGATGGAGGAGCTGTTCACCATCGTCACGTCTGCTGTTGCAATCAACGGAGCTCGTCGTTAGGGGAGTATCACCGACATCACTGCTAATGAACCGTCTCAGTCCCTGTTTTGGTCTCGCTCAGCCCCACAACCCCTTTCATTCTTGTCTCTAAATCAGCACCATTTTTCCTGTTCTGCCCCCATTTATGAAACTGTAATGCTTCCACCCTTACTCTGCTGCATTTTGTTCTTCTCTTACATGCTCTTGTTTTAATCGCGATAATATATGTCTCTGTTTTAGCACTATTGCTCTACTTTTGTTGTGTTTTTGCTGAAAATTATCTTGAGTACTGGTATTGGTGCTGTCATGGAACGGTTGGAGCTGTTGATGTTATGATTACATCTGCAATGTAGCCGTGGAAGTTGCTGCCACCGTCTCGGTCCAAATTCTATGCTCTTTCGTTTCATTCTATTCCAACCTTTCTCACCATCTAATTTGGCACTCCGGACTCGGTCTCTTCGGTCCTTAGGACCAAGTTGTGAGTAGACTTTACATTTAGAACCGTTAAGCTTTTCGTTTATGCTATTCTGAGATTTTAATTATATTTATAAAATTATTATTAAAGAACTTTGATTTGATTAGAATAATTGATTTATTATAGTTGAATAATTATTTTATGAATTTCATATTTTAGAAATTTTACATGAGACTATATATATGTTAGATAGAGCTTTATATTATTTTAGAACATTGATTTTATTTGAATATATATTTTTGAAGTATTGAAGTATTTATTGACATTCACATATTTTGAAATTGTAAAATATGTTCTTATGATTGAAAAAGTATGATTGGAAAAGATTTCTGATGAGAAAGTATTATCTAATTCGATTTGATTCGATCTTATATATTTGTAAGATTAGAAATTTATTGTATTTGAAGCTATATGTTTTGAATTGGTTTGGGAGGCTCGTACTAGGAAACCGTAGTTAACGGCGGTTATCACGTTAACCTAGATGCATCTGGCTCAGACCTCAGCTAGCAGGGACGTTGCTAGCCTAACGTGTAGGCCACACGTTGGATCTGTTATTCCGTACGGACACACTAGAGGAGAGGGCTACCCATAGAGGTGGAGCCGCCCAAGTGTGGACTTTTGATTTGATTTCTGTATGAGAACTCCCTTATTGATTCGCTTATTATGCTCAATTACTATTTTCTAATTAAGAAATTACTTTAATAATAATGTTTATATGGTCTCATGTGGATTATAAATGTATTGTCTAGTCACTGAGTTACAAAACTCATTCTGTTTTTCTAAAAATATTTTTCAGGAATAAATACTTGAATATGTGAGCTCTCTATTCAAGAATTATGATCTTTAATTGATATTTGTTCCTTGTTGAATTCCTAGACGTTGTATGCTCCATATGTCACAGGCAGGATCCAACCATTCTTAACTATTTTAACTTTTACTGAAAATGTATAACTATTTAATTTAGAACTTGTGAATTATTCAAAATCTTTGTAACTTTCTTATTTAATTTATATTTGAGTCTGATAGGCTTGCTAGGGGACTGTTCCCTGAGCGCCGGTCATGGCTCATTTTGGGCTGTGACAAAGTGGTATCAGAGCTTAGGTTTAATCTGTGTAATATGGAGCAGGTGTCCTATGGTAGGATCACAATTGTATAAATAGAAGCGCGCCTATTTGTACAAATTGTGGTACTATCAGAGGCCTATAGGAATGTCATCGTTGTCCTCCGTGTCATTGTTGTCTTCTGATTATTGGGATCATGCGTCTTCTACCGCTTCTTACTACTCCTATCCTTTTGTATCTAATCTAGACTTAACCTTTGGTAAATTTTTTTTGGAACGTGTTTTTGCAATGGTTTCAGGTTTGGTTTTGGTTTGCGATTTCTCTTGTAGCTAGTTCTGATTTTTTTCGATTTTGTGAATGTTTGCTTTAATCTTTTTCGTCTTTGTGTTCTCTATGATTTCTGATGACAAGGTTTTAAGCATTATTTAGAAGATTTAATTGGTGTTTGATGTGTATCATTATTTAATTCCTTTATAGAACTTTATTTGACATTATGAATTGCATAAATTTGCTTAATTGTTGATCGAGATGCTTTGTTTTGGATATAAGAGTTTGTTCTTCTTATATTAATAATCTTTGAAGTTATAAGGTTTGATTTGTTTGTGATTATGTCTTTCTTTCGAATCAATAGTTTTGAAAATTGTTATTCAATTGCTCAAGGAGAATAATTATGCGATAAACATATGAATGAAGTGTTATTGTTGTTTGTTAGATTGATGATTTTCTCTGTTTAGGTGTAGTGAATTATTTGGATGATTACTTAGCTGGATTAAAAATGTTTTCTGATCTAGAAGCTTGGTTGTGCTTTTCTAATTTGATAATCTGGTTCTATTATGGTTCTTTGTTGCTGAACATGGCTTTTTGTCGTGGAACTATTTCCGGCTTGATAAGTTGAGAGAGATTGTGAACGCTTACTTTTTGGTAGGTGATTATAAGATGAATTTTGCTTTTGTCTAAGATATGAAACTTGGGAATTTTCTTAACCCTCTGCTTTTCTAAATATTCTCTTGTTCTCAACCATTGCTCTTATTCTTAAAAATTTAGGAGATTTGTTTTCTTGGTTTGTAGTGTCCTTGTGAGATTGGGATTGTAGATATTAGATATTGGAAAGAATTGCTGGCAATTTCTGACAAAAAGGACTAGATATCCAATTTCTTAAAGCTGAGCAAATTCTTGTACGAGTTTTTCTCCTTATTACATTCAACTAATTATTATAAACCATTTTTTTATGAACTCTTTAATAAATATAGTTTTAAATTATCTGATTTCTCAATGAGACCTAATGTTTTATGATTCACATTTGGTTGGATTTGTGGAATAAAATAATGTAAGTGAAATTATGTACTAAGGTACTAATTTGATCTATACAATGATGCTTTGAATTAAAATTTAGCTATCTTAATGCGATAATATAGAATTCTTGTGAACTTTGTTTCTTCTAAATTAAAAGCGGGAATGAATATTAAAACAATTTGAGATTTTATTAGGACAATAATAATATATAAAGACTATTTTGGTAAATTTTTCAACAAGTTAGGATTTTTTTTTTTGGATATTAGTAGTTTAAAATATCCTTGTTCTTGTAACAATATTATTGCTAATTTTATTATTAGTATTATTGAGTATTTACTTGAATATTTTCTTGCTTTGCATCTTAATTATTAACCTTTATGTCACGATTATGAAAGCCCAGTTCTCTTGCTCTGCACTCATTTAAGTATTTAATTATTATATTTCTTGACTCTTTGTGACGTTGCTCTTCTCTTCCTAAGTTTTGTATCATTTTGGATAAACTCGAGCTTGTTTCGATATCCCGTACGATTTCTAGATATAGCAAGTGATACGCTAGTTCTTTAGGACACAGCTTATCGATGCTGAAGTTCGGAAATTTGTAATTCTAAGGCTTGACATAAGACTGGTTGCTACCATGGATACAGGCAACAAAACCAAGAAAATTATGAAGTAAGATTGTATTTTGAGGAAATTGACGAACGAAGTAAAGAGTGCTTTGTATACCTGAGTAGTCAAGGGAGCGGGAATAGATGAATGCCAACCGTATTGATTTAACACAAACCTATTTGGTAACCTTTGCACCTCATTATACTGGTCTCATGTTGGTAAAATGCTACAAGCATGTAAGATTTTGCATATTATATCAATTTTCGAGGGCAAAAATTTTTGTAAGAGGGGTAGAATGTAACATCCTGAATATATTTTTTTTCCCTTCAAACAATTTACATATAATTTCTTTTATTATTACCCAACCATCTAATTTGACTAAAATTCCTATATTACCCTTATTCTCTCTTCCCAACCTTAACCCTAATTTTATCCATACAATCCTTTTCTAACACATTCACACATGAGAATGAAAGAAAGAAAGAGAGAGACAGAAGAGAACCAAGACGCGAGAGAGAGAGAGAGAGAAGGAGGCACCGTCCCTATCTGCCGTGCTCTGTTGCCGTTGCCGAAGCATCCATCGTCGTTGCGGTTGCCTGGGTCATCATCGAAGGGAGCCGTTGCTAAGCTTGAGAAAGCGAATGAGGGAGCTTCTTAGAGAGAGAAGGGGGTTCGTGGAGGCAGAATTGCGATGAAGGAAGAAGGAGGAGCCGCCTTCGTCGCGGACAAGCCGCCTCCGTTAAGGCCGTCGCCGTCTCTGTTAGGGGTCGCCGTCATTACTGAATGAAGAGGGAGAGTGAGCTGGCCAGAGAAGGGAGGAAGAAAGAGTCACGATGGAGGAGCTGTTCACCATCGTCACGTCTGCTGTTGCCATCAACGGAGCTCGTCGTCAGGGGAGTATCATCGACATCATTGCTAATGAACCGTCTCAGTCCGTGTTTTGGTCTCGCTCAGCCCCACAACCCCTTTCATTCTTGTCTCTAAATCAGCACCATTTTTCCTGTTCTGCCCCCATTTGTGAAACTGTAATGCTTCTACCCTTACTCTGCTGTATTTTGTTCTTCTCTTACATGCTCTTGTTTTAATCGCGATAATATATGTCTCTATTTTAGCACTATTGCTCAACTTTTGTTGTGTTTTTGCTGAAAATTATCTTGAGTACTGGTATTGGTGCTGTCATGGAATGGTTGGAGCTGTTGATGTTATGATTACATCTGCAATGTAGCCGTGGAAGTTTCTGCCACCGTCTCGGTCCAAATTCTATGCTCTTTCGTTTCATTCTATTCCAACCTTTCTCACCATCTAATTTGGCACTCCGGACTCGGTCTCTTCGGTCCCCTAGGACCAAGTTGTGAGTAGACTTTACATGTAGAACCGTTAAGCTTTTCGTTTATGCTATTCTGAGATTTTAATTATATTTATAAAATTATTATTAAAGAACTTTGATTTGATTAGAATAATTGATTTATTATAGTTGAATAACTATTTTTATGAATTTCATATTTTAGAAATTTTACATGAGACTATATATATGTTAGATAGAGCTTTATATTATTTTAGAACATTGATTTTATTTGAATATATATTTTTGAAGTATTGAAGTATTTGTTGACATTCACATATTTTGAAATTGTAAAATATGTTCTTATGATTGAAAAAGTATGATTGGAAAAGATTTCTGATGAGAAAGTATTATCTAATTCGATTTGATTCGATCTTATATATTTGTAAGATTAGAAATTTATTGTATTTAAAGCTATATGTTTTGAATTGGTTTGGGAGGCTCGTATTAGAAAACCGTAGTTAACAGCGGTTATGACGTTAACCTAGATGCATCTGGCTCAGACCTCAGCTAGCAGGGACGTTGCTAGCCTAACGTGTAGGCCACACGTTGGATCTGTTATTCGGTACGGACACACTAGAGGAGAGGGCTACCCATAGAGGTGGAGCCACCCAAGTGTGGACTTTTGATTTGATTTCTGTATGAGAACTCCCTTATTGATTCGCTTATTATGCTCAATTACTATTTTCTAATTAAGAAATTACTTTAATAATAATGTTTATATGGTCTCATGTGGATTATAAATGTATTGTCTAGTCACTGAGTTGCAAAACTCATTCTGTTTTTCTAAAAATATTTTTCAGGAATAAATACTTGAATATGTGAGCTCTCTATTCAAGAATATGATCTGCAATGGATATTTGTTCCTTATTGAATTCCTAGATGTTGTATGCTCCATATGTCACAGGCAGGATCCAACCATTCTTAACTATTTTAACTTTTACTGAAAATGTATAACTATTTAATTTAGAACTTGTGAATTATTCAAAATCTTTGTAACTTTCTTATTTAATTTATATTTGAGTCTGATAGGCTTGCTAGGGAACTGTTCCCTGAGCGCCGGTCATGGCTCATTTTGGGCTGTGACAGGAATGGAGCTGGAAATCACCTTGCCAAAGTTGTTGGAGACCTCTCCTCCAAAGCCATCACCGTCCATTCCTTCATTTAAGTGGGTAAATCTCTCATCTCTAAGCTTAATTAGCTCACTTGAATATGCTTTACTTGAGACAGATGGTCAGCTTAGAGCCCTTTGTGGCATTAAGCGTAAGAAGGAGATGGTCAGTGGTAGAAGTTGTCAAGCAAGGTTCAACATGGTTGTGTACTTAAGGTTTAAATGTAAGGGTTGGTGTAAAGCTCAACTGAATGGGTCTAAGAAGTTGTTTAGCCGCTTTAGTGAGAATTCAGATTGCTTGCTACCCGGATGGAATCATAATGATCAACAAGAAGACGGGTACAAAAGCAATGTTTGGGACCCCGGACATCATTCTGGCAATCAATACTCTTGGGGCCTTGTCACTTGCTTTAACTTACTCGAAGGCTTTCTGCACCTAGTTTGGGATCCCAGAGGCTCCTGGAATTCCAAACATTGATGGAGATTTTTGGATGAATTCAAGCACAAGCCACCATAACAAGGAGCTCACCAAATGTCCAACTTAAGGACTTTAACTAAAAGTGCTAGGTGGGAAACACCCACCATGCTATGATTGTCCCTTTTTCAGTTTTAATTCTAGTCTCTTTTGTTTATTTTTGAGTTTTGATTGAACCTGGAATCATGCATAACATTCATATTAGCATTGCATTCTGCATTTTGCATATATTAAAAAAAACACACGCGACGCGACAGCGTCGCTGACGCGTCCGCGTCAAATGTGCGTTGGGAAGAAAATAAGATTGAATAGAGAGTCACGCAAAAATGTGGCTGGAGGCGTGCCTTTGGCACAATTTGACCCACGTGACCGCGTCGCTGACGCATCCGCGTCATGTGGGAAAAATGCCTCCCACGCGTCCGCGTCACCTATGCGAACGCGTGGCCCTGTAAAATCGACGTAAATGGGTGTATGGCAACAAGTTGAGTAGAGTGGGGCTGGAATGGTGCTGGAAGCACAAACCCCATCACGCGAACGCATTGCCCACGCGTCCGCGTCACTTACAAATCGCGCCAACCGCGCGAACGCGTGCTCCACGTGTCCACGTCACCTGCGCCGCACAGCTTATCCAAATCACCGCCAACTATCTTATCTTTTCTTCCCCAAATCTAAATCTTTTCTTTCCCTTATTTTTCTTTTTCTTTCTTTTTCTTTTAATTGGTGTTGAAAATTTATTTGGGTCATCATTTTCTATATTTTGCTTGTGGATTATTAGGAATTGTTTGATAATTATATATTACTTTTTATAGGGTTGCTTGCATGTTCAATTTAATACTTTCCACCACTTATTTCCCATGCATGCTATGTGTTTGTGAAAATGCCCGTATGGCATTGTGCACTATTTTTAGATTTCTTTTATTCTACTACTCTAAATGCTTGCTTTTCACAAAACTCTTTTTATATTTTATTAATTATTTATAATTGTCCATACAAACTTATTGTTAGTTTGAAAGGCTTGGTAATCTAACTTGGACATTCAATGCTTGATCTATGCTACTCATGTCTTTGCCGGCATGCCAATAAATACCTTGCATTTAACTGTCATCACATGCACTTGCTATATTTCCATTGATGACTTTTCACATGTAGTCATGACCATGTGTTAACGTCATTCTTCTTTACTGTGCATTGATTACCACCTTTCCCATTCTCTTTCTTGCTCTAACCCTTAGCTTTAAAAGTTACTTTCTTTTTCCCTTTTCAGGATGGCCACCAAGAAGGGTAGAGAGAAAGCTACTCCCAAACTATCGACAAGGAAAGGAACAAAAAGAGCACCAGCTGAGGAACCACAACCCTCATCCACTTGCACATCTTAGCATGCACCGAGGACGGTGCAATCTTTAAGTGTGGGGAGGTCGATACTGACTTCCAGGGGTTAGTTACCTTCTTTTCAACACCAATACTCTATTTTCTTTGTTTGTTCATTGTTGCATTTGTATATTTGATTGCATATTTGTTTGATTTTATGCATATTCTACTTGGTTGAAAAATAATAAGTTTCTTCTAAACACCCTATTTTTGAAAAATTTCACTAATTTAAAATCAAAATTTTTATTGTTAAATTTGTTTGAAGTTGTATTTGGAACATGGTTTTTGAGCCAAAGAACACACAACCTGTGAGATTTTGAGCTTATTTACACGGTTACATTATTTAACCATAAATTTTTATTCTTGTGTGTTTCCTTCTCTATAACTGCAATCTAGATTTTGTTCCAGTCTATATGTCCATTGTTTAGTATATTTACATGCTTGCATATGATTGAGGCCATTATTTGTATTTTTGCTCGCTTATCCCAAATAGACCTACCTTTTATGCCATCCTTGTTAGCCCCCTTGAGCCTTTTAACCCCCTTCTATTTCATAACCACATTACTAGCCTTAAGCAGAAAAACAAAATAAAAATTTCAAGTTGAATCCTTGGTTAGCTTAAGATAGATATTGTGTATAAATTAAGTGTGGGAAATTTTATGGGAACATGGGATGATAAAAAAATGGTAGGGAATTAAAGTGAATAAGTCATTTGAAAATTTGGAAAGCATGCTCATGTGAAATCAAAATAATTAAATTACCATGTGCATTAAAAAATTTTATTAAGTAATTAAATAAGGGGATAAAAAAAATATTACCCCAAATGCAAAATAAAAAAAATCAATGCACATGGGACAAAATTCAAAAATAAGTTTGATACATGAGCATGTAATACAAAAGTGGAAAAATTTGGGTAGCTAGGTAAAGAACTTTGAAATTATATAAAGTACGTATCTTAGGTGAGATCTTAGATTAATCAAGGATTCACTTTGTTAGCTCACTTAGCCTTATAATACATCCTTACCTTTACCTCAGCCCCATTACAACCTTGAAAAGACCTCATGATATTTGTATTGGTATGCTAAATACTTGTTGATTGGTTAGATGAAGAACAAAGTTTAGAAAGCATGACTAGGGATGAGTAAAGTGATTGACCCTAGACACTTGAGAGATTAGAGTGCATATACACTACCAGTGAGGGTTCAATGCTTGATTCTATATTCCCTGCTTTCATGAGCTATCTTCTTATAAGTTTACTTGTCTTTTATTGTGTAATTTGAATTAGAGGAATTTGATTCATATTTGTCTTGGAGAACTTATTTACTTTTAACCAAGTAGGTAGAAACATTTTGCATGTAGTTGCATTCACATAGATAGGTTGCATTGCATACTCTCTATCATTCTTCTTCACTCCTTTATAGCTTCTCTTGAGCTAAGCATGAGGACATACTAATGTTTAAGTGTGGGGAGGTTGATAAACCACTATTTATGGTTTATCTTATGCTCAATTGAGTGGTTTTTATCAATTCTTTACACACTTATTCATATAATTTGCATGGTTTTACAAGTCCTTCCTGATTTTGTGCTATGATTGAAAACATGCTTCTTTGGGCTTTAATTTTGCTATGTTTAATCCTCTCTTATTACCATTCGATGACGTGATATGTGTGTTAAGTGATTTTAGAGATTACAGGGCAGGAATGGCTCAGAGGATGGAAAGGAAGCATGCAAAAGTGGAAGGAATACAAGAAGTTGAAGAAGTTGCTAAGTTGTCCAACCTGACCTCTTCGCACTCAAACGGTCATAACTTAGGCTATAGAGGTCCAAATGACGCGGTTCTAGTTGCGTTGGAAAGCTAATGTTCGGGGTTTTGATTTGATATATAATTTGATATAGTGGCCATACAGCTAATCGACGTGAACGCGTGCTCCACGCGGACGCATCGCAGCGACGAAAATCAGCGTGGCAGATTTCGTCCCCAGCAATTTCTGGGCTGTTTCTGACCCAGTTTTCGGCTCAGAAGACACAGATTAGACGCTATAAAGTCGGGGAGTCCATCCATTCATAGAAGACACATCATACAACATACATTCATACATACTTTTAGGATTAGATGTAGTTTTAGAGAGAGATGCTCTCTCCTCTCTCTTAGGATTTAGGATTAGGATTCCTCTTAAAGGATTTAGGATTTGTTCTTCTCAATTTCCAGGTTTAATATTCCTTTTATTTATTTTCTCAATTTGGTTTATGAACTCTTTATGTTTAGATTAATCTTCTATTTAATACAATTTGAGGTATTTCAGACTTATGATTGCTTTCTTTTATTTATTATATAAATAATTTGGATTTTTCCCTTTTGGCTTTGGTTGAGTAATTGGTAACTCTTGAGTTATCAAACTCAGCAGTTGATTAATATTTGAAGTTTGCTGGTTGATTTGGATCCCTCTAAAGCTAGTCTTTCCTTAGGAGTTGAGTAGGACTTGAGGAATCAAATTAATTGGTCCACTTGACTTTCCTTTATTTAGTAAGGGTTAACTAAGTGGGAGCAACGGACAATACTCATCACACCTGATAAGGATAACTAGGATGGGATTTCCAATTCTCATACCTTACCAAGAATTTTCTAGTTATTAATTTATTAATTCTTGCAATTTATTTCTCTTGTTCAAACCTTTTCAAAAACCCAAAAATAATGTTTTTCATAACCAATAATAAATCATACTTCCCTGCAATTCCTTGAGAAGACAACCTGAGGTTTGAATACTTCAGTTATTTATTTTTATTGGGTTTGTTACTTGTGACAACCAAACGTTTGTACAAAAGGATTTTCTGTTGGTTTAGAAGCTATACTTACAACGCGATTATATTTGTGAATTTCTTTACTGGTAGAAAGTCCGATCGTCATTTAACTTCCTCTTTTGCAAGCTCTTTCATCATTGAGAGAGGCATCAAGTTGATGCTGGCACCTAAATCATAGATAGCTCTTTCCAATGTCATGTTGCCTATGGTGCATGATATGATGAAACTCCCTAGGTCCTTGAGTTTTGGTAGAATGCCTCTTTGAATTACTGCACTACACTCTTGTGTCAAAATCACGGTCTCCTTTTTATTCCAGATTCTTTTCTTGTTGATGAGTTCCTTGAGGAATTTTGCATATAAGGACATTTGCTCCAACACTTCAGCAAGTGGAAGATTGATTTCCAGCTTCTTAAATATCTCTAGGAACTTGGGGAATTGCTGGTCTTTGATCTCTTTTTGTAGCCTCTGAGGGTATGGCAGAGGATGGGTGTAAGACTTCACCACCTTTCTCTGCTCTTGTGGTGGCTCTTCCATGACTTGCTTTCCCTTCCTTGAAGCTTGTGGCTCTTCCTCCTTCTTTTTAGACTTCTCTTGGTCCTTCTCTTCAGCTGCCACTTCTTTCTTGTTGCTAACCTTGTCATTCTCCAATGTCCTTCTACTCCTTAATTGGATTGCTTTGCATTCTTTTTTGGAATTTGGAATGGTATCACTTGGGAAAGCATTGTTTGGTCTTTCAGTTGGTTGCTTGGACAATTGTCCGATTTGTCTTTCTAGATTTCTCAGTGAGGCCTCATGATTCTTGTTGGCCAATTCTTGATGCTTTATCATTTTCTCCATCATCATCTCCAAATTGGATATTCTTTGGGATTCTTGGGGTGGTTGTGGTTGAGTGTGGGATGTGGATGTTGGATGAAAGTTATTGTGGTTAGTTGATGGGTTATTTGGTGGATAGAATGTGGATGTGGGTTGATTGTTTTGTAGTTTTCTGTATGGATTTTGGTTAGTGGTCTGGTGGTTTTGGTAGTTTGTGTTGCGATAGTTGCTTTGGTTGGAATTTTTCTGCCATGAGTTCTGGTTCTCTCCCCACTTCAAATTGGGGTGGTTCCTCCATGAGGAGTTATAAGTGTCCCCATAGAACTCATTTGGCCCAGAACCTTGATTGTGCATATACTGGACTTGTGCAGGCTGCTGCTCTTCATAGTTTTCTTCATTTTGTCTCCACACAGCTGGTGGCTGGTTGGTTGTGCTTACTGCAGCAAGTTGCAGTCCATCCATCCTTTTTGACATCAGCTCTATTTGTTGTTGAAGTTGCTGATGCATAATTTTGTTTTGAGCCAAGATTGTATCAACACCTTCAAGCTCAAATACGCCTCTCTTGGGAGCTGCTTGTCTTTCAGAGGAGTAAAAATATTTATTGTTGGCTACCATGTCTATTAGATCATGTGCTTCTTGTGCAGTCTTCATCATCTACAGTGATCCTCTGGAAGAGTAATCTAAGGCTTTCCTTGAACTCATGGACAGACCTTCATAGAAATTCTAGAGCTCAACCCATTCACTAAATATTCCTTTTGGACACCTTTTGATCAATGCTTTATACCTCTCCCAAGGTTCATATAATGATTCTTCCTCTAGCTGTCTGAAGGTTTGCACATCAGTTTTCAGCTTAATGACTCTTTGAGGGGGTGGAATTTGGCTAGGAATTCACTAACTCAATCATCCCAGTTGGTAATGCTTTCCTTTGGGAAGGTTTCTAGCCAATGAGTGGCCTTATCCCTTAGTGAAAATGGAAACAACAACAGCTTATAGATGTCAGGATGGACTCCATTTGTTTTGACCGTGTCATAGATTCTCAAGAACACGAAGAGATATCGGTTTGGATTTTTAGCAGGGCTTCCTCCATATTAACAATTGTTCTGAACTAGAGTGATTAATTGAGGTTTGAGTTCAAAATTATTAGCATAGACATTGGGAGTTAAGATACTGCTCCCATAATTTCTTGGGTTGGGGATAGTGTAAGAGGCTAGAACTCTCTTTTGAGGCAGGCCATTATTATTGGCCACATCCTCTGGTGGATTAGAGAAGTTATCTTCCATCTCTTGATCTCACTCTTCTGACTCTTCTTCTCCTATCACTCCCTTTCCTCTTGCTTCTCTCCTCAATCTCAAGAAGGTTCCCTTTGGTTCAGAATCAAAGGAGGTGGATGCACCTCTTCTTCCTCCTGGCATACAACACAAACAAACTAAAATAAAAGCAGAGCACTCTGTTGCTAGAGTGAAATTACAGTTAGTAGAAACAAAATCACAAACAGTTAATAGGCTTAACAAAAACAAAGAAAAATGCTTAATCTAGATTATCACCTACTTAATCATTGTCAATCCAAATCAATCCCCAGTAACGGCGCCAAAAATTTAATGGCAAAAAATCGAATCTGCTGATGAGCGGATATTTTATACGCTTTTGGGGGGTAATTTCATGTAGTTTTTAGTATGTTTTAGTTAGTTTTTAGTATATTTTTATTAGTTTTTAGGCAAAAATTATATTTCTGGACTTTACTATGAGTTTGTATATTTTTCTATGATTTCAGGTATTTTCTAGCAGAAATTGAGGGAGCTGAGCAAAAAATCTGACTCAGGCTGAAAAAGGACTGTTGATGCTGTTGGATTCTAACCTCCCTGTACTCGGAATGGATTTTTTGGAGCTACATGACTCCAATTGGCGCGCTCTCAATTGGGTCATCCAGGGCTTTTCAGAAATATATAATAGTCTATACTTTGCGCGAATATAAATGACATAAACTGGCGTTTAACGTCAGTTCCATGATGCATTCTGGCGTTCAGCGCCAGAAACAAGTTGCAAGTTGGAGTTAAACGCCAGAAACAGGTTACAACCTGGCGTTTAACTCTAGAAACAGCCCAGACACGTGAAAATCTCAAGTCTTAGCCCCAGCACACACCAAGTGGGCCCCATAAGTGGATTTCTGCACCAGCTATCTTAACTTACTCATTTTCTGTAAACCTAGGTTACCAGTTTAGTATTTAAACAATTTTTATAGACTTATTTGGTATCTCATGACATTTTTAGTTCTGAACTTTGTACTTTTGACGGCATGAGTCTCTAAACTCCATTGTTGGGGGTGAGGAGCTCTGCAGCGTCTCGATGAATTAATGCAATTATTTCTATTTTCTATTCAAACACGCTTGTTCCTATCTAAGATGTTCATTCGTGCTTCAATATGAAGAAGGTGATGATCCGTGACCCTCATCATCATTCTCAACCCATGAACGTGTGCCTGACAACCACCTCCATTATACATTAGACTGAATGAGTATCTCTTAGATTCCTTAATCAGAATCTTCGTGGTATAAGCTATAATCCATTGGCAGCATCCTTGAGAATCCAGAAGGTCTAAACTTTGTCTGTGGTATTCTGGGTAGGATTCAAGGATTGGATGACTGTGACGAGCTTCAAACTCGCGAGTGTTGGGCGTAGTGACAGACGCAAAAGGATCAATGGATCCTATTCCGACATGATCGAGAACCGACAGATGATTAGCCGTGCTGTGACAGAGCATTTGGACCATTTTCACTGAGAGGATAGGAAGTAGCCATTGACAACGGTGACACCCTACATACAGCTTGCCATGAAAGGAGCCTTGCATGTTTGAAAGTGAGGAAGCATTATGTTACAGGAATTCAGAAGACAAAGCATCTCCAAAACTCCAACATATTCTCCATTACTGCATAATAAGTATTAATTAATCCATGCTCTCTTGTTTATTTGCAAGTCAATTGATAACTATAATTGGTATCCTGACTAAGATAAATAAGATATCCATAGTTTGATTCAAGCCAATAATCTATGTGGGATTCGATCCTAGCTCACATAAGGTATTACTTGGACGACCCAGTGCACTTGCTGGTTAGTTGTGCGGATTGCAAAAGTGTGATTGCATTTTCGTGCACCATCTGCACAAACTAACCGGCAAGTGTACCGGGTCGCATCAAGTAGTAAAACTCACCAGAGTGAGGTCGATCCCACAGGGATTGATGAATCAAGCAAATTTAGTGAGGTGAATACTCTAGTCAAGCGAATATTAATCAATTGAGTGAAATTTGATTAACAAAATGTAAATTGCTTTGAATTTAAAGTGCAGAATGTGAATTGATAGAAACTTAAATAGCAAGAAACTTAAATGACTGAAACTTAAAGAGCAAGAAATTTAAAAGTGCTGAATCTTAAATTGCAAGAAATGTAAATGGCTGAATCTTCAAGTGCAAGAAAGTAAAATTGCAGAATCTAAATTGCAGTGAAACTTAAATTGCATTAATTATAAAGGGAACTGGGTGCAGGGAATCAAAACAGCAGTGAACAATTGCAAATTAAAGTGAATTTAGAGAGATTTAAACTGAAAAAATTCAAAGAAAATGATTCATCAGGGATTGGAGATATCATAATCCATCATGAATCAAATGGGTCTCAACTCCTTTCTCAATCATATGAGTAGATCTATGGCGGATTAAAATTGATTGGATCCCAATTCCTTGGCAATCCAATCTCTCTAATCACAATCAATATTGCCAATTCCTTGATCTAATTGTCATGAGAAGAGTTAGAGCACATTCTTTTATCTATAAGCCACACAAACTCTTAAAACCTCAATTTCCCCCGAATGGTGTTGGTTAAGAGAATTGTGAAGGATAGAGTTTCAATTCTAATGCAAGTGATTCCCCTTTCGAGGCTCACATAAGCATTCAGTTGAATTAAACCCCCTTCTGGAGTGAATAATTCATAATCAAAATAGAAGCTATCCTATAGCTACCCAAGCGGATTGAGAAGAAGAAGAATTTTTTTAATTCATTAGAGTTACAACAGAGCTTTTTCCACTAATAAAATTGGGGTTTAGTTCATCATTGCTCAGTAAAAAAAAACAAAAAGGAGAAAATTGCAAAGAAGTTGCAGAAGAGAAAATTAAAAATCAAAATGAATGCAGAGTTTCCCAATTAAGGTCTCTGACTCCCAGCCTTTTAGATCCCCTTCTAAATCAAATTCCCTTCTATTTATACAATTTCCAATTCAGTCTCCAAGTCCTTGGATTGGGCTTTTTGGCCTCTGTTGAAGCAAGCTAGAGTGGGTCTTAGTGATATTGAAGAGGGATGTTTGGGCAATTCTCGTTTATGATCTGCATGTGTGCTTAATTGTATTGGAGCTGATGTCAACGTTGGTAATCAACGTTTGCCAAAAAACATTGAGTCAATCGTTACCGTGAAAAAGAATTTGAAAAGAATCAGCGTTGCCGCCAACGTTTAACTCAACGTTGGTGTACCAATGTTTTTCCATCCACGCGTGCGCATCGGCCACGCGTATGCGTCAATACAGCGTTTTGTGCATGTGCGTCGCTCATGCATTTGCGAGTCTGGCTAAAATTGCATCCACGCGTATGCATCCTAGTCGCGTGCGCGTCGATGCAAATTTTCCAACTCCAAATTCTGGGCTTCTCATCGAGGGCGTTGGAGGTAGCGTTTGAGGCAACATTTGACCCCCAACGTTCTCTTAGCTACGCGTACGCGTGAATGGTCAATTTTGCCATTTCACACATGCGCGTAGCTCATGGGTATGCGTTGATTCCATTTCCACGGGTATGCATCATCGACGGGTACGCATCATCAACGAGTACGCGTCGCCCAAAATTCTTTCAGCTCCAGGAATGAAAATTATCGCAGGCGTTAGAGGTAACGTTGGTTCACCAACATTCCTTCTAATGTTGGCACCCAGATTTTACATGTAACGTTGCCAGTAACGTTGGTGAGCCAACGTTTGCCACCAACATTGCATACCCCTTCTCCAACATTTGAGGTAACGTTGGTGAGCTAATTTTGGCCACTAACGTTACTTCCTCTGCTACTTCCTCTGTTTCTTTCTTGCTTCTTTTCCACCTATCATCAATTAAACAATTGCATCAAAGTTTGCTATAATCACAAGGTGTTTGCATCACTCATAATATTGATTAAAATTTGCATAAAACCTTATGAAAAAACACATAAACAACCATGTTTAATTGAATCAAGGGATGCATGAAATTTCAATTCAATTACTTACTTATTGCTCAAGAAAGTGCATGAAACCTAATGAAAACAAATAAAAATGCTTGTGAAACTAGCCTAAGATGACTTGTCATCAGAGACCTTCTTGGCCAGCTTAACGCTAACTAAGGAAGTCGGCACAAAGACCCTAGAAGTTTATAACGACTCCAAGATAGTCAGTTCCCAAATTAACGAACACTACCAAACATGAAACCTTCTGCTACAACAATACCTATCCAAGGTTAAGGAACTAACTGCCGAATTCAATGGGGTCACTATCTAGCACATTCCTAGGGAAAGGAACGCAAAAGCTGACCTGCTCTCCAAACTGGAAAGCACCAAGTCATGCTCGGGAAACTGTTCATTAATCCAAGAAGTCATAAAAACACCTTCCATCACGGCCACATGCTTAACAAACTTGCCCTTGTCCAAAAATTACTCTTGGACTTATCTGATTCTCAGGTACCTCACCACCGGGGACCTGCCCAAAGACCCAAAAGAGGCAAAATGTTTGAAGCGGGAAGCCGCAAAGTACACCACGATAATAGGACAGTTATATAAGAGAGGACTGTCCCAACCCCTCCTCAAGTGCATAAAGCCCGGTTAAACGGACTACATACTTCGTGAAATTCACGAAGGATGTTGTGGCCACCATGTCAAAGGCAATACTCTAGCCTAAAAAGTTATCCGAGCCGGATACTTCTAGCCTACCATTATCAAAGATGTCCTCCAACTAGTCAAAAGTTGCAGATAGTGCTAAGTGCACGCTGATCTCTACCAAGTGGCCCTGCATCAGCTCAGCACGCTAACGGTAGAACGTGCTTTCAGAACTTAGAGAATTGACCTCGTGGGCCCCTTTCCCACAGCTCTCGGGCAACTCAAATTTCTCATAGTGGTTATCGATTACTACACCAAGTGGATCGAGGCTGAAGCACTAGCCATAATCATAGCCACTAAATGCCAAAATTCTTTTGGACTCAAGTCATAACCTGGTTCGGGATCTCGGAGATTGTGATCTCAGATAACGGGACCCAATTTGCTAATAAGCGCTTCAAGGAATTCGTGGAAGGATTTGGCATCTCACAGAAGTTTAGCTTAGTGGAACACCCACAAATCAATAGCCAAGTAGAAGCGGCCAACAAGGTCATCCTAAAAGAGCTCAAGAAAAGACTAGACAAAGCCAAAGGACTTCGAGCTTACGAGCTTGACTCTATACTCTAGTCGTACCAAACATCTCCTCAGAGCTCGACTAGGAATACTCCCTTCAGACTAACATATGGCCTAGAATTCATTACTTCCGTTAAGGTCGGAGAACCCATCCCTCGAAGGACCGTCAGAGAACATGACAAAGCTGCAGAAAGAGATCTCGTAGATAAAGTTAGAAGCATAGCCTACCTATAAGAACTCGCCTTGAAACAAAAGGTAAGCTTGAGATATAGCCGAAAAGTGGTAAAACAGAATTTCAAACAAGGAGATCTGGTCTTATGACGCAAAGACATTGCCCCCCACCCCGGGAGAAGGAAAGATAACTCCTAACTAGGAAAGACCCTACCGAGTTACGTCCGTAATCAGGAAAGGAACTTACAAGCTGGAATGACTTAATGGAACTAAGCTACTAAGGTCATAGAATGCTGCGAACATACGGCGTTACTATTCAGGCGAACTCCACCGACTTGATAACTCTAGCAAATTTTAAGGTTTATTTACAGATTTCGTATTTTTTTTTTATTTTGTCATGTTCATGTTAATTTGTTTTTCCGAGCACTCTTTCCTACCCAAAGATAATATGAGGTTTTAACGAGGCCCAACCTTTAATAAATAGGTTATTCATTCAAAAAAAAAGACTCTCCTTATTTTTTTACATGTTTGCCAAATCAAAACAGTATGAACAAAACAGCCACCCCGGGACCGATCACCTCCGAGGCCAACAAAACGGGTATCCAAAAACAAAATAAGCATGAAATCTGACCCACCAAGAGGCCCAAACAAAGTTCATAATAAACGGCCCAAAAGGCCACCAAGGCAGTGTATACATCCCGAACAAACGACTTATAAACATAAACAATTCTTTACAAAACATAAAAAGTAAAAATTACTCTAAGTCAACAATCTCCCCGTCCTTTACGATTCAGAAGGCACCTAATACCGACACATCCACATCGGAAGATAACACCTAGACTTGGGCTTTCAAAGCTTCCTCGATCCCTGAAATAGCATCCTTGGCGTCAACAAACAGGCCTTCCTTATCCTTCTTTAGCTGGGCAACCTCGGTCTTTAGTGATTCCACCTCGAAAAGAGGGGAAGACACCTCTAGGTCAGCACTAGCAGCCTACTTCCGAATTCGAGCAAGTTGTGAGACAAGCTCGGTCTCTCGCTCGGAAAGACATAGGATCTTCGAACTAACCTCCTCAGAATCCTTCACATCTTTCTGCCAATCAGTCTCAACATCCTCCAGTATCTTTTTAAGCTTGCTGTCCTCCGCCTGAGAATGGCCAAACTTGCCATCCAAAAGGAGCACTTGGGTCAGTATTGGTTACACCTTCTGCACAATGGCGGCAAAGTAGAGAAGAGCCCGATAAATAGGCTTGGCCTAGCCTACAAGGTCGCAATGATAGAAGAACTCCTCGGTACCCGGAAGGAGATGCTGGTCAATGAAGGCTGGAGCATCAAAATCCTTATCCATCACAGAAGTAACACCCACCTCCTCTTCGAAATTCTCACCACTACTCCCCTCAACTGGCCTCTTCTGCTTCTTGCTAGACTGAGTGATGGGGATCTCGATGACCTCGACATCGGCATTAGTTGCCTTGGCAACAACCACCTCTTGAGACACCGTTTGCAAACCCGGTTGAACCACCCTCTGCCAAATCATGCCTATAACCAAAAGGGGCACCACCATCAGCCCACTTCCTAGAAATACATAGAAAACAAAACCTACTAGATTTCATACTACACCAAAACAGTGGCAACCCCCCGCCCCCCTCCATTTTACTACTACAACACAAAAGAAAGCCCAAAAATAGAAGCATGAAATAGTATAAAAAACAACAAAGTGAAAAATGTAAAAGCAGAAGAAAGGCATCAACCTGTTCTAAAAATCGAAGAAAAATGACAAAACAGTATGGGCGCAAGGAAATGTAGCACCAAAAAGGATGATGACAACCAATCTAAAAGAGCAGCACCAGAAACCAGCAAAAAATGCCTAGAGAATTAGAAAAGAGAGACAAAAGGCAATAGAAAAATGGAGAAATGAAGAAAGCAGTTACAAAAGAAGAGAAATAAAACCCTCAAAGTTTCAAATGAACATATGGAAGGACGAGGGGTAAAATTGAAAAAAAGACAACAACCTCTCTCTCCAACTAAGCATCATTATGATGCCTTGGAAAGCGTAACAAAAAAATCCCATCATCGAGAAACGCAACGAATAGATGCTGAGATGGCCCAGCACTTGACTCGAGATCACAGAGTCCCGAACTACGGAGAACCGAACTCACCAGCCAGCAACGAGACTAAGCAAACATGTTCTTATGCTCCGTGGACAACTGTTCTGGACCTGGTGTTTGGGGCTCAAAACGGCCCAACGACGACCCGAATCTCGAGCCCAAATCGTCTCTACAGCCCAAACAGGCCAGAAGATTGGAAATCTCTAACCAACATTCAAATTCAAATATCTTCCTTATCTTGGCTAACTGATAAAATAAGATAATAAGAAAAACTATATAATAGGGAGTCTAAAGCTCTCTCAAGTACATTACACACCATTAACCTATACCTCTTAAACCCATTATGATTTCAGCATTGAAGTGTTTTTGCAGGTATTACCTCCCACCATTCCAATGATTCGATCGCGTCATCACCAAAACTGAGGAATCTCCAATTCTTCCATCAACCTGTACCAGCAAAGTATCGTACAAGTGTAAACTAATTTTTAAAAATATCTTCTTAGATTCTTTTAAAAACATATCTAACTTTTTAAAATTATATATATATATATATATATATATAATAAAAAATAACATTTGTATACTAAAATTAGTCATTATATATTTTTGTATAAATGCATATATAGTTTAATTTATTTTAATATGTATTTTATATTTTAATATATATCCTGCACTAGTAACTAATTTTAGTATACACCTAACATGATTGATTTTTTATTTATTTATCAAATGAAGAGTAAGATGCTTGTATTTTTTAAAAATACAATCACTTTAAAAAGTTTTACCAAATTAGATCTGACTAAGAATACTAAAAATAATAACTTTTTAATTTTTTGTGTTTTGAATACTTTAAAAAGTATATTAAAAATACAAAAAAGTTTAATTTTTAATAAAAAAATTTGAGTAAATTATTATTTTTGACCATAAATGTATAATACATTGACAAATTTCCCTGCAAAAAACTAAATTGACTTTGTACACATAAAAAATAAATTTTTGTTGATAAAATTATTCTAATTCTAAAAAATTATTCAAAATTTTTAATCTACCCTCCCTAATCTAAATTACTCCTCCTCCAATTTCCAAACTTTTTGTAGCCACCACCCAATCCCTAATCTTTTAACACCACCATCTAAACCCTTCGCTTTTGGGGAGGAACTATTTGATTGTGGCTTTAACGGTGGGCTAGAGAAACCTGCTCGCATGACGTTACTGATGCTTGGGTCATCGAGGATGGATATGATGAACTGCTTCAACCTTGACAGCAAAGAGTAGCTGATGTTGCTGCTCCAGGTAGCCGTGGCGCTAGTGAGCTTGTGCGCGCTTCAAAAGTGCGTTGGAGATTAGTGGGTCAAAGGAGGGCGACATAACAATGTCGCCACATGTACAATGACGTTATCTGCATGTGATTGCAGTAGCTGGAGTGGTTGAGGATGCTTGCCACCTCTGAAGTTAAGGTCTGCTGGATGGTGTTCAATCAAGACATCAGAGATTACATTCACATAATTTTAAACATGCGCATCATCACCATCTATCAAATATGGATATAGCAAAAGCATCTTACATGAACACAACTTAAAATAATTTATGCAAAGCAAAAATGCACACCACATTTAAGTAGATTATAAGACTAGGTCACAAAACCATTGTACAAATTTGACATTTGAATATATGGACGTTGAAACTTTTAGACAAAAACTTGATCGAAAGTATCCACATAATTTAACTGGTAGCAGATCCGAGTGACCCTCTATACATATTATTACAAGCAAACAACTCAAAAAAATCTATGGTGGTAATGATGATGATAGTGATTATGATTGTATGTCTCTAAATAGGGCTAGCAATGGGTAGGGTAGGATAGGGTTTAGACTCTACCCTAACTCTACTCGCGGGTTGAAAATTTAACCATTTGTACAGAATGGTAAAGGGGCTCTCTCTCTCTCTCTCTCTCTCTCTCTCTCTCTCTCTCTCTCTCTCTCTCTCTTAAAACTCTACCATATTCTACCCGCAAGTTGAAAATTTCTCAACCCTAACCTTACCCGCACCCTAAAATTCTAAACCCTACCCTACCTGACTCTACCTGCAGAAACAAAAACAATTTTCAAATAAATATAAAATTTAACCATTCCGAATTTCATACATATTGATAAAATAGAAAATAAAAAACTAAGTTCAAATTAAAATTAAAAACAATAAAATCTTAAAAAAATCCAACATAAAATTACAAATAATATGATCATCAACTAGTTTAGCGATTATTTCATGTTTTTATAAGAAGATTGTGAGTACAAGACTCACTTTCTTCATTACATACATAACTTTTACATATATATTATATAATATATTAAGGGTGCAAGTAGGGTAGGGTAGAGTATACTCTAAACACGTATCCTACCCTACTCTATTCGTAGCGGGTAGGGTAGACAACCCTACTCGAACGGATTGGTCCGAATTAAATACCTGCGAATAAGGTATATATTGTCAACCCTAGTCTCTAGTTCAAAATTGATGAATTTTCTTTTTCGTTTTGGTTTGGATAGCCGTAAAAGATTAGTAATTAGATGGGGTGGTGGTGGTGTTAAAAGTTAAGAATTGGAGATGAGATAAGTTAGGTTAAAATGAATAGTTTAAGAATTTTGATTAATTTTTTAAGATTTAGATAATTTTATTAACAAAAATTCATCTTTTATAAATATAAAAATTAATTTAATTCTTATGTGAATAAATTTATGAACGTTTTAAATATTTGTAATCAGAAATAGTAGTTAATTCTAAAAAAAAATTTTCCGCGCACATATAAATAATACTAAATACCCGATGATATGCTTTTTCAACAAATTTAAAGTGAAATTAATATAATTTGTCCAAAAATAAGTACAAAGAAAAATAATTGAAAAAACAAGTAAAACAAAGAATTTAAAAGTACAAGGTTGTTGTCGCACGAAAAGTCCAGCGTACTCACACAAAATGACACACAAAGGCATGGAGGAAAAGATCCAAAAACCGAATAAAACCAAATACTAATAACGTTCATATCTCTCATTCTACACACATTTTTCTTTCTTAATTATTATTCTTATTATTATCTCTCTCTGCTAAATAAATAAAACGTTCATATTCACAGAACCCAAGAAGGTTTTTGCACTTTTCAGGCTTTTTCCTTCAACTGCTAACTCCAGCTATTAATATTCCAACACACTCTTTCTCTCGAAAACTTGGAACAAGAAAACGTAGTGTGTGTTATTCACTTTCTTATTATTTTATCAAACATATAACCTCAAAAATAAAGCACAAAACACACACTGCTTTGTTTGGGGTTCTTGATTTTTGATTCCTTCATTCATTGTGGGCTAAATTCTTGAACTACTTCAGAATGAAGAGGGTTTCTTCATAACTAAGGAGCTGAATCTGGGGTTTCCAGTTTGTGGTCTTTGTTGAGCTAGAACTGAGATGGGGAGCTTTGATTTGAAGCATTTAATGCTGTTGTTTTGGTTTGTGTTGGTTGTGCCTTATTGTTTGTGTGAAGAAGATGATTCTGATGATTCTAGTAGTGCTGTTTACATTGTTTCTCTAAGAAATTCTCCTGCTTCTCATTACTATGGTGAGTTGAGAGAAATGGGTAGTAATGGCTTCCAAGTAAAAAATGGTGGTGGTGGTGGTGGTGATGCTTCTTCTTCTGGAAGAATTCAGTTTCACAAACCAAGGTACCTTTCATTTTCTCTAAAGGTGAAAAAAGTTTTTTTCTTTTTTTTTTTTGGTCTGTCTCAAATCATTGACCCTTCTTGTGGAAGCTTTGTAATTTTTTGCTATGATCTACAAATAATGGAAAATAGATTCCAATGTATCATTATATTTAATTGATTGTATTCTCAATTGTCGTTACTTTGCATCATCCTTCTTATATGTTGCATTAATTTGATACATGCTGTCTTTCAATTTTTCTTGTTTTCCTTTTTTGTATTTCCTAGATATGGCAATGCTACAAAGACAAATAAGAGATATGGCTCTTACGTTGCTCAAGTTCATGATTCTTTGTTGAAGAAAGTGTTAAAAGGAGAGAAATATCTAAAGCTCTATAGCTACCACTATCTGATAAATGGATTTGCTGTGCTGGTTACTCAACAACAGGTATGATATTGGTTTTCACTTTTCAGCATCATGATTGTAAAGAAATTTGAGTCTGTCTTCAGTTACATATGTTTTACTTCATGATTACTTGAATACTTGTTTATTGTTTGTTTCTATCTAGGGTTTGATTCGGTTCCTTAACTTCTGTAATTGCATAAATTGTGAAGGCAGAGAAATTGGCTCGGAGTAGTGAAGTGTCGAATGTGGTTTTGGACTTTTCTGTAAGAACTGCAACTACTCATACCCCACAATTTTTGGGTCTGCCGCAAGGAGCATGGTCTCAAGAAGGTGGGTTTGAAGCAGCCGGAGAAGGAGTGGTTATTGGTTTTGTTGATACCGGCATAGATCCAACACACCCGAGTTTCGCTGATAACAAATCTGAACATCCTTATCCTGTTCCTGCTCATTTTAATGGCGTCTGTGAGGTCACACGAGATTTTCCGTCAGGTTCTTGCAATAGGAAGCTTGTTGGAGCCCGGCATTTCGCTGCGTCTGCTATAACCAGAGGAATATTTAATTCAACACAGGACTATGCTTCTCCATTCGATGGAGATGGCCATGGCACGTGAGTTTTTTGGATTTTACAAATGAGTGTTATGTTTCATTGTTGTTTACCATGATTAGCTACTCATCCATCCACTTATTAATTGGATGCTTTATAGAGTTTTGTTTACCTTGGTTATATCTTTGAAAATTTCTGTCTTTTACTTGACTTTTTGATGAATCTTATCTCAATTCTAATTATCTGAATTTTGTACTCATTTAAACCATCACTTCAAATAGATGGCCCCGCCCATGGGCCACAGAAATTCTCTTTTCTTTAGATTTTGATTCTGATGCATGTCTAATACACAGGCATACAGCAGCTGTTGCAGCAGGGAACCATGGGATTCCAGTGATTGTTGCCGGGCATCACTTTGGGAATGCTAGCGGGATGGCTCCTCGTTCACAGTAAATAATCTGCACACATATCTATGTTTCTTTGCCTTTCTTCGGTTGGTGTTATTATAGTTACTTTTACACTGGTAGTATTGCATCTACTGTTATACGAGTTGGAATCACGGAGTTGTGTTATCATTCTGCTTCATCACATCTTTAAACCGGCACTGTGATAATTATTTTGAGCTGTAGTAGTTCGCTATAGCCTGCTTGAAGTTACAAATGGTCAAACATCCGATGATGTTTAACCGAAGAAAGTATATGCTTTCTTTTATGAACCTTGTTTTCCCATTGCCTCAAATGGCATGAAAGACCACTGACCACCAGACGAGCTAGTAAACTTTTGTATAATGCGAAATGAGTTTTTGTTGGCATATATTGTGTCAAGTCTGCGATAGGTTAAATATAGAACTCGACATGGGGGGATAGCGGTTCTCATATAATACCTTGATAGATTTTACAGCTTTTTCTAGAGAGAGAAAAGAGAGTAACACAGTGCAGTGCCACTGTGTCGGATATCAGTCTTTACAATGATGTATGGACATTGGAACTGTGTAGAATTGAAGAAAGTCATGATTGTTGATTAGGAAAGAAACTTATAGCTTCCATAATAAGAGAGAAGATATACAAAAGGGGGATCCAGTTAATGCTTGGATAATGGAAACCGTATAGAGAATATTAAGATACAGTGGACCAAAAAAGCTTAACAATTTCATATGAGGAACTAATGGTAAGTAGCATTTGGTTCTAATTAAATAGAAATAGAAATTTAACTAAGAGAAAGCTGTCTTCTTTTGCTGGCATTGAGATGCTAAACGTGCCTGAAACTGTGTACTTGACTGGATTAAATTTGTGACTATTGACGTATATGTGTTTAAAATATAGGGCCATATATTTATTACTTGTCAAGAATTGTGATTCTTTGTATTAAGCTAGGGGTATTCGAATTTAAAGCTTGCTTAGAGTCATTAGTATGCTGAATAACTAGCATAAGGATCCTCCGTGATCTTGAAGAATTTGAGCCTTTTAATAGGATTGTCCATGTGATTTTCAGAATGGAAAAGAAGTCATTTATCTTGTAAAAGTGCCTATTTACCACCTAAAAACCGAGTTAAAAATGCTCAATTATAGGGATGAGTTTCCAAACTGAATTGATATCTGTCTAAGGATGTGGATTCCTCCCAGTTCTTCCAGTTTATTGATTGTGGCTTGCAGAATGTGTTACCTCCATAGTGTTTATCCTTGTGTACCTTTTTTCATTATTTTGATGCTAAACTGGTCAAGTCTTTTTCAACGTTATTTTTTTGAGAGGTGATAGAAAAACTATGGAAGCAGTACATCTATTCCAGTTTGGATTTCTAGTTATTTTATTGTTAGCTTCATTAGCTTCTTATTTTATTATGAAATGCATATGAAAATGTGTTGCCTTTCATCAATCTCCCACAGCGTTGCTGTTTACAAGGCATTGTACAAGAGCTTTGGAGGATTCGCTGCAGATGTTGTGGCAGCTATAGACCAGGTACGTCAATATATTGTTTTGCATAGAATATAAGACAATTTTACTTTTCTCTGTTGTGTTTGACATGGATTTAACATGATTACCTGATAAAATATATAAATCTTGAATATATTTCCGAGCAAATGTTTGTTAATCTAATGTCATTTTCTTTTCATTTTATTTCATGGCAGTTTCTTTGAGATGATAGTGATATTGATATGTAGCAATGATTCCATTTCGTGTTGCTTTCGGAATCTATTGATGTAAATCTCTTCCAGTGTTTCACTTCTGGCAAGGCTTTAGCATGGTTGATTGTTTTGCAGGCAGCTCAGGATGGGGTTGACATAATTAGCTTATCAATTACTCCGAATAGACGTCCTCCGGGCGTTGCAACTTTCTTCAATCCAATAGATATGGCATTGCTGTCAGCTGTAAAGGCTGGTATTTTTGTAGTGCAAGCTGCAGGAAATACAGGACCTTCACCGACGAGTGTTTCCTCCTTCAGTCCATGGATCTTTACTGTTGGTGCTGCCTCTCATGACCGGATTTATAGCAACTCCATGTTTCTTGGAAATAATGTGACCATACCTGGTGTTGGACTTGCGCGTAAGTTACTCTTTCTCTACACATGAACTATTTTTAGAAACATGCCAGGAGAGTAATGTAATGCACTTTTACTTATTCGGCCGCGTCTTTTGCTTCTTGGAGAATTAAAAACTGATAAGATTCAGGAAGTGAATTTTGCATTTAATCGTTAATTTATAAATTATGGGTAGATGGGTACCTTAGGAGAGTAAAATGTCGCCGGAAACTAATCAATCTCTATACAAAGCACAATTATCTGCAGAAGTTTAGTAGCTCTACTATTATATTCTTTTTTCTTCTATTGTTCATTGGATTAAATACCATAAGATTTTGTCCTTCACCCGAGAACATGTACCAAAAATACAAGAAATACAATTCAAGATTTGCATTACACTTAATACAATTTTGATGATCAGTTTTTTGTTGTTTTCAAGGATTTTTTGCTCACTAATGTTGTGTTGCGTCGACCCTTCATGAGTTATAACACGTTTTTTCACTTTCCTTTTATTATTTCGTTCAGCTGGCACAAGTGTAGGCAAACTTTATACACTGGTTCATGCACACCATGCTTTGAACAATGATACTGCTGACCCTGATGATATGTATGTCAATGAGTGCCAAGATGCGAGCAAGTTCAGTAAGGATTTGGTCCGGGATAACCTCTTAATGTGCAGCTATTCAATCCGATTTGTGCTGGGGCTTTCCACCATCAAGCAGACCTTGGGAATGGCCAAGAATCTTAGTGCAGCTGGAGTTGTTTTCTATATGGATCCTTTTGTGATTGGTTATCAGATTAACGCAGTTCCAATGAAAATGCCTGGCATAATAATTGCATCCACAAATGATTCTAAGGTGTGCATTCTTTGTGTTCCCCCTTTGTATTGCAATTTGATTTCTTGGGCTTGTGAAGATTGATTTGACCATTTTAGTTTTATTTTGAAATGGGCAGATTTTGATGCAATACTACAACTCTTCACTAGAAGTTGATGCAGTCTCAAAGAAAGTTACTAAATTTGGCGCAGTTGCGAGTATCTGTGGCGGACTAAAAGCGAACTACAGTAATGCTGCTCCGAAGGTCATGTACTACTCTGCTAGAGGACCGGATCCAGAAGACACTCTTCCCCATGAAGCTGACATCTTGAAGCCAAACTTGTTAGCTCCTGGAAATCTTATATGGGCTGCTTGGAGTTCTCTTGGCACCGACTCTGTTGATTTTCAAGGTCAATACATAAAAAACCTTTTACACATGAATAAAAGAAGTAGTCTAGTTTAAAGTTTTTCGGTACCTATCATAAGCATAATATCTTTTTAAGTAATAATTTGTCTCTTTTGCATTACAAATAGGTGAGAATTTCGCAATTATGTCAGGCACAAGCATGGCTGCACCTCATGTTGCTGGTCTTGCTGCCCTAGTTAGACAAAAATTTCCAAATTTCAGCCCTACAGCCGTTGCATCTGCACTTTCCACAACTGCTTCTCAGCATGATAAGAATGGTGGACCAATAATGGCTCAGCGATCGTATGCCTCGGCAGATCTAAACCTATCTCCAGCAACTCCTTTTGACATGGGAAGTGGTTTTCTGAATGCAACTGGAGCATTAAATCCTGGTTTGATTTTTGATTCCAGTAAGTGACTACGGGAATCTTTTAGTCATAATATTTCAATAGTTGTTCTCATGTCTCAATGTATTGAAATGGTATGAAAATAAGCTATGATTGTTTTGTTGGTTAGATAGCTATCATAAGTGATAACATGATAAAGTTGGAGTCAGAAATTTTGCACTATACCTATACGTAATAATCATTCAAGTGTCACTTTTATTTTTCATGATTGAGGGAATGCCCAATTTTGTCTTTGAAATTCTCAACTCTCATCAAAATAGTCCTTGACTTTTGGAAATGACCAAATTGGTCTCTGAATTTACAATTGTATATCTCCATTTGGTCCTAATTCAGCTGCCGTTAGCAGCATGGAGAATTACTTTGTCAGCATGGCATTCCCAGTGGTAAGGTAACATGGTTAAGACTTCAGTATGATAAAATAGGTGCCCCATGTTGGTTAATTGAACTCATTTTAGTGCCCCAATTAACCAAAATGAGTCCAATAAACTAATTTAGAAAACTTGTTGATCATATTGAAGTCTTTAACCACGTCACCTTACTATTGATCATATTGAAGTCTTTATTGATCATATTAGGGACGAACGAAGATTCATGATTTGTAAATTCAAGGACTAAGTTTGGTCATTTCTGAAAGTCGGAGACTGTTTTTATGAGCGTTGTGCATTTCAGGGACTAAATTACCTTATTATTATTAGTGTCATATGGTTAAAGATAAATTGCCTCAGCAGCAAGTTGGTGTTGACTTAGAGACTGGTAAATTAACTAATAGTAAGCCTGAGCAACCTTTAGATGTTGGAGTTCAATATAAATGTTCCTTTCTTCGTAGGTTATGATGATTACATGGCATTCTTGTGTGGCATCAATGGTTCAGCTCCTGTGGTATTAAACTACACTGGTCAGAACTGCTGGTCCTATAACTCTACTGTATACGGTGCTGATCTGAACTTGCCCTCAATCACCATTTCGAAGCTGAACCAATCAAGAGTGGTGCAGAGGACAGTCCAAAACGTTGCTGGAAATGAGACCTACAGTGTCGGTTGGAGCGCACCTTACGGGGTATCAGTGAGTGTATCTCCAACACACTTCACCATTGCCGGTGGCGAGAAGCAAGTCTTGTCTGTGCTCATGAACGCAACCGCCAACAGTTCAGTTGCAAGCTTTGGGAGGATTGGCCTCTTTGGTGATCAAGGTCATGTCCTAAGCGTTCCCCTTTCAGTCATTGTTAAAATCTCAAGTAACAACAACACAGTGAGCTAACGTTGGAATTGGGATAGCATTTTCTTGTTTTGAGTAAACGGATTTTGATTTTTGGCTTTTGTTTTTTCCATTTTAATCTGTATTTAATTGCTTGTGTATCAAGATGATTAACTAATTTTTTCATTCATTATCATGTAAATTAGTTGAGGGGTTCTCCTTGTAAAGTAAATAGATATGAGCGGTACCTGATTTCTAGTTCCTTGATACTTCTTTACTCTCTACTAGCTCAATGATTATTAAATAATTAAATATACGTGATAACTTATGCTGACTTTACTCTCGGACTCACTTACACGCTACAATGCCACCTCCTAATGTTTTAGAACATTTTTCAAGTTTATATGTCCACATTTTCATTTCATATTCTTTTTAATTTGCATGAAGAAAGTGAAAGATATAATTTTACTTTTAAAACAAGCAAAGAGGCGCTTGGATTAATGAAACATTGTGCATGTTTTTCTTGGAGATGAGTAAGGTAATTCACTGTGGAACATCATACAAGAATTTTTCCTATATAACATACCATGCATCATAAGTATAATAAAAAATGCTTCTGTTCCTATTCTGCTTACTATTATCATTCTTATATGGATTTAACTACACAATTAAAAAAAAAAACATTTAGGTTACTATTTATGAAAAATTTAAAATTTATTGAAATCATAAACTCTTGATATTTTTATTAATAAAACCTTCAACTTTAATTTATCCACTGAAATGTGTAGATTCTATTTCTACACTTTAAATCCTACTGCAGTTTATTCGTTATTTCAAATGTGTTAAATCAACTACCACTAATACGATTTACTTGTTATTTAGTAAATATTGAGATCCCATTGCGATTAACTTATATGAAAAACAGGATATTTATATAAATAATGTTGAGATAATACAAACATATTATTAAGTTTTTTTAGTTTAAATCAGTAAAAAAAAACGTTAATATTAGTTGAGAAGTCCTAAGCCGAACATAACATCTTTGATGGAAGCAACATTTCTCCAATTGGGAAGTCTCAAATCGAACATAACATGTTTGAGTTCGTAACTTCGTATAACATTATCAACTCAAACTCAAGTCTCATTAATTCACCCACAAATTTGCCCCATTTTCATTTTCAACATTCCATTCATTTTAATGCATTGAGATCACTAGGGTTTAATTTCCATAGCAATGAAGCATTGTCCAGATTCAATGGTTCTTAGGTTGGTGATTAGTTTAGACCCTCAAATCTTACGGTGTACCTTATCAAACCTAGAAACAAGAATTAAGAGCACAAGTCAAAGTGGGTTAAACAATTTTGATCTATGTTAAAATGTCTAGATTTGGAAGCAAGAGAAAGGAGAAAATATTAACTAACAAGAGTGCGTTTATGTTGGTGTTTGAAAAGAAAAAACTACGTTCAAGTTTTTTTGAATTTTAAGTTTTAGTTTGATTATTTTTTCTCTCTATGAAAGTAGAAGTGATTTTGTAGTTAAAACTACGTTTTCAGGAAACAACCATGCTTTTATGTTTCACCAACAGTGTTCAATCATTAATTTAAACATTTATTTTCTTTTTACCAGCTTTATCTTTTATATATGTTATTATTTTATTTATAATTTTTTTTTTATATAAACTCTCTTTTATATATGATACCCTCTTCATGCATCTGATCAAATGTATGTTCCATGCTTTTAACATCACCGACATCCGCAAATGCTTCGATCACATTGTTATAAGTTGCAACTGTCCACTGACATTGTAACTTGCGCATTTGCTGCATAACAGATGACATCTTATCATACATTCTTTTCTTTCCATAAGCTCCAATCAAAATATTAAAAGTATATGTTTCCGGTTGTACTCCAAAGTTACATAACCTTTCATACCATTTCTCCATCATAACAATCTCACCCCGTTTACCAAAGGCACCAATAACCGTGTTCATTGTAAATACATCAGGCTTGCATGCAGCGCTCTCCATCATAAATGACAACAGTTTTTCTATCTGATCAAACATCGCAGCATTAGCATAACTGTTAAGGACAATATTCTGAGTGACAGTGTTCAGCATGATCGATCTTTCGGCCATATCTTCAGACAGAAACCCAACTAATTCGAATTTCAGAGCATTTACACATGCTTTTATTAGGGTACTGTAAGTGGAAACATCAGGATGGCAGTGAGGGAGGTTCTTCATCTTGTCAAGAACAAGAAATGCCTCATCAATCAGGTAGTTCCGACAATACGCTGCAATTAAGGCAGTATAAAGTCCAGTAGTTTCACATCCATCCTCTTTTATAGTATCGAAAAGCTGATGTGCACAATGGGGTTGGCCAGATTTTCCGAGCAACACAATGAGTTTCACATACGTCACTTCTTTGGGTTCATAATAAGGTTGTTCTCTAAGAATATCAAAGAACTGCAGACCGAAACTAATTAGTAAGTAATACTCATACGAATCTTATTCTATCTATCAATCATTCTTACATTACATAATATGAGTCCGTAAGTTATTATTTGAACACATCCATTTCACATTGATACTCATTTGGACCTTTTACACAAAAAACGTTTTTAAACTAACATTGCATACGACTTATATTTTTTTTAAGAAAAAAAAAATACACAAACAAGAAACGAAAATTAAATTTTACAAAGAAATAAAATTACGCACTCCAATCATAACTTCTAACTAGAAATGTGATCTTAATTCTGTTAATATTGTAGATTTGTAGGTTAGATTTAACTCAACGGCATCTAATTCTAGTGATTACAGTGCTACTGCTAAAGATTACACAAGAATTTCGCAATAATAGAGACCAGCTAATGAAATAAACGCAACAAAATAACATTCCATAACAGTCAATTATCCATAACAATAAAAGGGGTAAATTTTCAAAGGATACACAACACAGGAGTGTAATGACGAGAATGACCTCAAGTGCTTTAAGCCACTGCTTCTTATGAATGCAATATGTAAAGGTTTCAGCGAGTGTGTGGACCAAGGCCTTATCGTTGTTCTTATTCTTGTTCTTCTTGCCTCTGATTGGTTTATTCCTCTTACCATCAGAAAACGATGTTTCTGATAAAGAAGGGAATTCAACTTCCTTCAATGAGGTTGAGCAACGAGTTACCTGAAAAATAGGGTTGGATTTGGCATGGGGAATTGGAGAGCAGGCTATGGAAGAAGAAAGAGAGACAAATGTTGAAGCCATAGAAACGTAGAAAGCCAACGCCAGAAGTTTACAAAGAAAGCTTAAACCCCAATTCGAAGCCGAAGGAGCATTTCGATTTTCAATTGCTTTGCTTTTCTCAAATTATTACAATTTAGTAAAATCAAAATGTGATTAAAAATATTCATAATTTTATCATTTTAATTTAATAAATTATATTAGTTCTTAAAAAATAGTGGTCTTATTTTTTTTTTTTCAAAAGGTAAATTTGCAGTACGTAATAATGTAAGGAAGGTTGTAAAATAAATATATAAGGAAGAGCAAATAGATATAAAATAAAGAAGTATAAATAAAAGACTCGTATTAATATTTACCAATATCATTATATTACTGTAATATTATAATAAAAGTGATTCATATATTTACTAATATTATATATATATATATATATATATATATATTTGTTAATTGCCTTGTATCATACTTCTGTTTATATATGTATAAGTTTTTCATTTTTAATCTTTATTAAATGTAAATTCTCTTGGTAACATGAGTATTCTACCATAGAAAAATTGAACCACCCATATTATTAATGGACATCTACCTTATTCATTCTTATCACAACACTCTCCATTAAATGATCATTTAGGATTATACCTCGTTAAAACTTTACTAAAGAAAAACTCAATGGAAAAAAAGCTTTAGTGAGGCTTCATAATTCTTGCTTATTAGTTCCTGCTGCTTCATCATCTTTTCCATGAGTATCTCCAGGTTGGAGATTCTTTGAGTATCTTGTGGTATCTGTGGCTGATTGTGAGATGTTGAGGGTGGATGATAATTATGTTGGTTGGTGATTTGGTTATTGGATGGATAATGGTTGGAATTGGGGTAATTATTTTGGGGTTTTCTATATGTATTTTGGTTATTGTTTTGCTGGTTGTGGTTCTGGTTGTTTCTTGAGTTGTTATGGTTTGAATTTCTTTGCCATGGCTGCTGGTTTTGATTTTGGCTATCTCCCCATTTGAGATTTGGGTGGTTCTTCCTGGAGGGGTTGTAGGTGTCACCATAAACTTTATTTGATCCAGAACCTTGGTTGTGCACATATTGAACATGTTCCTGCTGTTGATCCTCTTGGTTTTCTTCATTTGATCCCCATCCAGTTGGTGGTTGGCTTGTGACATTCACTAATGCAACTTGCAGGCTATCAATCTTCTTAGCCATTTGTTCAAATTGTTGCTGAATTTGTTGTTGCATCATCTTGTTTTGAGCTAGGATAGAATCTACTCCTTCCAACTCTAGCACTCCTTTCCTTTGTGATGGTTGGCGTTGTCTTTGATGAGCAAAGAAGTATTGATTGTTTGCCACCATATCAATAAGGTTTTAGGCCTCCTCTGTAGTCTTCATCAATTGTAAGGAGCCTCCTGCTGAGTGATCTAGTGCTTTTTTGAGCCTTCAGAGTTAGTCCTTCATAGAAGTTTTGAAGCTTATCCCATTCGTTGAACATGTCTGGTGGACACTTTCTGATCAAGGTCTTGTATCTCTCCCAAGCCCCATAGAATGACTCTCTATCCATCTGAGTGAATGTTTGGACCTCTGTTTTAAGTCTAATGATCCTTTGAGGAGGATAGAACTTGGCTAAGAACTTGTTCACTAGATCTTCCCAATTGTTGATGCTATCTCTTGGAAATGACTCCAACCATTGAGTAGCTTTGTCTCTCAGGGAAAATGGAAATAGCAATAGCTTGTATATTTCAGGATGTACACCATTGGTTTTGACAGTATCATAAATCCTCAGAATAGTGGATAAGTGTTGGTTTGGATCTTCAAGTGGCCCTCCTCCATAGGAACAATTGTTTTGTACCAAAGTGATGAGCTGTGGCTTCAATTCAAAGTTATTTGCATTGACATTTAGGGTAAGGATGCTACTCCCACAATGCCTTGGATTAGCAAACGTGTAAGAAGCCAAGACTCTCCTCTGTGGTTGACCATTGTTGTTGGCCACTCCTACTGGTGGATTTGTTGGATTTTCCTCCATTTCTTGGTACTCCTCTTCTGAAGTTTCTTCACCAATGACTCCCTTTCCTCTGGCTTCTCTTCTTATTCTCCTGAGAGTTTTTTCGACAGCCTCACAGAAAGTAGGGGTTTCTCTCCTTGCTTCTGTCATACAAACAAAACACAAGAAACTCACAAAACTAGAAAAACTAGGAACACTGCACTCTATTGCTAGAGTGAGGTTAGAGTTAGCTTAAGCAAAGATTCAAACAGTTAGTGTGTTAGAAAAAAAATAAAGAAAAAAATGCTTAATCTAAACCACCACCTTACTTGATCATTGTCAATCTAATCAATCCCCGGCAACGATACCAAAAACTTGATCTGTGGAAAACAATCCAACACAAAACTCATCGGCAAGTGTACCGGGTTACATCAAGTAATAATAACTCACATGAGTGAGGTCGATCCCACAAGGATTGAAGGATTGAGCAATTTTAGTTAGGTGGTTGATTCAGTCAAGCAAAAAAGTGTTGATTTGAGTGATTTGCATTCAACAGAAGCTAAATTGCATGAAATTTAAAGTGCAAGAAAGCAAAAGAGCTGAATCTTAAGGTGCAAGTAATGTAAATGACTAAAAGTTAAATTGCAAGAAATGTAAATAGCTAAAGCTTAGAGTGCAAGAAATGTAAATTGCTTGAAGAGTAAAGAGAATTCGGGAGCTGGGATGCATAATTTAATAAGAGAACTCAAAGTGCAATCAATCAGAGAAAATAAAATGAAATAAGTTGCAGCAGATCTCAAACAGAAAAGTAAAATTGCTTGAAGAAGCAAAACATAAATGAAAGTCAACTTAATTACGAAATCTAAAAAGGAAAGTGAGGATCTCAGGGGGTCAATGAGACTAGAAAATAAGTCTAGATCTCAATTCCTTCCTTGATCCAACAGAGAACAATTTGCAGAAGAAAAGAAAGATGAAAACATCAGATGAACTTCAGATCCAAATCTCAATTCACTGAATTATGCAGAAAATAAACTAAGAGAAATCTTAGATCAAGAATGAAACAGAATTTCTTCAATCTCAATCCAAGATTCAAAACAAAGAGAAAGAGTGCAGAAGTAAGAATAAAGAGGAAGGGAACTTAATTCCCAATCCCAATTCCCAAAGTGACAGTAAAAAAAAAGGTAAAAGTCTTCTACAAATCAAACTAACTCCTATTTATACACTTTCTATTTTTGATCTTCTATCCTTGAATTGGGCTTTTGACCTTGATGGAATTGGATTGAGGATCACTCTAATTAGTTGCCCTTGGTGTTGAGAAGAGATCTGTGCAAAGTTTGAATACTGATGCTTCAAGTTTGAGTCAATATTTGAGGGCCAACATTCACTCAAACGCCACTTTGAATCAAATCAGCAAAAACAAGAAAGGTTTGCTGTCATTGGCATTTGACTCAACGTTGGAGGGCCAACGTCAGCAAAGCCACGCGTAAGCGTACCGCGAGCTTAAGCGCCCATTGCTTTTTATGTATTCGCGCATGCGCGGCATTGACGCTTGCGCGTCGAGTCCAATTTTTCCAATCTCAATTCTGGGCTGAGCATCGTGGACGTTGGAGGTAGCGTTTGAGGTAACGTTGGACCTCTAACGTTCAGTTGTGGCGCTTACGCGCACTGTACGCTTCCACGCGGACGCCGAAATTTGCTGCTTTTTTCATGCCGCGTACGCGTGCAACTCAAAATTCCTTCAGCCCCAGAATTGATCATTTCCTCATTACGTTGGGATTAACGTTGGACCCCCAACGCCACCTCCAACGTGAGCATCAGCCATGTTTACAACGTTTGAGGCAACGTTGGTGGTCCAACTTGGCCACCAACGTTACTTCCTCTTCATCCTTCCCATGCTCTTTCTTCAACCTTCCTCCATGCCTTTCTTCAACCTTCCTTCATGCCTTTCTTCACCTATCATCAACTAATAAATGCATCAAAGCTTTGCTAAAGTCATAAGAATTCTTATCATTCTTAACACACAAGTAATTATAATTCTCATGAAATTGCATCATATTAATCATAATTGGATGAATCTAGGTATGCATGAATTTCTACCCAAATGACTTACTTATGACTCAAGAAGGTGCATAAAACCTATCAAAAATAAAGAAAAAAGCTCGTAAAACTAGCCTAAGATGCCCTGGCATCACAACACCAAACTTAAATCTTGCTTGTCCCCAAGCAAGTACTGAATTATTAAGAAGAAATACTGAAATAGAAGGGGATATTCATATCCGCAAAGCATTATTAGTAGCTCATGGGTTTTTATGCAGACAATGCAACAACTCACTTCTTATTGATCTTTAGGCATAGAATGTCTCCTTCAAGCATCAATTAACACACGGCTATGACCTCTTATTATTACTTATCCTTGGTAATTACTTTTCTTCATTTTCTTTTCCTGTAATCTTTAGCTCAGTGTCATGTGTGCAGCAATTTCTCAACTTATTTGTGCTTAACACATTATTCACCATAGACACTTGGCTCACATTTCTTCTTAGAACATTGATGCCCCAGCACCTCTTTGGGTTACTAAATGTCTTGCAATTAGGTTGCTCTTGATAATGGATTTCAGTTGATAATCCCCGGTTAGTTAACCTAAGTTACCAAGTGTTAAAGCACTTTATAGAACCTAATCATCCAAGTAGATCCTAGTACAAAGACACCACAGGCATATGTCCTAAGGTTCAAGCTATTGGTGTCTAGCTTTATTCTTTCTTTCTTTTGTTTTTGCTGCCACTCTTGGCTTTTCTTTTTTTTTCTTTGTTTTCTTTCAACCAAGGATTTTTATTTGCTAAGATTCATAGACAATAGGCTAATTTTCACTTAAAAAGGGAACAATCTATCCTTTTATTTTATGAGTGAGCTACCAAACAATCAAATATTTATGCCACCACTTACTATTATTCTACTTCTTGCTGACAAGGAACTATCCCACTTCTTGTTCAAACATTTCTTTTATTTAATTGAAAAGATTCAGGGGACAAGACAAGCATTCAATCAAGTGAAAGTGAAAGCACATAAGCACACACTTAGGCTAGCATACTTATTGCAAAATTAAACAAACAAGATGCAAAACTACTGAACTAATAGTTACTATTAAGATGGGAACATTCAAACTTCCAATTTAGAGTATTTCAATACTGATGGAATTAAGTGATAATACAACCTCTTGGTGGTTTCTTCTTCTTACTCTCAGCTGATGGTGTGTAGCCCTTCCAAGAGAATGATTGAATTCCTGCAAAGTTAATGAAAGTTGCTTGTTTCTCAAGCCCTTAGGTAACTGGTTAGTGTGCAAGATTTTCTTGTAGGCTTTTGAACTTAATTTGGTGTGTGAACACCAAACTTAGTCCCTTGCCACATTTCTCATGCATCAAAGCAACCATATGTGAAATCCTCGTATCTTTGCTAAAGATAATAAAACTAAAGACTAGAAAGTAGATACTGGTTAAGTAGCTTCTCTGATTGCTTGGAGCTAGCAACTCTTTATGCAGAAAGTGAGAATGTGCTTTTAAAGGTGATTTTGGTGGAACACCAAACTTAGAATCCTTCATTCTCCTTTAAATTTTTTTGGTGTGAAACACCAAACTTAGCTCCTTGCAATACAGGTGAATCTACTTAACCTTTTTATTGAACTAGCTATGAAAAGAGAACTACCTCAGGTTGGGTTACCTCCCAACAAACGCTCTTTTATTATCATTAGCTTGACACTGGGCCCTTATTAGGGTGGTTGATGATTGTAGTGCCTCAGTTTGTCTCCTCTCACTGTGAGCTTCCTTCCAGTGTCTTGATGTTCAATTTCTGCATGTTCCAGTGAGAGTATCTTGCTGATAGTGTAGTAATCATCAGATTATTGATTTGTCCCCAACTGCTGGTAAATCAGCTATACTTTATCTCCCTTTGAGAATCCTTCAGTCGAAATCTTTTTATTTTTTCACCCTTTTGGAGCCTTTTCTTTCTCTTCTTTCCCTTTTTTGATAATCCTCCTACTTTGATAATGGGCTGTAATTTGGGATCCATTTTCTTAGTGGTTAACGCCTCACTTTCTTCTTGCTTTCTCTCATCAGTCTTTAGAGTCTCATTCTCCTTTTGTCCTGCTTTGCTGTTTGTCTCTTGCTCTGGGAGAGAATTAATGAGTGTCTCTTTGGTTTCTTCCTTCCACTGCAAGTTTTCTTTGTCAACCTCCATGAATTTTTCCTTTTCATCATTATTCCGTGCCACTTCCTTCTTCTTCTAGATCTAGGATCACAAAGTCTGCTGAGAATATGAATGTCCCTACTTGGACCAGGAGATTTTCAATCACTCCTCTAGGAAATACCAATGATTTGTCCACAAGCTCTAGTGATATTTGTGTGGACTTTACCTCCTCTATGCATAGCCTTCTCATCATAGAATAGGGAATTAGATTGATGCTTGCTCCTAAGTCACATAGTGCCTTATCAATGGTTAGACTACCAATGGTGCAAGGCAAGAAGAAGCTCCCAGGATCCTTGAGCTTTGGTGGGATACCCCTTTGAATCACAGCACTGGATTCTTCAGTGAGCATAATGGTTTCCTTCTCATGCCAACTTCTCTTTTTGTTGATAAGCTCTTTCAAGAACTTTGCATATAGAGGCATCTGTTCTAATGCTTCAGCCAGGGGGTTGTTAATCTCCAACTTCTTGAAGACTTCAAGGAATTTGGGGAAGTGTTGATCCTTGGTTTCCTTGTTGAACCTTTGGGAATATGGCAATGGAGGTGTATGAGCCTTCACTCCTTGCCTTTGTTCTTGAGATGGTTCCTTTATTACTTGCTTCCCTTTCCTTGAATTTTGTGGCTAGTCATCCTTCTCTTTAAGCTTCTCTTGAGCTTTCTTGTTGAGTGTAGCTTCATTGATAAACCCCATTTGTATGGTTTATCTTGTGTTGAATTTAAGGGATTTTATGACCTTTTACCCATATTTATTCAATGAAATAGCATGGTTTTATGATTGTCTCCCAATTTGTGCTTAAGTGTGAAAACATGCTTTTTAGGTCCTTAATTAGCTAAATTTAATTCACCTTTGATTCCACTAGATGCCTTGACTTGTTTGTTAAGTGATTTCAGGTTGAAAAGGGCTAGGGAAGAATCAAAGGAGTGAGAGGAAAGCATACAAAGTGGAGAAGATCATGAAAAGCCAAAGAATTGAATTCGCCCATGGACGCGCGCGCACCAGGCGCTTACGCACACTCTGCGAAATGGCCCATGGATGCATACACGTGCTGTGCGCGTACGCGTCGATACTGATACTTAATTTTTAAGTGAATTCGCGCCCAACAAATTCTCAGGAGCTGTGGGGCCTAATCCCAACCAACTTTGGCGCCAAGGTGCTTTAAAAGGGCCAAGGATTGAAGAGCAAAGGGGGATTCAATCATTCACACTCGTTAGGATTAGTTTAGAGTTAGTTTTAGAGAGAGAAGCTCTCACTTCTCTCTAGAATTAGGATTAGGTTTTAGATCTAGATCTACTTCTTCTTCTTCTCTCTTAATTTTCCTTTTCCTTCTTTAATTGTTCTCTTGTAGTTGTAGCATTCTATTTCTCTTGTAATTTCTTTGTATTGTTAGTTGTAGTTTATAAACTTTCTTTTGTAGATCTACATTTCTTCTTCAATGTAATTGATAAGTTCTTTGTTGTTTCACAATTGTTTTGATTTTTTATTATTGATCTCTTGTCATTGTAGTTAGATCTCTCTTTAATTCTTGCAATTCATGTTGTTTACTTTTATTGCCTTTTATGTGTTTGATAAAATGTCTCTTCTAGCTATTAGTTAGATTTTGTTCCTCTTGGCCTAGGTAGAGTAATTAGTGTCTCTTGAGTTATCTAATTCCTTTGATTGATTGATAATTAGAAGTTGCTAATTGATTTGAATGCCTCTAAAGCTAGTCTTTCCTTTAGGAGTTGATTAGGACTTGAGGAATCAAATTGATTCATCCACTTGACTTTCCTCCATGGTTAGAGGTTAACTAAGTGGTAGCAATGAACAATTTGTGGTCACAATTGAGGAGGATAACTAGAATAAGACTTCTAGTTCTCATATCTTGCCAAGAGCTTTGTTAGTTGTTAGTTTATTTTCTTTGCCATTTATATTTCTTGTCTAAAATCTCAAAAACCCCAAAATATCTCATAACCAATAACAAGACACTTTATTGCAATTCCTAGGGAGAACGACCCGAGGTTTGAATACTTCGGTTATTAATTTTAGGGGTTTGTTTTAGTGACAAACAATCTTTTGTATGAAAGGATTATTGCTTGGTTTAGAAACTATACTTCGACGAGATTTTATTTGTGAAATTCTAAACCATCAAAAATCCAATCATCACAATGGTGCCGTTGCCGGGGAATTGCAATGGTGTTGTGTTATTGGTTATTATATTTATGTGAATATTGTGAATATGTTTGCTTTTGTTAGCTCTTGCTAGTTTTAGGATTTGGTTTTCTTTGTTTCTTATTTGATTCTATTTTCCTTTTCTCTTGCTATCATGAATTCTCACTTTGGCTATGAGTTTGGTTCTAACTATGTTGTAGGAAATGAGGGCTACAATGAGGATGTGTATCAAGGATGGGACAATCAAAGGTGGGAGGAGCCATATGCACATGATCAATCCTCATGGCAACAACCTCCACCAATGCACTATGAAGATGAGTCATTCTATGATGCATACTAATCCAATGGCTATGGTGAATTTCCTTGTAATTTTCAAGAACCACCACCATATGCCTATGAATCATATCCTCAACATGAACCTCAACCACACTCACAAGCCTCTTTTCACCAAACACCTTCACATGACCCCAATCCATATCCACCATACTGGTGGACGAAATTGTGATCACTTGTATGTATTTATAAAAGATGTATACTCTGAGGGCATTGTTTATTTCCTTCACAATCTCGTTCAACTAACCAGCAAGTGTACTGGGTCGTCCAAGTAATAACCTTACGTGAGTAAGGGTCGAATCCACAGAGATTGTTGGTATGAAGCAAGCTATGGTCACCTTGCAAATCTCAGTCAGGCAGATTAAACATGATACTTGATTAGATTCAAAATAAATAAAAAGGAATAATAAAAGGGATAGAATACTTATGCAGATTCATTGGTGGGAATTTCAGATAAGCGGATGGAGATGCTGTAGAGCCCAAGGACGCCTGCTCTCCTACTCCTTCTACTCAATCCTTCTTACTCCTTTCCATGGCAAGCTTTGTATAGGGGTTCACCATCAACTGTGGCTACTTTCATTCCTCACGGGGAAATAACCTGTGCGGCTGTCACTCGCACAGCTAACCAGTCTGGAGGCATCACCCATGGCTGATGGCTACATCCCATCCTCGCAGTGAAAACTATGCAACGCACTCTGTCACAGTACGGCTAATCACCGGTTGGTTCCCGCTCCTACTGGAATAGAATCCCTCTTTTGCGTCTGTCACCAACGCCCAGCAGGTTAAAGTTTGAAGCACGTCACGGTCATTCATGATCGGAATCCTACTCGGAACACCACAGACAAGGTTGGACTTTCCGGACTCCCAGGATCCTACTCGGAACACCACAGACAAGGTTGGACTTTCCGGATCCAGATGAATGCCGCCAACTATCTAACTTATACCACGAAGATTCTGTTGGGGAATCTAAGAGATACGCATTCAAGCTCTGTTGCATGTAGAACGTAAGTGGTTGTCAATCACTCGCGTTCATAAGTGAGAATAATAATGAGGGTAATTGAACTCATTACATTCATCATGTTCTTGGGTACGAATGAATATCTTGGAATAAGAATAAGAGAGAATTGAATAAAAGATAATAGAATTGCATTAATACTTGAGGTACAGCAGAGCTCCACACCCTTAATCTATGGTGTGCAGAAACTCCACCGTTGAAAATACATAAGCAAAGAGTTCAGGCATGGCCGAATGGCCAGCCCTCTCTAACGTGATCACAGGATCAAAATACAATCCAGGATGTCTAATACAATAGATAAATGTCCTATATATACTAGACTAGCTACTAGGGTTTACATGAGTAAGTAATTGATGCATAAATCCACTTCTGGGGCCCACTTGGTGTGTGCTTGGGCTGAGCTTGATGAATTCACGTGCTAAGGTATATCTTGGCGTTGAACTCTGAGTTATGACGTGTTTTGGGCGTTCAACTCCGGATCATGACGTTTTTCTGGCGTTTAACTCCAGACAGCAGCATGAACTTGGCGTTCAACGCCAAGTTACGTCGTCATTCTTCGAATAAAGTATGGACTATTATATATTGCTGGAAAGCCCTGGATGTCTAATTTCCAACGCCGTTGAGAGCGCGCCAATTGGAGTTCTGTAGCTCCAGAAAATCCATTTTGAGTGCAGGGAGGTCAGATTCCAACAGCATCAGCAGTCCTTTTGTCAGCCTTCTTCAGAGTTTTGCTCAAATCCCTCAATTTCAGTCAGAATTTACCTGAAATCACAGAAAAACACACAAACTCATAGTAAAGTCCAGAAATGTGAATTTAACATAAAAACTAATGAAAACATCCCTAAAAGTAGCTTAAACTTACTAAAAACTATATGAAAACAATGCCAAAAAGCGTATAAATTATCCGCTCATCACAACACCAAACTTAAATTGTTGCTTGTCCCCAAGCAACTGAAAATCAAATAGGATAAAAAGAAGAGAATATACTATAAATTCCAAAATATCAATGAATATTAATTTAATTACATGAGCGGGACTTGTAGCTTTTTGCTTCTGAACAGTTTTGGCATCTCACTTTTTCCTTTGAAGTTTAGAGTGATTGGCTTCTCTAGGAACTTAGAATTTCGGATAGTGTTATTGACTTTCCTAGTTAAGCATGTTGATTCTTGAACACAGTTACTTTATGAGTCTTGGCTGTGGCCCTAAGCACTTTGTCTTCCAGTATTACCACCGGATACACCAATGCCACAGACACATAACTGGGTGAACCTTTTCAGATTGTGACTCAGCTTTGCTAGAGTCCCCAGTTAGTGGTGTCCAGAGCTCTTAAGCACACTCTTTTGCTTTGGATCACGACTTTAACCACTCAGTCTCAAGCTTTTCACTTGGACCTTCATGACACAAGCACATGGTTAGGGACAGCTTGATTTAGCCGCTTAGGCCTGGATTTTATTTCCTTGGGCCCTCCTATCCATTGATGCTCAAAGCCTTGGATCCTTGCTACCCTTGCTTTTTGGTTTTAAGGGCTATTGGCTTTTTCTGCTTGCTTTTTCTTTCTATTTTTTTTTCAAGCTTTTTCACTGCTTTTTCTTGCTTCAAGAATCAATTCATGAATTTTTCAGTCCATCAATAACATTTCTCTTTGTTCATCATTCTTTCAAGAGCCAACAATTTTAACACTCATAAACAACAAGATAAAAAATATGCACTGTTCATTCATTCATTCAGAAAACAAAAATTATTGCCACCACATCAATATAATTAAATTAAATTCACTAATAATTTCGAAAATTATGTACTTCTTGTTCTTTTGAATTAAAACATTTTTCTTTTAAGAGAGGTGAAAGACTAATGGATTTTATTCATAGCTTTAAGGCATGGTTTACACACTAATGATCATGAAGTAGAAACACAAAAACATAGATAAACATAACACTTAAAAACAGAAAACAGAAAGAAAATAAAGAACAAGGAATGAATCCACCTCTTAGTGGCGTCTTCTTCTTGAAGGACCAATGATGTTCTTTAACTCTTCTATGTCCCTTCCTTGCCTTTGTTGCTCCTCTCTCATAGCTCTTTGATCTTCTCTTATTTCTTGGAGAGTGAGGGCGTGTTCATGGTGTTCCACCCTTAGTTGTTCCACATTATGGCTCAAGTCTTCTAAGGAGGTACTGAGTTGCTCCCAATAGTTGTTAGGAGGAAAGTGCATTCCATGAGGCATTTGTTGATGAACTTCCTCATGTTCTCCTTGGGGGCCGTGAGGGACTTCCCTTGTTTGCTCCATCCTCTTCTTTGTGATGGGCTTGTCTTCTTCAATGGAGACATCTCCATCTATGATGACTTCAGCTGAGTAGCATAAATGGCATATGCGGTGGGGGAAGGCTAGCCGTGCCATGTATGAAGGCTTGTCAGCTATTTTGTAGAGTTCATTGGCTATGACTTCATGAACCTCTACCTCCTCTCCAATCATGATGCTATGAATCATGATTGCCCGATCCACAGTAACTTCAGATCGGTTGCTTGTAGGGATGATGGATCTTTGGATGAACTCCAGCCATCCTCTAGCTACAGGCTTGAGGTCCAGTCTTCTTAGTTGGACTGGTTTGCCTTTGGAGTCTACTCTCCATTGGGCGCCTTCCACACAAATGTCCATTAGGACTTGGTCCAACCTTTGATTGAAGTTGACCCTCCTTGTGTAGGGGCGTTCATCACCTTGCATCATAGGTAGATGAAATGCCAATCTCACATTTTCCGGACTGAAATCTAAGTATTTCCCCCGAACCATAGTGAGATAGTTCTTCGGATTCGGGTTCATACTTTGATCATGGTTCCTTGTGATCCATGCATTAGCATAGAACTCTTGAACCATCAGTAATCCGACTTGTTGCATGGGGTTGGTTATGACTTCCCACCCTCTTCTTTGGATCTCATGTCGGATTTCCGGATACTCATTCTTTTTGAGCTTGAAGGGGACCTCAGGGATCACCCTCTTCTTTGCCACAACATCATAGAAGTGGTCTTGGTGGCTCTTGGAGATGAATCTCTCCTTTTCCCATGATTCGGAAGTGGAAGCTTTTGCCTTCCCTTTTCCTTTTCTTGAGGAAACTCCGGTCTTGGGTGCCATTGATGGTGAATGAAAAATAAAAAGCTAGGCTTTTTACCACACCAAACTTAAAATTTGCTCGTCCTCGAGCAAAAAGAAAAGCAGAGTAGAAGAAGAAGAAGAAGAAAATTTGAGTAGAGAGGGAGAAGGGGGGTTCGGCTATGTAGAGAAGAAGGGGTTATGTTGTGTGAAAATGAAGAAGAAAAGGGAGGTATTTATAGGGAGGGGGGAGGGTTAGGTTTCGGCCATTTTGGGTGGGAATGGGTGGGAAATTGAATTTGAATGTAATGGGGGTAGGTGGGGTTTATGGGGAAGAGGAGGTTGATGTGAATGGTGCATGGGGTAATTGGGAAGGGTGACATTGAGAATGAGATTTGGATTAGGAGAGTGTGAATAGGATTAAAAGAAAAGGTAGGTGGGGATCCTGTGGGGTCCACAGGTCCTGAGGTGGGGATCCTGTGGGGTCCACAGGTCCTGAGGTGAAAAGAAATACCATTCCTTCACCCTATAGGCGTGTAAATTGCCTTCATGCACCATTCTGGCGTTCAAACGCCCATTGGTGCATGTTCTGGGCGTTAAACGCCCATGTGATGCTTGATTCTGGCGTTGAACGCCAGTTTCAAGCTTGTTTCTGGCGTTCAGCGCCAGATTGTCCTCTGCGTGCACATCCTGGCGTTAAACGCCAGGATGTTGCTTGTTTTGGGCGTTCAGCGCCAGGAAGATGCTCTGTTCTGGCGTTGAACGCCCGCCAGATGCATCTTCTGGGCGCTGAACGCCGGCCCGTGCGTCCTCCAGGGTGAAAATTTTTTTTCTTCTGTTTTTAATTTTTTGATTTTTTTCGTGACTCCTCATGATCATGTACCTAATTAAACACAAAAATAACAAAGAAACAAAATAAAATAAAATTAGATAAATAAAATTGGGTTGCCTCCCAACAAGCGCTTCTTTAATGTCAATAGCTTGACAGTGGCTCTCATGGAGCCACAGAGTGATCAAGTCAATGTTGTCTCCACACCAAACTTAGAGTTTGGATATGGAGTTTGAACACCAAACTTAGAGTTTGGTTGTGGCTTCACAACACCAAACTTAGAGTTTGACTGTGTGGGCTCTTCTTGACCTTGAACTGAGAGAAGCTCTTCATGCTTACTCTCTTTTGTCACAGAGGGATTGCCATGTGCTTGAAACACAAGGTATTCTCCATTTAATTGAAGGACTAACTCTCCTCTGTTGACATCTATCACAGCTTCTGCTGTGGCTAGGAAAGGTCTTCCTAGGATGATGCATTCATCATCTTCCTTCCTAGTATCTAGGATTAGGAAATCAGCAGGGATGTAAAAGTTTTCAACATTTACTAGCACGTCCTCTACTATCCCATGAGCTTCTCTCATGGATTTATCTGCCAATTGCAGTGAGAACAAAGCAGGTTGCACCTCAATGATCCCTAGCTTCTCCATTACAGAGAGTGGCATAAGGTTTATCCCTGACCCAAGATCACATAGAGCTTTCTCAAAGCTCATGGTGCCAATGGTGCAAGGTATTAAGAACTTGCCAGGATCTTGTCTCTTTTGAGGTAGAGTTTCCTGAATCCAAGTATCCAATTCATTAATGAGCAAGGGAGGTTTACTTTCCAAAGTCTCATTACCAAACAGCTTGGCATTCAGTTTCATGATAGCTCCTAGATATTGAGCAACTTGCTCACTAGTCACATCTTCATCCTCCTCAGAGGATGAATAATAGTCAGAGCTCATGAATGGCAGAAGGAGATTTAATGGAATCTCTATGGTCTCAGATTCCTCAGGATCCTTAATAGGAAGCTCCTTCTTGCTTGGAGGACGTCCCAGGAGGTCTTCCTCACTGGGACTTTCGTCCTCCTCCTCCCTAGTACATTCGGCCATGTTGACTAAGTCAATGGCCTTGCATTCTCCCTTTGGATTCTCTTCTGTATTACTTGGGAGAATACTGGGAGGAGTTTCAATAACTTTCTTACTCAGCTGGCCTACTTGTGCTTCCAAATTTCTAATGGAGGATCTTGTTTCATTCATGAAACTGAAGGTGGCCTTTGACAGATCAGAGACTATATTAGCTAAATTAGAATTATTTTGTTCAGAGTTCTCTGTCTGTTGCTGAGAAGATGATGGATATGGCTTACTATTATTCAGCCTATTGCGTCCACCATTGTTAAAACCTTGTTGAGGTTTTTGTTGATCCTTCTAGGAGAAATTTGGATGATTTCTCCATGATGAGTTATAGGTGTTTCCATAAGGTTCACCTAAGTAATTAACCTCTGCCATGGCAGGGTTCTCAGGATCATAAGCTTCTTCAGAAGCTACCTCTCTAGTACTGTTGGATGCATGTTGCAATCCATTCAGACTTTGAGAGATAATGTTGACCTGTTGAGTCAACATTTTGTTCTGAGCCAGTATGGCATTCAGAGCATCAATTTCAAGAACTCCCTTCTTCTGAGGGACCCCATTATTCACGGAATTCCTCTCAGAGGTATACATGAATTGGTTGTTAGCAACCATGTCAATGAGTTCTTGAGCCTCTTCAGGCGTTTTCTTCAGGTGAATAGATCCACCTGCAGAATGGTCCAGTGACATTTTCGAAAATTCAGAGAGACCATAATAGAATATATCTAATAGGGTCCATTCTAAAAACATGTCAGATGGACATCTCTTGGTCAGCTGCTTGTATCTTTCCCAAGCTTCATAGAGGGATTCACCATCTTTTTGTTTGAAGGTTTGAACATCCACTCTCAGCTTGCTCAGCTTTTGAGGAGGAAAGAATTTATCTAAGAAGGCAGTGACCAGCTTATCCCAGGAGTCCAGGCTATCCTTAGGTTGTGAGTCCAACCATATTCTAGCTCTGTCTCTTACAGCAAAAGGGAAAAGCATGAGTCTGTAGACTTCAGGATTAACTCCATTTGTCTTTACAGTATCACAGACCTGCAAGAACTCAGTTAAGAACTGATAAGGATCTTCAGATGGAAGTCCATAAAACTTGCAGTTTTGTTGCATTAAAGCAACTAGTTGAGGCTTAAGCTCAAAGTTATTGGCTCCAATGGCAGGAATGGAGATGCTTCTTCCATCAAACTTAGACGTTGGCTTTGTGAAGTCACCAAGCATTCTCCTTGCATTATTATTATTATTATTTTCGGCTGCCATCTCCTTCTCTTGTTCGAAAATTTCTGAAAGGTTATTTCTGGATTGTTGTAATTTAGCTTCTCTTAATTTTCTCTTCAGAGTCCTTTCAGGTTCTGGATCAACTTCAACAAGAGTGCCTTTTTCCCTGTTCCTGCTCATAAGAAAGAGAAGAAAACAAGAAAAGAAAGAGGAATCCTCTATGTCACAGTATAGAGATTCCCTTATGTTAGTAGAAGAAGATAGGGGTATAAGAAAGAAAAGGGATGGATTCGGATTCTTAGATGAAGAGAGGTGAAGAGAAGTGTTAGTAATTAATTAATTAAATAGAATAAGAGAAGAGAGGGAGAGGATTTTCGCAAATAATTTTTGAAAACAGGTTAGTGATTTTCGAAAATTAAAGACAAAATATAATTAAAATTAAAATTTAAAACAAAAAGAATTTTTGAAAAAGAGAGGGAGAATTTTCGAAAATTAGAGAGGGATAAGTAGTTAGGTGGTTTTGAAAAAGATAAGAAACAACCAAAAAGTTAGTTGGTTGATTGAAAAAGATTTGAAATCAAATTTTGAAAAAGATAAGAAGATAAGAAGTTAGATAAGATATTTTGAAATCAAATTTTGAAAAAGATAAAATTTTTGAAAAAGATAAAATAAAAGATAAAATGATATATTTGAAAAAGATATTTTGAAAAAGATTTAATTTTAAAATTGACTTAACTAACAAGAAACTACAAGATAAGATTCTAGAACTTAAAGATTGAACCTTTCTTATCAAGAAAGTAACAAACTTCAAATTTTTGAACCAATCACATTAATTGTTAGCTAATTTTCGAAAATTGGATAAAAAGATAAGAAAAAGATTTTGAAAATATTTTGAAAAATAATTTTGAAATTTTCGAAAATTATAAAAAAAAAAAATGAAAAAGATATGATTTTTGAAAAAGATTTTGAAAAGATAAGACTTTTAAAATTGAAATTTTGACTTGACTTGTAAGAAACAACTAATTTTAAAAATTTTTGACCAAGTCAACCCAAAATTTCGAAATTTTGGAGGAAAATAAGGAAAAGATATTTTTGATTTTTAAATTTTGAATGAAAAACACAAAAATGACCCAAAACATGAAAATTTTGGATCAAGACACAAGATGCATGCAAGAATGCTATGAATGTCAAGATGAACACCAAGAACACTTTGAAGATCATGATGAACATCAAGAACATAATTTTGAAAAATTTTGATGCAAAGAAAACATGCAAGACACCAAACTTAGAAATTTTTAATGCATGGAAAATATGAATGCAAAAATGCACATGAAAAACAACAAAAGACACAAAACAAGAAATCATCAAGATCAAACAAGAAGACTTGTCAAGAACAACTTGAAGATCATGAAGAACACTATGAATGCATGGATTTTCGAAAACAATGCAAGAAAAATTTTAAAAGCATGCAATTGACACCAAACTTAAAAATTAACACAAGACTCAAACAAGAAACACAAAATATTTTTGATTTTTATGATTTTCTAATTTTTTTGTATTTTTATTGATTTTTTTCGAAAAACATTTTTGGAAAAACGAAAAATAAAAGAAAAATTTTGAAAAAGATTTTTGAAAAGAAAATTACCTAATCTGAGCAACAAGATGAACCGTCAGTTGTCCATACTCGAACAATCCCCGGCAACGGCGCCAAAAACTTGGTGTTGTTGCCGGATCAACTTGGTGCTGTAGTTGCACGTAATTGTAATTCAAATAATCCCCGGCAACGGCGCCAAAAACTTGGTGGACGAAATTGTGATCACTTGTATGTATTTATAAAAGATGTATACTCTGAGGGCATTGTTTATTTCCTTCACAATCTCGTTCAACTAACCAGCAAGTGTACTGGGTCGTCCAAGTAATAACCTTACGTGAGTAAGGGTCGAATCCACAGAGATTGTTGGTATGAAGCAAGCTATGGTCACCTTGCAAATCTCAGTCAGGCAGATTAAACATGATACTTGATTAGATTCAAAATAAATAAAAAGGAATAATAAAAGGGATAGAATACTTATGCAGATTCATTGGTGGGAATTTCAGATAAGCGGATGGAGATGCTGTAGAGCCCAAGGACGCCTGCTCTCCTACTCCTTCTACTCAATCCTTCTTACTCCTTTCCATGGCAAGCTTTGTATAGGGGTTCACCATCAACTGTGGCTACTTTCATTCCTCACGGGGAAATAACCTGTGCGGCTGTCACTCGCACAGCTAACCAGTCTGGAGGCATCACCCATGGCTGATGGCTACATCCCATCCTCGCAGTGAAAACTATGCAACGCACTCTGTCACAGTACGGCTAATCACCGGTTGGTTCCCGCTCCTACTGGAATAGAATCCCTCTTTTGCGTCTGTCACCAACGCCCAGCAGGTTAAAGTTTGAAGCACGTCACGGTCATTCATGATCGGAATCCTACTCGGAACACCACAGACAAGGTTGGACTTTCCGGACTCCCAGGATCCTACTCGGAACACCACAGACAAGGTTGGACTTTCCGGATCCAGATGAATGCCGCCAACTATCTAACTTATACCACGAAGATTCTGTTGGGGAATCTAAGAGATACGCATTCAAGCTCTGTTGCATGTAGAACGTAAGTGGTTGTCAATCACTCGCGTTCATAAGTGAGAATAATAATGAGGGTAATTGAACTCATTACATTCATCATGTTCTTGGGTACGAATGAATATCTTGGAATAAGAATAAGAGAGAATTGAATAAAAGATAATAGAATTGCATTAATACTTGAGGTACAGCAGAGCTCCACACCCTTAATCTATGGTGTGCAGAAACTCCACCGTTGAAAATACATAAGCAAAGAGTTCAGGCATGGCCGAATGGCCAGCCCTCTCTAACGTGATCACAGGATCAAAATACAATCCAGGATGTCTAATACAATAGATAAATGTCCTATATATACTAGACTAGCTACTAGGGTTTACATGAGTAAGTAATTGATGCATAAATCCACTTCTGGGGCCCACTTGGTGTGTGCTTGGGCTGAGCTTGATGAATTCACGTGCTAAGGTATATCTTGGCGTTGAACTCTGAGTTATGACGTGTTTTGGGCGTTCAACTCCGGATCATGACGTTTTTCTGGCGTTTAACTCCAGACAGCAGCATGAACTTGGCGTTCAACGCCAAGTTACGTCGTCATTCTTCGAATAAAGTATGGACTATTATATATTGCTGGAAAGCCCTGGATGTCTAATTTCCAACGCCGTTGAGAGCGCGCCAATTGGAGTTCTGTAGCTCCAGAAAATCCATTTTGAGTGCAGGGAGGTCAGATTCCAACAGCATCAGCAGTCCTTTTGTCAGCCTTCTTCAGAGTTTTGCTCAAATCCCTCAATTTCAGTCAGAATTTACCTGAAATCACAGAAAAACACACAAACTCATAGTAAAGTCCAGAAATGTGAATTTAACATAAAAACTAATGAAAACATCCCTAAAAGTAGCTTAAACTTACTAAAAACTATATGAAAACAATGCCAAAAAGCGTATAAATTATCCGCTCATCACATACCAACCACATTTTGAACCATATGAGCCATACATAGAACCACCACAATATCAATACTCCCAAGAACCACCACTTCCCCACACTTACCAAGAAGAACCACTTTCCTATCATGAATCCTTTCTCCAAAATAATGAACTCTCCTATCCACCCCAATCTCTAATGGATGAAACCCTTGGTGTTCTTCTTCAAGGGCAAGATGAAATAAAAAGGGATGTGCAACAATTTGTAGCTACCTTGACCGAGGTAGTAAGCCGATTAGCCTCCCAATGCTTGAATATTCAAGGAACTCCCATAGCTACATGTAAAGAATCCAAGGAAGAACATATCATGAAGGAGAGATTGGAAATTCCGGTGGAAAATAAGGAATGCCACTTTGTATTAGAATAATTGGAGAAGCCTATGATTATTGAAGAAAAGGAAGAAGTGGTTGAAGACTGATAAACCCCATTTGTAGGGTTTATCTTGTATTGATTTTAGGGGATTTTATCACCTTTCACCCACATTTATTCAATAAAATAGCATGGTTTTGTATATTCTCCTTTAATTGTGCTTAAGAGTGAAAACATGCTTTTTAGGACTCAAAATAGATAAGTTTAATTCACCTTGACTCTATTAGATGCCTTGATATGTTTGTTAAGTGATTTAAGGTTTAGGAGGCAAAGATTGGATCAAGGGAATGAAGAAAAAGCATGTAAAGTTGGAGAACTCATGAAGAAATGATGGAACCAAAAAGTTGTCAAGCCTGACCTCTTCGCACTTAATTGACCATAACTTGAGCTACAGAGGTCCAAATGATGCCGTTCCAGTTGGGTTAGAAAGCTAACATCCGGGGCTTCGAAACAATATAAGATTTTCCATAGTTGCATCACGGATAGGGGCGCGCATGCGCACGGTACACGGACACGCCGATGGTGGCACATGACCCACTTAATGCAACACGTGGCCAGCGATTTTAGAAGCCTTGTGGGCCCAATCCAACTCATTTCTGATGCTATTTAAGCCAAGGATTGAAGGAGAATCAAGATACTGGAGATACTTTTGACCATTAGCTTAGTTTAGTAGTTAGAGTTAGTTTTAGAGAGAGAAGCTCTCACTTCTCTCTAGAATTAGGATTAGGTTTAGGTTAATCTCTCTTCTTAGATCTAGCTTTAATTCATGCTTTGATTCACTTTTCCTTTACCAATTCTTAATCTTCTCCTCATCCTCTTTCTAGTTATGTGCTTTAATAATTGTAATTCTTCATTTTGTTTTGGATAGATTGTTGTTCCTTTGTTTTCTTTCAATAATGCAATTTGAGGTAATTCATGATAATTGTGATTTCCTTGATTGTTGTTGTTAATTCTTTGCAATAATTGTTGTTAGATTTTATTCTTGTTATCAATTTACTATGCTTTTCTTATATGCCTTCCAAGTGTTTGATAAAATGCTTGGTTGGATTTTAAGGTAGGTTTTGTTCCTCTTGACCTAGGTAGAGTAATTAGTGACTCTTGAGTTATCTAATTCCTTTATTGATTGATAATTAGAAGTTGCTAATTGATTTGAATGCCTCTAAAGCTAATCTTTCCTTTAGGAGTTGATTAGGACTTGAGGAATCAAATTGATTCGTCTACTTGACTTTCCTCCATGGTTAGAGGTTAACTAAGTGGTAGCAATGAACAACTCTCATCACAATTGAGAAGGATAACTAGGATAGGACTTCTAATTTTCATACCTTACCAAGAGCCTTTTATAAGGGAGTAGAGCTTGCAAGGACATTGGAGATACCTCTCCCCAAGCCACCACCATCCATTCTTTCATTCAAGTGGGTAAATTCTTTATACTCAAGCTTTATTATTACCCTTGAATATGGTTTGGTTGAGACGGATGGTCAACTTAGATATATTTGTGGCTTTAAGAGCAAAAAGGAGATGGCTAGTGGTTGGAAATATCATTCTGGGTTCATGATGGCTACACGTTCAAAGCTTAATTACAAGGTTTGGTATAGAACTATATTGCTTGGGTCTAGGATGATGTTTGGTCACTTCTTTGAGAATTCTACGTTTCTTCCACCCGGATGGAACAATGATGATCAATTTAAAGACGGGTGTCAAAACAAAGTGTAGGACCCCGGATCGCACAAGGAAAACCACCTTTGGGAGCTGATAAACCCCATTTGTAGGGTTTATCTTGTATTGATTTTAGGGGATTTTATAACCTTTTACCCACATTTATCCATTGAAATAGCATGGTTTTATAACTTCTCCTTTAATTGTGCTTAAGAGTGAAAACATGCTTTTTAGGTCTTAAAATAACTAAATCTAATTCTCCTTGATTCCATTAGATGCCTTGATATGTTTGTTAGTGATTTCAGATTGAAAAGGCTAGGAATGGATCAAAGGAGTGAAGAGGGAAAGCATGCAAAGTGGAGAAATCATGAAAAGTCAAAGAAGTTAAACTCGCCCATGGACGCGCGCGCGCACCTGGCGCTTGCGCGCATCTGCGAATCACCCTATGGATGCGTACGCGTGCTGTGCGCATACGCGTCGGTGCCGTTTTATGATTTTTTAATGAAAACGTGGCCAACGAATTCTGAAGGGTTGTGGGGCCCAATTGCAACCAACTTTGGCGCCAAAGATGCTATTTAAAGCCAAGGATTGAAGAGCAAAGGGAGATTAGTTCATACACACTCATTAGGATTAGTTTAGAAGTAGTTTCTAGAGAGAGAAGCTCTCACTTCTCTCTAGAATTAGAATTAGGATTAGGTTTAGTTCTTAGATCTAGGTTTTAATCTTTGCTTTCTTCTACTTCTACCTTTCAATTCTTTGTTGCTACATTCATCTTCTTCTATTCTTTTGTTATAATTTCCTTTATGTTGTTCTTATATTTTGTTGTAGATCTAGTATTGTTCCTTCCATTTTCTTTCAATTCAATAAAAGGTAATTCATAATAATTGTTCTTCTTTGCTTTTCTATTGTTGATCTCTCGTTTTTGTAGTTATAGATTCCTTTAATTCTTGCATTTAATAATGTTTACTTCTATTGCACTTTATGTGTTTGTTAAAATGTCTCTTTTAGTTTTAGTGTAGATTTTGTTCCTCTTGGCCTAGGTAGAGTAATTAGTGACACTTGAGCTATCTAATTCTTTTGTTGATTGATAATTGGAGAGATTGCTAATTGGTTTGAAGTGCACTAAAGCTAGTCTTTCCTTGGGAGTTGGCTAGGACTTGTGGCTCAAGTCAATTCATCCACTTGACTTTCCTTTATTTAGTAAGGGTTAACTAAGTGGTAGCAATGAACAATTCTCATCACAATTGAGAAGGATAACAAGGATAGGACTTCTAATTTTCATACCTTGCCAAGAGCCTTTTATAGTTGTTAGTTTATTTTCGTTGCCATTTACTTTCATGCCTCTTATCAAAACCCCAAAACAACTCAAACCAATAACAAGGCACTTTATTGTAATTCCTAGGGAGAACGACCCGAGGTTTAAATACTTCGGTTTATAGATTTTAGGGGTTTGTACTTGTGATAAACAAATTTTTGTATGAGAGGATTATTGTTGGTTTAGAGACTATACTTCGACGAGAATTCATTTGTGAAATTCTAAACCGTCAAAAATCCATTCATCAAAATGGCATCGTTGCTGGGGAATTGCAATGGTGTTATGTTATTGGTTATTGTATATATGTGAATATTGTGAATATATTGTCCTTTGCTTTATTTGCTAGTTGTAGAATTTTGTTTCTCTTAATTTCTATTAGCTTTTGAATTTTACTTTCTCTTTTCATCATAAATTCTCATTTTGGCTATGAGTATGATTACAACTATGTTGTAGGAGATGTGAATTTCAATGACAACATGCATCAAGGATGGGACAACCAAAGGTGGGAAGAGCCATATGCATATGATCAATCTTCATGGAAACAACCTCCACCAATGCACTATGAAGAAGAGCCATTCTATGATGCATACCAATCCAATGGCTATGGTGAATCTCCTTGTGACTTTCAAGAACCACCACCATATGCCTATGAATCATCTCCTCAACATGATCATCAACTATACTCACAAGCCTCTTTTCACCAACCACCTTCATATGACCCTAATCCATATCCATCACACCAACCAACTTTTGAGCCATATGAGCCATATATGGAACCACCACAATATCAACCCTTTCAAGAGCCAACTCCATACCATGACCAAGATGAACCACCCCCAATACATGAAAATTTTCAACCACAAGATGAATTCTACCTTCCACCACAACCTCACATGGAAGAATATTCATGTCCATCGATCCAAGACCTATATGATCCCTATCATGATATCCAAGCGGAACAAGAGTCAAGGGATCGTCTCAAGGAAGCATTGGATCAATTTCAAGCAACCATGGAGTGTGTTGTGCAACAAGTGGAAATAGTGGAAAACATAGAACCACCATAACTCTATCAAGAAGAACCACCTTCCTACTATGAACCCTTCCCCCAAAGTGAGGAACCCTTCCACCCACCCCAACCTCTAATGGATGAAACCCTTGGTGTTCTTGTTCAAGGGCAAGAAGAGATGAAAAGAGATGTGCAAAATTTCATGGCCGCCTTGGATGCGGTAACAAATCAATTAGCCTCCCAATGCTTGGACACTCAAGGAACTCCCATGGCTACATGTGGAGAATCAAATGAAGAACATAGCATGAAGGAGAGATTGGAAACTCCGGTGGGAAATGAAGGAAGTTGCTTTGTATTGGAACAATTGGAGGAAGCTTTAATTGTTGAAGACAAGGAAGAAGTGGTAGAAGACTTAGGAGATGCGGTGCCTCCATGGGAACATAGAGTTGAAGAAAATCCCTCCAAGATGATTGAAATTGATGCTAGGGAGGAAAGTGCACACCTTCCAAGGCATATTCCATATGAAGGCTTGGATGGGATAGAGAAAGAATTGAGTTCCCTTGGTGATGAAGATCAAGCATCAAGTCTTAGTGGTGAAGAATCCTTTGAGCATGAAGAACCTTCTCCGGTTGGATTTGAAAGCATTGAGGAGGTAAATTTTTCTCACCCTCCCTATTATGATTTGAGTAAGGGAAAAAGGTTTTGATAAAATTGTTGAACAAAGGATTGATATTAAGAGATCTTGTGAAGAGGTGGAAGTCCCTAGAAATAGAAGAACGAGGGTTGGTTATGCTTTGTCAAGATCTTTGGAAGCATCATTGCCTAGGTTGCCATCTACACCTTCATTTGAGTGGGTGAAATTCATTTCTATTAGCTTTATTATCCCACTTGAATATGGGTTGCTTGAAACGGATGGCCAACTTAGGGAAGTTTGTGGGATGAAGCGTAAGCGGAAAAGGTTTTATGGTGGGCGTTGCAAATCAAGGCTCATTTTGGTTGATACTTCAAGAGTTGAATACAAAGGTGGGAATAGTGCTCACATAGATGGGTCTAACAGGATTGTTGGCCACTATATAGAGAATTCACCTTACTTACCACCCGGATGGACTAATAATGATGATCAACTTCAAGACGGGTGTGAAAATAAAGTGTGGGATCCCGGATTAGAAAAAGAGGATCAACATTGGGAGCCCCAAGCTTGTGAAGAACTCCATCAACATTTGGCTCAACCCATGGGAAATCTTGGGGCACAATGGAGAACCAAGCATTGGTGGAAGTTCCAAGATGAGTACAAGCACAAGCCACCTTGATGAGGAGCTCCCCATAAGTCCAACTTAAGGACAATAAACAAAAGTGCTAGGTGGGAGACACCCCACCATGGTAAAATTCTTTCATTTTCTCTTTTGTACATATTGGTAGAACTAGTTTAATTTCATGTTTAGATTAGTTGGTTGAGTTTAATTAGTATTTTATCATGTTAAATAAGGTTTTAGGGTGTTTTGGTAGTTGCTTGGAGGTTTGGAATGCTTGGATTGGTGCAAAAACATAGAGAAAAATTTTGAAAAAAAAAAACAGAGCACCATCCATGCGTACGCACACTGTACGCGTACGCGTGCATCAAGCATTTTCGACCATCCACGCGCGCGCGCCATGCACGCGTACGCGTGGATTGAGAAGTTCCGCCTTCCATACCTTGACCCGAGAGTTAGGCCTGCACTGTGCGGAAATTGGGCCTGAGGCACAAACCTATTTGCGCGCTCGCGCACATGACGCGTACGCGCCACTCTCGAAATAAGCCATCGACGCGCGCGCGTCATGCGTGCGTGTGCGTGGATGCCCTTTCTTCCATCCATTTCTTTTCTTCTCCTCTTTCCATTTCTTTTCCTTCTCCTTTCTTCTTCCCTCCTCCAATCCCTCATCCAACACTTCCAAACACCATTGATAACCATTTATTTTAGTTTGTTAATTAGTTAGTTGGTTAGTTAATTAGTTAGTTTTAGTTTAGTTTTCATTTTATTTTCTCTCTTTTCATTACAAGTGTTGGATTATTGATCTTGTTTACTACACATTGTTGCCTCTTATTGCCTAAATGCTATTTTAGCATGAATGTTTTTAGATAATCTTTGTTGGATTCTATTATTGAGGTTATATTTTGCTACTTGGTTTTGAGTTTTTCATGCTTACCTTTTAAGAATACCAAGTGATGAGAATTGCCTTCGAGCTTGTAACTCTTTTTGAATTACATGATTTGGCCACCATGTGATTTGAGCCTTATTTTGTGATTAGGCAACCTCTTGATGATGGATGATGATGTGCAGTTACCTTAATGCATGGTATTTCATGATCATATGCATCCATATGTGTTTAACTTGAATGCTTTCATGCTTCTCTAATGCTTGTTTTACCTTACAAGTTTACTTAAAGCATCTCAAGCATACTAGAATGAGTAAAGTGCATGCTTCTTTGGTGACATAGCTTTTTATGCTAATGTGTGTTCTAAAAGGCGCCTAATTTAGAATTCACACACTTATTTGTCATTATTGTCACAATAATTCACTCACTCACTTCTAGTGATTTACCTCATTCCAACAATGTATGCTTCCTTGCTTTTATATCTTCTCCTCTTATGGTGTTATATTTTTGTCTTTCATGACAATGCACCACAAGCAATAACGGAAGCAAGACTAAGAACACGTAGCAATCCGGAGAGTCGCCGTACCCCCTTGCTCATCTTTGAGTGCACCGAGGACGGTGCAAACTTTTAAATGTGGGGAGGTCATCCGACCGGTCGGCAATTTTAGGTGACAAGTTTCTAATTCCAACACTTTTGCATTTCATTCTAGGATTTTAGGATTTTTACTTGCATTTTCTTAATTTTTGCATATGTATACAAAATAAGTTTAGTCAAAATAATGAAAATTTTTCAAGATTTCTATCTATAGGGCACATCAATTGATTTGAGTGAAAACTTTTCATAGAACTTGCTTGAATTATATATATTGTGGATCATGTTTTTGAGCTAAGAACACAAGCAAGTGAGTTTTGAGCCTAATGGTGTGGTTACATCTTATAACCATTTATTTTTCCTTCTTGTGTGCATTATTCTCTTTCTATGAATGTAATCTTTGATTTGTTTGATTCTTTATGTCCATTATTTTGTGTATTTATGCATTTATATGATTGAGGCCATCATTTCATTTAGCTTACTTACCCAAAAAGCCTTACCTTTTATCTTCCATTGTTAGCCAAATTTGAGCCTACGATTAACCCACTTGTTTTTAATTTTAGCACATTACAAGCCTTAAAGCGGAAAATAATACAAGTCCTTAATTTGGATCTTTGATTAGCTTAGGCTAGTGTGTGTGAGTATCATTCAAGTGTGGGAATCTTGGGACATTGGGTGAATAAAAGGGTGTATTTTGTATTATTGTTGTAAATATTGGGAATTGGGTACATACTCATGTATTGATCAAATGTAAAACCTTATGCATTGATGCTCTTGTATATAAAAAAAAGTGAGAAAAAGAAAATAAAAAGAAAAAAAAACAATATGAAAAAGAAAAAAAAATATAGAAAAGAAAGAAAAAGAAAGAAATAAAAAAAGGGGACAAAATGCCCCAAAGTAAAGCTCAAATAAAAGTCAATGCATATGTGTTGTGAAATGAAAAAGAGAATGCATGAGTATGTGGAAAAGTGAAGAATGGGAAGTTAGGTTAGAACTTAATTGTATAGGATGTCATAGGTTAGGTGGGAAGTCTAAGCCTATCAAAGATTCAAACTTCAAGCTCACTTGACCAAATATGCATCATACCTCAACCCTAGCCCCATTACAACCTAAAGAAAAGACCTCATGATAATTGTATGCGTGCATGGAATAATTGTTGATTGTTAGATGAAAAACAAATCTTGGAAAGCATGATTAGGGGAGAATTGAGTGAATCAACCCTAAACACTTGAGCGAATAGAGTGCAAACACATCCGGTGAGGGTTTGATGCTCAATTACATGTTTTCACCTATGATCATCTCTTCATGCAAGTTTGTAAAAATATTTAATAACTCAATTAAATTGTGGATTAGATTTGCTAGTCCTTAGCCCTTGTGAATATATGCTTCTTGGGAATTGATTTATTTTGACCAAGCAATTGCATTCATTTAGATAGTTGCGTATAGGTAGATTGCATTTAGTTAGTTTCCATTGAATAAATGCCATACCCTTACTTCATTCTTGGTTTTAGCATGAGAACATGCTTGGTTTAAGTGTGGGGAGGTTGATAAACCCCATTTGTAGGGTTTATCTTGTATTGATTTTAGGGATTTTATAACCTTTTACCCACATTTATCCATTGAAATAGCATGGTTTTATAACTTTTCCTTTAATTGTGCTTAAGAGTGAAAACATGCTTTTTAGGTCTTAAAATAACTAAATCTAATTCTCCTTGATTCCATTAGATGCCTTGATATGTTTGTTAGTGATTTCAGATTGAAAAGGCTAGGAATGGATCAAAGGAGTGAAGAGGGAAAGCATGCAAAGTGGAGAAATCATGAAAAGTCAAAGAAGTTGAACTCGCCCATGGACGCGTGCGCGCACCTGGCGCTTGCGCGCATCTGCGAATCACCCCATGGACGCATACGCGTGCTGTGCGCGTACGCGTCGGTGCCGTTTTATGATTTTTTAATGAAAACGTGGCCAACGAAATCTGAAGGGTTGTGGGGCCCAATTGCAACCAACTTTGGCGCCAAAGATGCTATTTAAAGCCAAGGATTGAAGAGCAAAGGGAGATTAGTTCATACACACTCATTAGGATTAGTTTAGAAGTAGTTTCTAGAGAGAGAAGCTCTCACTTCTCTCTAGAATTAGGATTAGGATTAGGTTTAGTTCTTAGATCTAGGTTTTAATCTTTGCTTTCTTCTACTTCTACCTTTCAATTCTTTGTTGCTACATTCATCTTCTTCTATTCTTTTGTTATAATTTTCTTTATGTTGTTCTTATATTTTGTTGTAGATCTAGTATTGTTCCTTCCATTTTCTTTCAATTCAATAAAAGGTAATTCATAATAATTGTTCTTCTTTGCTTTTCTATTGTTGATCTCTCGTTTTTGTAGTTATAGATTCCTTTAATTCTTGCATTTAATAATGTTTACTTCTATTGCACTTTATGTGTTTGTTGAAATGTCTCTTTTAGTTTTAGTGTAGATTTTGTTCCTCTTGGCCTAGGTAGAGTAATTAGTGACACTTGAGCTATCTAATTCTTTTGTTGATTGATAATTGGAGAGATTGCTAATTGGTTTGGAGTGCACTAAAGCTAGTCTTTTCTTGGGAGTTGGCTAGGACTTGTGGCTCAAGTCAATTCATCCACTTGACTTTCCTTTATTTAGTAAGGGTTAACTAAGTGGTAGCAATGAACAATTCTCATCACAATTGAGAAGGATAACTAGGATAGGACATCTAATTTTCATACCTTGCCAAGAGCCTTTTATAGTTGTTAGTTTATTTTCGTTGCCATTTACTTTCATGCCTCTTATCAAAACCCCAAAACAACTCAAACCAATAACAAGGCACTTTATTGTAATTCCTAGGGAGAACGACCCGAGGTTTAAATACTTCGGTTTATAGATTTTAGGGGTTTGTACTTGTGACAAACAAATTTTCGTATGAGAGGATTATTGTTGGTTTAGAGACTATACTTCGACGAGAATTCATTTGTGAAATTCTAAACCGTCAAAAATCCATTCATCAGGAGCTCATAGCTTGTGAGGAACTCCACAAAAGCTTGGAGATATTAATTTTGAAGAATGAGGCACAATGGAGAACCAAGCATTGGTGGATGTTCCAAGATGAGTTTAAACACAAGCCACCTTGAGGAGCTCCCCATAAGTCCAACTTAAGGACAATAAACAAAAGTGCTAGGTGGGAGACACCCCACCATGGTAAATCCTTTTCATTTTTCTCTTTTGTACATATTGGTAATTTGGTTAATTTCATGTTTAGTTTAGTTTGTTGAGTTTATTTGGTAGTTTAGTATGTTAAATAAGGTTTTATAGTGTTTTGGTAGTTGTTTGGAGGGTTGGAATGCTTGTATGGTGCAAAAACATAGAAAATTTTTGAAAAACAAAGCACCATCCACAGTACGCGTACGCATGCCCAAGCTTTTCGGCCATTCCACGTGCATGCGCACATGACGCGTCCGCGTGGATACAGAAGTTTCACCCCAGCCAATGACCCGAGAGTTGCGCCTGCACTGTGCGAACTTTGTGCCTGAAGCACAAACATCAACCCATGCGTAAGCGCGATGGACGTGTGCGCACCCCATCTCTGGTTTACCATGCACGCGTACGCGTGCCTTGCGTGTACGCGTGGCACCCATTCCACTAACATCCACGCGCGCGCGCCATGCGCGCGTACGCGCGGATGTCCTTCTTTCACTACATTTCTTTTCTTCTCCTCTTTCCATTTCTTTTTTCCTCCTTTCTTCTTCCCTTCTTCTACCCGTCATCCAACACTCCCAAACACCATTGATAACCATTTATTTTAGTTAGTTAATTAGTTAGTGATGCATTCACATATTTACCATCTTAACTAGTTAGTTTAGTTAGTTTTAGCTTAACTTCATTCATTTTCTTTAAAATAAATGGACAAATTTGTGAACTTTTCCTCCATGCATTCATGAATCAAGAACTAAGTGAAATTTGACATAATCTGTGCAAATGATTCAAGAAGTTTATATGCAAGTTGAGGTGAATGATTTCCTTGAAATTTAATGCATAAGATGGCAAAACTTTGAGAAAAGTTCTTTGGTTTATGATAGGTGATGAAGCAAGAAGACAATGGTGCAAGGAGATCTTGGAGCAAGAAGGAGAAGCACGTTGGCAACTTGGAAACCAAGTTGCCAACGCCCATTTGATGCAACCAGAAGGAGACAGCACTTTGGCAACTTGGAAACTAAGTTGGCAACGTGCTAGTGTATGTTCAACAGAATTGGCAGCTTGACCTCCCTCTCTTCAAGGATGCATAACATGAACCACAGAGATCCAATTCACATGCTTTCAACTTGTGGACGCTTCTTCCACTTCTTAGAGACTTTTACTTTTACTTTGACTCTTAGAGCATTCTTCACTTTCGGGAGGCTACCCGAAAGCTATTTTGTCTTTATGGCAACTTTCAAATTTCAGTTTTAAGAACTTCTTCTTCATTCTTCATTTTATTATCTATTCAGTTTTAATGTTTACCTTTGCAATTATTGTTGAATTTAGAGCTATGATTCACTAAACCCCACTTTCATTAGGGGGAGGAGCTCTGTTTATTTGAATGGGTTGACAACTAATCTTTTCCTTCTCAATTCAAGTGGTTCATCCAAGAGGAAACTCTTGTTCTTCTCAGATTCAATTACATTCGAGAGAAGGATTGAATCTACATGAATTGTATGGTGAACTTGAGAAAGAATCCATATAATTCAGTTTGGAGTTCTCCTTTCACAATTTCTTTGATCAATACACTTTGGGTTGGTATGTGAGATGTTACCTCCCTTAGTTGAGATCCTGGAAGTTGTGTGGCTTTGGATTAGAAATTTGAACTTCACCTCTTCTCATGACCAATTAGATCACGAGAGTGGCAATTGATTGTGTTGAGAGAAATTGAGTTGCCAAGAGATTGGAATTCAATTATTCACAATCCGCCATGGATCTATACGCATGATTGAGAAGGAGATGAGTAAAGTCAAATCATGACAATTTACATCTCTGATCCCTAATGATCTCTCCATCATTAATTCTCATCTCTTTTGTTCTTTAGTTTCTTGAATACCCACTACCCGATTCCCTTTTATTTTCTAGCAATTTATCATTCCGTCACTTACACTCTGTTTTCTATTCCTTGCAATTTACTTTTCTGCTCTCTACAATTATGCACTCTTTAATTTCTTGCAATTTATTTTCAATGTCATTTAAGTTTCTTGCATTTTAAGTTTCAGCTATTTACCTTCATTTTTCTTTTTTATTCTAGTTCTTTAAATTCCTTGCTATTTAAATTTTTGCAATTATGTTTAAAAATCACAAATCTCATGAAATCAAAACCATGTTTGCTTGACTAAATATACCATTTAACTAAAGTTTCTTGATCTACCAATCTCCGTGGGATCGACCTCACTCTTAGTGAGTTTTATTACTTGATACGACCCGGTATACTTGCCGTAATTACGTGAATTCTAATTTTTGCGTATCAAGTTTTTGGCGCCGTTGCCGGGGATCAGAAAAGATTGACAATGATTAAGTGAATGGTAGTTTAGATTAAGCATTTTTTTCTTTTGTTAGACCCACTAACTGTTTGATATTTGGTTTCACTAACTTTGATTTCACTCTAGCAATAGAGTGCTTTACTTTTGTTATTGGTGTTGTTTGTGTATGTCAGGGGTAAATAGATTAAATATTGAGGACGAGAGGACCCTCCGAAGGATAAGGAGAGCAGAAAGAGGAAAGGGGATAGTCGGTGAGGAGGAATCAGAGGGAGAGGACCAAGTCATGGAGGACGCATGCACAACCCTCCTGAAGGAGCTGTTAACAATGATGGACCACCTAGAAGGGTGTTATCTTCTTACACCATCCCTGATCCAAGACATTGTGGGAGCAGTATTGCCACCCCAAATGTTCATGCTCACAATTTTGAGTTGAAACCTCAGCTCATCACCTTAGTACAAAATAACTACTCTTATGGAGGGGGACCTATTGAAGACACAAATTAACATTTGTCTGTTTTTCTGAGAATATGCAATACAGTGAAGACCAATGGAGTGCACCTAAACGTCTACAAACTGCTGCTATTTCCATTCCCTTTGAGGGACAAAGCCACTCAATGGCTAGAGTCATTCCCCAAGGAAAGCATGAACAATTGGAATGATTTGATGAGCAGATTTCTGGCAAAGTTCTACCCACCTCAAAAGATCATCAAGTTGAAGACAGAGGTTCAAACTTTCAGGCAAATGGAAGGGGAGTCATTGTATGAAGCCTGGGAGAGATATAAGGCATTAATGAGAAGATGCCCACCTGATATGTTTCGTGATTGGGTCAAACTCCAAAACTTCTATGAAGGCTTAAATCTAGTGATGGAACTTAAAGGTGTTGATGCTATATTGGCTCAGAATAAGTTAATGCACCAACAAATCCAACAACAAATGAAAATGATGACAAAGAGAATGGATGGCCTTCAACTAGCATCAATGAATACAACAAATCAACCTTCACTTGAATGGGGCCAAGGTGACGGAACTACTGTTGAACAATCACAGGAACAAGTTCAATACATGCAGAATACTTCAAATTTCTCTCAAAATGAATTCCATGGTGATACATACAACTCATCCTGGAGAAATCACCCTAACTTAAAGTAGGGTGAGAACCAAAATCATTGGCAAAAGAACAACAACCCCAACCATACCCGTAACACAAACAATCAAAACCACCATGCTAACAACACTAACCAATACAAGAAACCACAAAAGACATACCAAACACCTCACAACAACTCACAGACTCACCAAAACAACAATCATCAACAACAATCACCCCCATCATATCACCAATTGACCATCATAAAACTAGAATTTCAAGTCTTGAGGCAGCTCTGCAAAACCTTACCCAAAACACACAAGCAATTACTCAATCCACTCAAAACTTGATCAAAGGACAAGAAAGATCCGAAATTGCCATGAAGAACCTTGAACGGCAGGTGGGACAATTGGCCAAACAAGCTGAACGGCCAACCAATGTCCTCCTGGTGCACGAAATTGTGATCATCAATGGCGCCATCAACATGGTACGCTCAATTGCAATCTCAACTCTTTATCACAACTTTGCGCAACTAACCAGCAAGTGCACTGGGTCATCCAAGTAATAAACCTTACACGAGTAAGGGTCGATCCCACGGAGATTGTTGGTATGAAGCAAGCTATGGTCATCTTGTAAATCTCAGTCAGGCGGATTCAAATGGTTATGGAGGATTAATAATTAAAAGATGAATAAGACATAAAATAAAGATAGAGATACTTATGTAATTCATTGGTGAGAGCTTCAGATAAGCGTATGGAGATGCTTTGTCCTTTCTGTCTCTCTGCTTTCCTATTGTCTTCATCCAATCCTTCTTACTCCTTTCCATGGCAAGCTGTATGTTGGGCATCACCATTGTCAATGGCTACAGTCCCGTCCTCTCAGTGAAAATGTTCAACGCGCTCTGTCACAGCACGGCTATTCATCTGTCGGTTATTGATCATGTCGGAATAGAATCCAGTGATTCTTTTGCGTCTGTCACTAACGCCCCACAATCGCGAGTTTGAAGCTCGTCACAGTCATTCAATCCTTGAATCCTACTCAGAATACCACAGACAAGGTTTAGACCTTCCGGATTCTCAAGAATGGCCGCCAAAGAATTCTAGCTTATACCACGAAGATTCTGATTAAGGAATCTAAGAGATACACATTCAAGCCTTGTTTGCATGTAGAACGGAAGTGGTTGTCAGGCACGCGTTCATAAGTGAGAATGATGATGAGTGTCACATAATAATCACATTCATCAAGTTCTTGAGTGCGAGTGAATATCTTAGAACAAGATTAATCTGAATTGAATGGAAAATAGTAGTAATTGCATTGATACTCAAGGTACAGCAGAGCTCCACACCTTAATCTATGGAGTGTAGAAACTCTACCGTTGAAAATACATAAGAAGAAGTCTAGGCATGGCCAAGAGGCCAGCCCCCATGATCTAAGAACTAGACGTCCAAAGATTGATCCGAAGATCTAAAGTGATCCAAAGATTAAAATACAATAGCAAAAGGTCCTATTTATAGAGAACTAGTAGCTTAGGGTTTACAAAAATGAGTAAATGACGTAAAAATCCACTTCCGGGCCCACTTGGTGTGTGCTTGGGCTGAGCATTGAAGCTTTCATGTGTAGAGACTTTTCTTGGAGTTAAAAGCCAGCTTTTGTGCCAGTTTGGGCGTTTAACTCCCACTTTTGTGCCAGTTCTGGCGTTTAACGCCAGTATTCTTGAGCTGATTTGGAATGCCGGTTTGGGCCATCAAATCTCGGGCAAAGTATGGACTATTATATATTGCTGGAAAGCCCTGGATGTCTACTTTCCAACTCAATTAAGAGCGCATCAATTAAGCTTCTGTAGCTCCAGAAAATCTACTTCGAGTGCAGGGAGGTCAGAATCCAACAGCATCTGCAGTCCTTTTTCAGCCTCTGGATCAGATTTTTGCTCAGGTCCCTTAATTTCAGCCAGAAAATACCTGAAATCACAGAAAAACACACAAAATCATAGTAAAGTCCAGAAAAGTAAATTTTAAATAAAAACTAATAAAAATATAATAAAAACTAACTAAAACATACTAAAAACATACTAAAAACAATGCCAAAAAGCGTATAAATTATCCGCTCATCACAACTCCAAACTTAAATTGTTGTTTGTCCCCAAGCAACTGAAAATTAAATAGGATAAAAAGAAGAGAATATACTATAGACTCCAAATTATCAATGAAACTTAGCTCTAATTAGATGAGCAGGACTAGTAGCTTTTTGCCTCTGAACAGTTTTGGCATCTCACTTTATCCTTTGAAGTTCAGAATGATTGGCATCTATAGGAACTCAGAATTCAGATAGTGTTATTGATTCTCCTAGTTAAGTATGTTGATTCTTGAACACAGCTACTTTATGAGTCTTGGCCGTGGCCCAAAGCACTCTGTTCTCCAGTATTTCCACCGGATATATACATGCCACAGACACATAACTGGGTGAACCTTTTCAGATTGTGACTCAGCTTTGTTAGAGTCCCCAATTAGAGGTGTCCAGGGTTCTTAGGAACACTCTTTTTTTTGCTTTGGATCACGACTTTAACCGCTCAGTCTCAAGTTTTCACTTGACACCTTCATGCCACAAGCACATGGTTAGGGACAGCTTGGTTTAGCCGCTTAGGCCAGGATGTTATTCCTGTAGGCCCTCCTATCCACTGATGCTCAAAGACTTGGATCCTTTTTATTATCCTTGCCTTTTGGTTTAAAGGGCTATTGGCTTTTTCTGCTTGCTCCATTTTTTTTTGAATATTCACTGCTTTTTCTTGCTTCAACAATCAATTTATGATTTTTAAGATCCTCAATAACATTTCTCCTTTTTCTATCATTCTTTCAAGAGCCAACAATTTTAACATTCTTTAAAAAACAAATTCAAAAGACATATGCACTGTTCAAGCATACATTCAGAAAACAAAAAGTATTGTCACCACATCAAAATAATTAAGCTAGTTTTAAGGATGAATTCGAAATCATGTACTTCTTGTTCTTTTGTAATAAAAACATTTTTCATTTAAGAAAGGTGATAGATTCATAGGACATTCATAACTTTAAGGCATAGACACTAAGACAATAATGATCATAAGACACAAACATAAATAAAACATAAAGCATAATTTTCGAAAAACAGAAAAATAAAGAACAAGGAGATTAAAGAACGGGTCCACCTTAGTGATGGCGGCTTGTTCTTCCTCTTGAAGATCTTATGGAGTGCTTGACCTCCTCAATGTCTCTTCCTTGCCTTTGTTGCTCTTCTCTCATGATTCTTTGATCTTCTCTAATTTCATGGAGGAGGATGGAATGTTCTTGGTGCTCCACCGTTAGTTGTCCCATGATGGAACTCAATTCTCCTAGGGAGGTGTTGATTTGCTCCCAATAGTTTTGTGGAGGAAAGTGCATCCCATGAGGCATCTCAAGGATTTCATGATGAGGAATTTTCTCATGTCTATGAGTGGGATCTCTTGTTTGCTCCATCCTCTTCTTAGTGATGGGCTTGTCCTCATCAATGAGGATGTCTCCCTCTATGTTAATTCCAACTGAATTACAGAGGTGACAAATGAGATGAGGGAAGGTTAACCTTGCCAAGGTAGAGGACTTGTCCGCCACCTTATAAAGTTCTTGGGATATAACCTCATGAACTTCTACTTCCTCTCCAATCATGATGCTATGAATCATGATAGCCCGGTCTATAGTAGCTTCGGACTGGTTGCTAGTGGGAATGATTGAGTGTTGGATAAACTCCAACCATCCCCTAGCCACGGGCTTGAGGTCATGCCTTCTTAGTTGAACCGGCTTCCCTCTTGAATCTCTCTTCCATTGAGCGCCCTCTTCACAAATGTCTTTGAGGACTTGGTCCAACCTTTGATCAAAGTTGACCCTTCTAGTGTAGGTGATGTGCGAAAAACGATCCGACACAAAACTCACCGGCAAGTGCACCGGGTCGCATCAAGTAATAATAACTCACGGGAGTGAGGTCGATCCCACAGGGATTGAAGGATTGAGCAATTTTAGTTTGGTGGTTGGTTTAGTCAAGTGAATTAAGATTTGGTTGAGAGATTTGTGATTAACAGAATTTAAATTGCATGGAAAGTAAAGGGAATGGGTAAATTGCATGAAATTAAAGAGAACTGAAATTTAAAGTGCTGAATCTTAAAGAACAAGAAATTAAATGGCAGAAACTTAGAATGCAAGAAATGTAAATTGCAGAATCTTAAATTGCAAGAAATGTAAATGGCTTGAATTATAAAGGGAATTGGGAATTGGATTTGCAGAAATTAAACAAGGAAAAGTAAATTGCAACAAACAGAGAAGTAGAAGATAACTTGGATTGAATCGGATCTAAAAACAGAAATGTAAATGAGATTGAAAAGCATTAAACAGAGAATGTAAAATTGGAATTCAGATCTTAGGACCCAAGAGACTAGATAATCAAGTCTAGATCTCAATGCCTTCCTAGATCCACCAAGAACAATTGCAAAGGAAATGAAGATTGCAGAGAAAGTAGATGAAGAAGCAATTAATCCGAAACGAAAATTCAATTGTGCAGTAAAATTAAACAAGATCCCAAGGTGAGATTGAAACAGAAGTTCTTCAATTCTCCACCCAAGATCCGAAGCAAGAAAAGTAAAGAGTATTCAAGCAAGAACAAGGAAGAAGAGAGATCAATTCTCCTCCCAAATTCCCTTGAATTAAAAACAACAATGCTAAAATGTAAAGTGAGCTCTCTACTAAGTGTACTACGAATTCCCCAAGGGAAAAAACTCCCCTAAAACTTAAATCCTAAGCTATTTATACACTTTCTTCAAATGGTCTTCAAGCCTTGAATTGGGCCTTTGCTCTTGATGGAATTGGGTTGATAGAGGCCTTGGTTGATTGCTCTTGGAGTTTGGAGAAGACCTGAAGTGAACCGGGTTGGGAATCATGAAAGCTTGAGTAAAAGTTTGAGTAAAAGTTTGAGGCAAACTTTTACTCAAACTTTTCACATCAGCCACCCTCTCTTTGCTGCTACCAACGTTTGAGCCAAAGTTTGGGGTCAAACTTTTGCTCAAACGTTGGCCCCCTCATGTACACTCATGGCGCCAACGTTTGCCAAAAAGTTTGAGGCAAACGTTGGCGCAAACTTTTGCTCTCCAGGGTGTTGATTTGTGAGGCCAACCTTTGCCAAAAAGTTTGAGGCAAACGTTGGCTCAAGCTTTTCTCCCAAAAGTTTGCGCAAAAGTTTGAGGCAAACTTTTGCTCATGCTTTTTGCTCCCTGGTTCGTTTTCACTTATTCCAAAAGTTTGAGCTAAAGTTTGAGGCAAACTTTTGCTCAAACTTTTTGTTCTCTCTTCCTCCTAGCCATTCCTTCTTGCTTCAACCTTTCTCCAAGCTTTCTTCACCTATCATTAATCAACCAAACACATTAAAGATATGCTCAAAATCATGAGATATTCATTCTTTCATAATATATGATAATAATGGCATAAAACCTCATGAAATTGCATTAATTCATCTATGGTTGATTAAATCAAAGAAAACATGAAAATCTACCCAATTGGCTTGCTTATGGCTCAAGAAAGTGCATAATTCAATTGAAAATAAAAGAAAAAGACTAGTGAAACTAGGCTAAGATGACTTGTCATCAGTAGGGGTGTTCATCTCCTTGCATCATGGGCAAGTTGAATTCCAACCTTACATTTTCCGGACTAAAATCTAAGCATTTCCCCCGAATCATTGTAAGCCAATTCTTTGGGTCCGGGTTCACACTTTGATCATGGTTCTTGGTTATCCATGCATTTGCATAGAACTCTTGAACCATTAAGATTCTGACTTGTTGAATGGGGTTGGTAAGAACTTCCCAACCTCTTCTTCGGGTCTCATGTCGGATCTCTGGATATTCACTCTTTTTGAGTTTGAAAGGGACCTCGGGGATCACCTTCTTCATGGCCACAACTTCATAGAAGTGGTCTTGATGCACCCTTGAGATGAATCTCTCCATCTCCTATGACTCGGAGGTGGAAGCTTTTGCCTTCCCTTTCCTCTTTCTAGAGGTTTCTCCGGCCTTAGGTGCCATAAATGGTTATGGAAAAACAAAAAGCAACGCTTTTACCACACCAAACTTAGAAGGTTTGCTCGTCCTCGAGCAAAAGAAGAAAGAAGAGAGTAGAAGAAGAAGAAAGATAGGAGATGGAGGGGGGCTTTGTGTTTCGGCCAAGGGGGAGAAGTAGTGTTTAGGTTGTGTGAAAATGAAGGAGTGAAAATGGGTTTATATAGGGGTGGAGAGAGGGGTAGGGTTCGGTCATTATGGGTGGGTTTGGGAGGGAAAGTGGTTTGAATTTGAATGGTGAGGTAGGTGGGGTTTTATGAAGGATGGATGTGAGTGGTGAAGAGAATGGTGGGATTTGATAGGTGGGGGGTTTTTAGGGAAGAGGTATTGAGGTGATTGGTGAATGGGTGAAGAAGAGAGTTGTGGGGTATGTGGGGATCCTGTGGGGTCCACAGATCCTGAGGTGTCAAGGATAGCTCATCCCTGCACCAAGTGGCGTGTAAAACGCCCTTTCTGCCAATCCTGGCGTTAAACGCCGGGTTGCTGCCCTTTTCTGGCGTTAAACGCCAGTCTGGTGCCCCTTTCTGGCCTTAAACGCCAGTCTGGTGCCCCTTTCTGGCGTTAAACGCCCAGAATGGTGCCAGACTGGGTGTTAAACACCCATTTGCTGCCCTTACTGGCGTTTAAACGCCAGCAAGCTTTTCCTCCAAGGTGTGCTATTTTTCTTTCTATTTTTCATTCTATTTTTTCTTTTTCAATTGTTTTTATGACTTCACATGATCATCAACCTACAGAAAACATAAAATAACAATGGAAAATAGATAAATATAACATTGAGTTGCCTCCCAACAAGCGCTTCTTTAATGTCAGTAGCTTGACCGTGGGCTCTCATGGAGCCTCACAGATATTCAGAGCAATGTTGGAACCTCCCAACATCAAACTTAGAGTTTGAATGTAGGGGTTCAACACCAAACTTAGAATTTGGCTGTGGCTTCCCAACACCAAACTTAGAGTTTGACTGTGGGGCTCTGTTTGACTCTGTTTTGAGAGAAGCTCTTCATGTTTGCTCTCCATTGTTATAGAGGGATATCCTTGAGCCTTAAACACAAAGGATTCTTCATTCACTTGAATGATCAATTCTCCTCTGTCAACATCAATTACAGCCTTTGCTGTGGCTAGGAAGGGTCTGCCAAGGATGATGGATTCATCCATGCACTTCCCAGTCTCTAGGACTATGAAATCAGCAGGGATGTAATGGTCTTCAACCTTTACCAGAACATCCTCTACAAGTCCATAAGCTTGTTTTCTTGAATTATCTGCCATCTCTAGTGAGATTCTTGCAGCTTGTACCTCAAAGATCCCTAGCTTCTCCATTACAGAGAAAGGCATGAGGTTTATGCTTGACCCTAGGTCACACAGAGCCTTCTCAAAGGTCATGGTGCCTAATGTACAAGGTATTGAGAACTTCCCAGGGTCCTGTCTCTTTTGAGGTAATCTCTGCCTAGTCAAGTCATCCAGTTCTTTGGTGAGCAAAGGGGGTTCATCCTCCCAAGTCTCATTACCAAATAACTTTTCATTTAGCTTCATGATTGCTCCAAGTACTTAGCTACTTGCTCTTCAGTGACATCTTCGTCCTCTTCAGAGGAAGAATACTCATCAGAGCTCATGAATGGCAGAAGTAAATCCAATGGAATCTCTATGGTCTCAGTGTGAGCCTCAGATTCCCATGGTTCCTCATTAGAGAACTCATTGGAGGCCAGTGGACGTCCATTGAGGTCTTCCTCAGTGGCGATCACTGCCTCTTCCTCCTTTCTAAATTCGGCCATGTTGATGGCCTTACACTCTCCTTTTGGATTCTCTTCTGTATTGCTTGGAAGAGTACTAGGAGGGAGTTCAGTAACTTTCTTACTCAGCTGACCCACTTGTGTCTCCAAGTTTCTAATGGAGGACCTTGTTTCAGTCATGAAACTTTGAGTGGTTTTGATTAAATCAGAGACCATGGTTGCTAAGTCAGAGTGGCTCTGCTTAGAATTCTCTGTCTGTTGCTGAGAAGATGATGGAAAAGGTTTGCCATTGCTAAACCTGTTTCTTCCACCATTATTGTTGTTGAAACCTTGTTGAGGTCTCTGTTGATCCTTCCATGAGAGATTTAGATGATTTCTCCATGAAGGATTATAGGTGTTTCCATAGGGTTCTCCCATGTAATTCACCTCTTCCATTGATGGGTTCTCAGGGTCATAAGCTTCTCCTTCAGATGAAGCGTCCTTAGTACTGCCTGGTGCAGCTTGCATTCCAGACAGACTTTGAGAAATCATATTGACTTGCTGAGTCAATATTTTGTTCTGAGCCAATATGGCATTCAGAGTATCAATCTCAAGAACTCCTTTCTTCTGATTCGTCCCATTGTTCACATGATTCCTTTCAGAAGTGTACATGAATTGGTTATTTGCAACCATTTCAATGAGTTCTTGAGCTTCTACAGGCGTCTTCTTCAGATAAAGAGATCCTCCAGCAGAGCTGTCCAATGACATCTTGGACAGTTCAGATAGACCATCATAGAAGATACCTATGATGCTCCATTCAGAAAGCATGTCAGAAGGACACTTTCTGATCAATTGTTTGTATCTTTCCCAAGCTTCATAGAGGGATTCACCTTCCTTCTGTCCGAGGGTTTGGACTTCCACTCTAAGCTTACTCAATTTTTGAGGTGGAAAGAACATTGCCAAGAAGGCATTGACTAGCTTTTCCCAAGAATTCAGGCTTTCTTTAGGTTGTGAGTCCAATCATATCCCAGCTCTATCTCTTACAGCAAAAGGGAATAGCATAAGTCTGTAGACCTCAGGGTCAACCCCATTAGTCTTGACAGTGTCACAGATTTGCAAGAATTCAGCTAAAAACTGATGAGGATCTTCCAATGAAAGTCTGTGGAACTTGCAATTCTATTGCATTAGAGAAACTAATTGAGGCTTAAGCTCAAAGTTGTTTGCTCCAATGGCAGGGATAGAGATGCTTTTCCCATAGAAGTCGGGAGTAGGTGCAGTAAAGTCACCCAGCACCTTCCTTGCATTGTTGGCATTGTTGTTGTTTTCGGCTGCCATGTCTTCTTCTTGTTTGAAGATTTCTGTTAGGTCCTCTACAGAGAGTAGTGCTTTAGCTTCTCTTAGCTTTCGCTTCAAGGTCTTTTTAGGTTCAGGGTTAGCCTCAACAAGAATGCTTTTGTCTTTGCTCCTGCTCATATGAAAGAGAAGAGAACAAGAAAGTATGAAATCCTCTATGTCACAGTATAGAGATTCCTTGAGATGTCAGAGGAAAAGAAGAATAGAAGAAGGAGGTTGAAGAAGAGGAATTCGAACTTATCAAGAGAGATAGAGTTCGAATTGTTGATAGTGGAGGAGTGTTAGTCCTTAAATATAAGGATGTGAGAAGAGGGGAAGAATTTTCGAAAATAAATTAAAAGATTTTGAAGAAATTTTGAAAAATTGAAGAATGATTTTCGAAAATTAAAGTTGGGAAAGAAATAAAGTGATTTTTGAAAAAGATTTTGAAATTAGAAATCAAAATGATTGAAAATTATTTGGAAAAAGATGTGATTAAGAAGATATGATTGAAGAGTTATGGTTTTAAAAAGATATGATTGAAAAGATATGATTGAGAAACAATTTAAAAAGATTTGATTTTTTTAAAATTAATGACTTGGCTAACAAGAAATTTAAAGGATATGATTCAAACATTAAACCTTTCTTAACAGAAAAGGCAACATACTTGAAATGTTGAATCAAATCATTAATTGTAGACAAGTATTTTTGAGAATGGAAAGAAATTAATTTTGATAATATATGATTGAAAAGACATGGTTTGAAAAAGATTTGATTTTAAAAAATTATGAAAACTTGAAAAAAATTTGAATTAAAAACAAAATCTTCCCTTTTGTGTCATCTTGGCGTTAAACGCCCAGAATGGTATCCATTCTGGCGTTTAACGCCCAAAATGCTAGCCTTTTGGGCGTTAAACACCCAGCCAGGTACCCTGGCTGGCGTTTAAACGCCAGTTTTCCTTCTTCACTGGGCATTTTGAACGCCCAGCTTTTTCTGTGTAATTCCTCTGCTGCATGTTCTGAATCTTCAATTCTCTGTATTATTGACTTGAAAAGACACAAATTAAAATTTTTTTTTGAATTTTTAATGATGAGGAATAATCAAAATGAAACTAAGATCAAATAAACAATGCATGCAAGACACCAAACTTAGAAGTTTGTATACTATTGACACTAACAAATTGAGAATGCATATGAGAAACAACAAAACACTCAAGACAAGAGAATTTAAAGATCAGAGCAAGGAAATCATCAAGAACATCTTGAAGATTAATGAAGAACATAAAGCATGTAATTTTTGAAAATTATAAGAATAAAGACATGCAATTGACACCAAACTTAAAATGAGACACTAGACTCAAACAAGAAACATAAAATATTTTTGATTTTATGATTTTATAAATTTTTTTTGGATTTTTCAAAAATTATTGGGAAAAGAAAAATAAGGATTTTAAAATTCTTAATGAGAATTCCAAGAATCATGCAATGTTAGTCTAAAGCTGCAGTCTAAAAAGATTAGACATGGCTAGCCAAGTTTCAGCAGGACATTACATTCAAAAGCTAAATTGATGAGAATCAATCAGCTTTGGTGATGATGAAAATATAATCTGAAACTCTAGAATTCATTCTTAAGAACTCTGAAGAACAAAATAAAATAAAATAACCTAATCTAAGCAACAAGATGAACCGTCACTTGTCCAAACTCAAACAATTCCCCAGCAACGGCGCCAAAAACTTGGTGCACGAAATTGTGATCATCAATGGTGCCATCAACATGGTACGCTCAATTGCAATCTCAACTCTTTATCACAACTTCGCACAACTAACCAGCAAGTGCATTGGGTCGTCTAAGTAATAAACCTTACGCGAGTAAGGGTCGATCCCACGGAGATTGTTGGTATGAAGCAAGCTATGGTCATCTTGTAAATCTCAGTCAGGCGGATTCAAATGGTTATGGAGGATTAATAATTAAAAGATGAATAAGACATAAAATAAAAATAGAGATACTTATGTAATTCATTGGTGAGAGCTTCAGATAAGCGTATGGAGATGCTTTGTCCCTTCTGTCTCTCTGCTTTCCTACTGTCTTCATCTAATCCTTCTTACTCCTTTCCATGGCAAGCTGTATGTTGGGCATCACCGTTGTCAATGGCTACAGTCCCGTCCTCTCAGTGAAAATGTTCAACGCGCTCTGTCACAGCACGGCTATTCATCTCTCGGTTCTCGATCATGTCGGAATAGAATCCAGTGATTCTTTTGCGTCTGTCACTAACGCCCCACAATCGCGAGTTTGAAGCTCGTCACAGTCATTCAATCCTTGAATCCTATTCAGAATACCACAGACAAGGTTTAGACCTTCCGGATTCTCAAGAATGGCCGCCAATGGATTCTAGCTTCTACCACGAAGATTCTGATTAAGGAATCCAAGAGATACACATTCAAGCCTTGTTTGCATGTAGAACGGAAGTGGTTGTCAGGCACGCGTTCATAAGTGAGAATGATGATGAGTGTCACACAATCATCACATTCATCAAGTTCTTGAGTGCGAATGAATATCTTAGAACAAGAATAAGCTGAATTGAATGGAAAATAGTAGTAATTACATTGATACTCGAGGTACAGCAGAGCTCCACACCTTAATCTATGGTGTGTAGAAACTCTACCGTTGAAAATACATAAGAACAAGTCTAGGCATGGCCGAGAGGCCAGCCTCCATGATCTAAGAACTAGACATCCAAAGATTGATCCGAAGATCTAAAGTGATCCAAAGATTAAAATACAATAGCAAAAGGTCCTATTTATAGAGAACTAGTAGTTTAGGGTTTACAAAAATGAGTAAATGACGTAAAAATCCACTTCCAGGCCCACTTGGTGTGTGCTTGGGCTGAGCATTGAAGCTTTCATGTGTAGAGACTTTTCTTGGAGTTAAACGCCAGCTTTTGTGCCAGTTTGGGCGTTTAACTCCCACTTTTGTGCCAGTTCCGGCGTTTAACGCCAGAATTCTTGAGCTGATTTGGAATGCCGGTTTGAGCCATCAAATCTCATGCAAAGTATGGACTATTATATATTGCGGGAAAGCCCTGGATGTCTACTTTCTAACGCAATTAAGAGCGCGCCAATTGGGCTTCTGTAGCTCCAGAAAAGTCACTTCGAGTGCAGGGACATCAGAATCCAACAGCATCTGCATTCCTTTTTCAGCCTCTGGATCAGATTTTTGCTCAAGTCCCTCAATTTCAGCCAGAAAATACCTGAAATCACAGAAAAACACATAAACTCATAGTAAAGTCTAGAAAAGTGAATTTTAAATAAAAACTAATAAAAATATAATAAAAACTAACTAAAACATACTAAAAACATACTAAAAACAATGCCAAAAAGCGTATAAATTATCCGCTCATCACCTCCCAAGTGATACAATACCCAACCCAAGGGAAGAATGTAAAGCTTTGCAGTTGAGGAGTGGCAAGGTAGTTGGAGAGGAAGCAACAAAACCCAAGGAGCAAGATGCAGCAGAAAAGCAAGATGAAGAAAAGGGGTGAACATCTCAAAAAGAACAAAGAGGATGTAAGGTCACAAAGCAAGCTACCCACTCAAGACAACCACCATGACAACAAAGAGAACGTGAAGCCACAACAGGAAAACAAGAATGAAGGAGTGAAAGCATATGAACCAAAGCTTCCATACCCAACCAGGATACACAAAGGGACAAAGGACCAACAATTTCCAAGATTCTTGGAAATCTTTAAGAAACTTGAAATCAACATTCCATTGGCTAAAGCTTTGGAACAAATGCCATTATATGCAAAGTTTCTTAAAGAGCTGATCACCAAGAAGAGAAGTTGGCAAGAAAAAGAAACAGTGGTTCTCACTCAAGAGTGCAGCGCCATCATTCAAAAGGGGTTGCCACCAAAACTTAAAGATCCAGGCAGCTTCCTCATACCTTGCACAATTGGGAATATAGCCATTGATAATTCACTTTATGACCTGGGAGCAAGCATTAACTTAATGCCTCTTACCATGATGAAGAAAATGATGATTGAGGAGCTTAAACCCACAAGGATGTCACTCCAACTAGCTGACAGATCCATCAAAATACCAAATGGTGTAGTTGAGAACCTCTTGGTGAAAGTGAGAAATTTTATATTCCCAGCCGATTTTGTAGTCCTAGATATGGATGAAGAGGGGAGCAACTCAATTATTCTTGGTAGACCCTTTTTGGCCACAGCTAGAACAATCATTGATGTGGAAAAGGGAGAGATGATCTTCGGAGTACATGATGAGCAAATGACCATTAATGTCTTCAAGGTAATGCAATATCCCACTAAGAAAGAGAGTTGCATGAGAATTGATATAGTGGATACATTGGTTGAGGAAGTGTTTGAAGCAAACCATCAAGTGAAACAGGAGGAAGTCCAGGACATCCGAGAATAAGAAGAGAACGAATTGCAAGCACTAGAGGAACCAATGGAAACCAAGAAAGAAGAGGCACCACAACAAGAGTTAAAACCACTACCCTCTCATCTTAAATATGCATTCCTTGGTGAAAAGGACAGCTTTCCAGTAATCATCAATTCTACATTGAGTGTTGAAGAAGAAGAGAAACTCCTTGGAGTATTGAGAGCTCATAAAGGTGCATTGGGGTGGACCATTGATGATTTGAAAGGTATAAGCCCTGCCATATGCATGCACAAAATACTCTTGAAGGAAAACTCTAAACCAGTGGTACAACCTCAGAGAAGGTTGAATCTCACAATGAAAGAGGTTGTTCAAAAGAAAGTGCTGAAGCTATGTAAAGTTGGGATCATTTACCCTATCTCTGACAGCCCATGGGTTAACCCAGTGCAAGTGGTGCCCAAGAAAGGTGGTATGACTGTTATTGTCAATGAGAAGAATGAGCTCATCCCAACAAGAATAGTGACAGGGTGGAGAATGTGTATTGACTATAGGAGGCTGAATGATGCCATGCGAAAGGATCACTTTCCCCTCCCTTTCATTGACCAAATGCTTGAAAGACTAGCTAGCCATGCCTACTATTGTTTTCTTGATGGGTATTCTGGCTACAACCAGATAGTGGTCGATCCCATGGACCAAGAGAAGACATCATTTACATGTCCCTTTGGAGTCTTTGCATATAGAAGAATGCCATTCGGATTATGTAATGCCCCAGCTACATTTCAGAGATGCATGTTATCAATCTTCTCGGATATGGTAGAAAAGTTTATTGAAGTCTTTATGGATGACTTCTCTGTCTTTGGTGATTCCTTCAATACTTGCTTGCATCATCTTACCCTAGTCTTGAAAAGATCCCAAGAAAACAATTTAGTTTTAAACTGGGAAAAGTTCCATTTCATGGTACTTGAAGGAATTGTTCTTAGTCATAAAATTTCAAGAAAGGGTATAGAGGTTGACAAGGCAAAAATAGAAATTATAGAAAAACTTCCTTTACCAACTAATGTGAAGGCTATTAAAAGCTTCTTAGGGCATGCGGGGTTCTATAGAAGATTCATCAAAGATTTTTCCAAAATAGCAAAACCACTCAGCAATTTGCTCGTGGTGAACAACCCATTTCTCTTTGATGATGAGTGTAAGCATGCCTTTAAGATTCTAAAAGCCAAGCTCACCACAGCACCAATCATCACACCCCCAAGTTGGGGATTACCTTTCAAACTCATGTGTGATGCAAGTGATTTTGCAATTGGTGCTGTGCTTGGGCAGAGGAAGGAAAAGAAGCTTCATGTTATCTACTATGCAAGTAAGGTATTGAACGAAGCTCAAAGGAATTACACCACAACAGAGAAAGAATTACTAGCTGTGGTATATGCTTTTGATAAGTTTAGGCAATATTTGATTGGATCTAAAATTTTAGTCTACACTGACCATGCTGCTCTTAAGTATCTTATGTCAAAACAGGATGCCAAACCAAGGCTAATCAGATGGATACTACTTCTACAAGAGTTTGACATTGAGATAAAGGACAGAAAGGGTAGTAAAAATCAAGTTGCTGACCATCTATCAAGGCTACCACAAGGAGCGAGTCAAGAGACTTTTCAACCAGTAAATGAAGACTTTCCAGATGAGCACATCTTGCAGATTCAACACATTCCTTGGTTTGCAGACATGGCCAACTACAAAGCAGGAAGGAGCATCCCACAAGAGTATACAAAACAACAAGTTAAAAAGCTGCTACATGAGGCTAAGTTATTCTTTTGGGATGAGCCCTTCCTATTTAAAAGATGTCCAGATGGAATGATTAGAAGATGTGTGCCAGAGGTTGAGATGAAGGATATATTGTGGCATTGTCATAACTCAAGCTATGGTGGCCATTTTGGAGCTAAAAGAACTGCAGCAAAGGTGCTTCAAAGTGGATTCTACTGGCCATCCATCTTCAAAGATGCCAGGGATTTTGTGAGCCACTATAATGAGTGCCAAAGAGCAGGCGGTTTGACAAAGAAGAATGAGATGCCCCAGAAGTTCATCTTAGAGGTGGAGCTCTTTGATTTATGGGGAATAGATTTCATATGACCCTTTCCTCCTTCCTACACTTTCAAATACATTTTGGTGGCAGTGGAGTATGTTTCGAAATGGGTTAAAGCAATAGCCACAACCACATGTGACACCAATGTGGTATTGCAATTCCTAAAGAAAAACATCTTCACTAGATTTGGAGTACCAAAAGGGCTTGTAAGCGATCGGAGAAGCCACTTCTACAACAAGCAATTGAACTATCTCCTCCATAAATATGCAGTAACACACAAAGTGGCAACACCCTATCACCCCCAGACAAATGGGCAAGCTAAACTTGCCAACAAAGAGCTAAAGAGGATCTTGGAGAAAACTGTGGGAGCAACAAGAAAAGACTGGGTAAGGAAGCTGGATGATGCACTTTGGGCATATAGGACAGCATTCAAAACACCTATAGGGAAATCTCCATTTCAGGTAGTGTATGGAAAAGCATGCCATCTGCCTGTAGAGCTTGAACACAAGGCTTTTTGGACCACTAAACTCTTGAATTTAAATGCCCATGCAGCAGGAGAAAAGAGGTTACTACAACTCAACGAATTGGAAGAATTCAGACTGGAGGCATATGAGAATGCCAGAATATACAAAGAAAGCAAAAAGGTGGCATGACAAGAGAATCTCTCCAAGAACATTTGAACCAGGCTAAAAGGTGTTGCTATTCAACTCAAGACTGAAGATTTTCCCTGGGAAGCTGAGGTCTAGATGGAATTGTCCATACACCATCACCAAAGTATCCCCTCATGGCTATATGTAATTACCTGATGAGAATTCAAAAGAGACCTTCACAGTCAATGGGCATAGGGTGAAACTTTATCTTGGTGGACCTTGGAGCAAAGAAGAGACTGTACTATGGCTAGCATGAGCAAGGAAGCCACATTGTCAAGCTAAGGACAATAAACAAGCGCTTCATGGGAGGCAACCCATGCACAGGAGTCTTTTACTTTTATGTTTTAAGTAATCAATAATAGGTTGCATCATATACATCTAAGAAAAAAAATAGCGTGTAGTGCATGCATGGTACTAAGTTTGGTGTGGCCAACCTTGAAGCAAATACAAAGTTTTCTTTGCAACACTTAGTCACAAACTAAGTTTGGTGTCCACATGGTGCACGAAATTGTGATCACTACTTTTCACAAATCAATTAATCCCCGGTGATGAACCCAAAAACTTGGTATTCAATACCATGGCATAAACACAACTTCGCACAACTAACCAGCAAGTGTACTGGGTCGTCCAAGTAATAAACCTTACGCGAGTAAGGGTCGATCCCACAGAGATTGTTGGTATGAAGCAAGCTATGGTCACCTTGTAAATCTCAGTCAGGCAAACTCAAATGGATATGGTGATAAACGCATAAAACATAAAGATAAAGATAGAGATACTTATGTAATTCATTGGTAGGAACTTCAGATAAGCGTATGAAGATGCCTTCCCTTCCGTCTCTCTGCTTTCCTACTGTCTTCATCCAATCCTTCTTACTCCTTTCCATGGCAAGCTTAAGCAAGGGTTTCACCGTTGTCAGTGGCTACCTCCCATCCTCTCAGTGGAAATGTTCAACGCACCCTGTCACGGCACGGCTATCCATCTGTCGTTTCTCAATCAGGCCAGAATAGAATCCAGTGATTCTTTTGCGTCTGTCACTAACGCCCCGCCCTCAGGAGTTTGAAGCACGTCACAGTCATTCAATCATTGAATCCTACTCAGAATACCACAGACAAGGTTAGACCTTCCGGATTCTCTTGAATGCCGCCATTAGTTCTAGCCTATACCACGAAGACTCTGATCTCACGGAATGGCTGGCTCGTTTATCAGGCGAGCACTCGGTTGTCAGGCGATCAACCATGCATCGTGTATCAGGAATCCAAGAGATATTCACCCAATCGAAGGTAGAACGGAGGTGGTTGTCAGTCACACGTTCATAGGTGAGAATGATGATGAGTGTCACGGATCATCACATTCATCAAGTTGAAGAACAAGTGATATCTTAGAACAAGAACAAGCGGAATTGAATAGAAGAACAATAGTAATTGCATTAATACTCGAGGTACAGCAGAGCTCCACACCTTAATCTATGGTGTGTAGAAACTCCACAGTTGAAAATACATAAGAACAAGGTCTAGGCATGGCCGAATGGCCAGCCTCCCAATGATCTAAGAACTAGATGTCCAAAGATGATCTAGAGATCTAAAGTGATCAAAAGATTCAAATACAATAGTAAAAGGTCCTATATATAGCGAACTAGTAACCTAGGGTGTACAGAGATGAGTAAATGACATAAAAATCCACTTCCGGGCCCACTTGGTGTGTGCTTGGGCTGAGCAATGAAGCATTTTCGTGTAGAGACTCTTCTTGGAGTTAAACGCCAGCTTTTATGCCAGTTTGGGCGTTTAACTCCCATTTTGGTGCCAGTTCCGACGTTTAACGCTGGAATTCCTGAGGGTGACTTTGAACGCCGGTTTGGGCCATCAAATCTTGGGCAAAGTATGGACTATCATATATTGCTGGAAAGCCCAGGATGTCTACTTTCTAACGCCGTTGAGAGCCCGCCAATTGGGCTTCTGTAGCTCCAGAAAATCCACTTCGAGTGCAGGGAGGTCAGAATCCAACAGCATCTGCAGTCCTTTTTTGGTCTCTGAATCAGATTTTTGCTCAGGTCCCTCAATTTCAGCCAGAAAATACCTGAAATCACAGAAAAACACACAAACTCATAGTAAAGTCCAGAAAAGTGAATTTTAACTAAAAACTAATAAAAATATACTAAAAACTAACTAGATCATACTAAAAATAATGCCAAAAAGCGTATAAATTATCCGCTCATCACAACACCAAACTTAAATTGTTGCTTGTCCTCAAGCAACTAAAAATCAAATAAGATAAAAAGAATAGAATATGCAATGAATTCCAAAAACATCTATGAAGATCAGTATTAATTAGATGAGCGGGGCTTTTAGCTTTTTGCCTCTGAATAGTTTTGGCATCTCACTCTATCCTTTGAAATTCAGAATGATTGGCTTCTCTAGGAACTCAGAATCCAGATAGTGTTATTGATTCTCCTAGTTAAGTATGATGATTCTTGAACATAGCTATTTATTGAGTCTTGGCCGTGGCCCAAAGCACTCTGTTTTCCAGTATTACCACCGGATACATACATGCCACAGACACATAATTGGGTGAACCTTTTCAGATTGTGACTCAGCTTTGCTAGAGTCCACAACTAGAGGTGTCCAGGGTTCTTAAGCACACTCTTTTTGCCTTGGATCACAACTTTATTTCTTTCTTTTCTCTATTTTTTTTTCGAAATTTTTTTTTCTTTTTCTCTCTTTTTTTTTCGAAATTTTCTTTTTTTTTTCATTGCTTTTTCTTGCTTCAAGAATCATTTTTATGATTTTTCAGATCCTCAGTAACATGTCTCCTTTTTCATCATTCTTTCAAGAGCCAACATTCATGAACCACAAATTCAAAAGACAAAAATATTGCCACCACATCAAAATAATTAAACTGTTATAAAATTCAAAATTCATGCAATTCTTTTTCTTTTTCAATTAAGAACAATTTTTTTTATTTTTTTATTTTTTATTTAAGAAAGGTGATGGATTCATAGGACATTCATAACTTTAAGGCATAGACACTAAGACACTAATGATCACAAGACACAAGCATAGATAAACATAAGCACTAAAATTCGAAAAACAGGAAAATAAAGAACAAGGAAATTAAGGAACGGGTCCACCTTAGTGATGGCGGCTCTTTCTTCCTCTTGAAGGTCCTATGGAGTGCTTGAGCTCCTCAATGTCTCTTCCTTGTCTTTGTTGCTCCTCTCTCATGATTCTTTGATCTTCTCTAATTTCATGGAGGATGATGGAGTGTTCTTGATGCTCCACCCTTAGTTGTCCCATGTTGGAACTCAATTCTCCTAGGGAGGTGTTTAGTTGCTCCCAATAGTTGTGTGGAGGAAAGTGCATCCCTTGAGGAATCTCAGGGATCTCATGATGAGTGGGGTCTCTTGTGTGCTCCATCCTCTTCTTAGTGATGGGCTTGTCCTCATCAATGGGGATGTCTCCCTCTATGTCAACTCCAACTGAATAACAGAGGTGAAAAATGAGATGAGGAAAGGCTAACCTTGCCAAGGTAGAGGACTTGTCCGCCACCTTATAGAGTTCTTGAGCTATAACCTCATGAACTTCTATTTCTTCTTCAATCATGATGCTATGAATCATGATAGCCCGGTCTATGGTAACTTCGGACCGGTTGCTAGTGGGAATAATTGAGCGTTGGATAAACTCCAACCATCCTCTAGCTACGGGCTTGAGGTCATGCCTTCTCAATTGAACCGGCTTCCCTCTTGAATCTCTCTTCCATTGGGCGCCCTCTTCACATATGACTGTGAGGACTTGGTCCAACCTTTGATCAAAGTTGACCCTTCTAGTGTAAGGATGTTCATCTCCTTGCATCATAGGCAAGTTGAATGCCAACCTTACATTTTCCGGACTAAAATCCAAGTATTTCCCCCGAACCATAGTAAGATAATTCTTTGGATCCGGGTTCACACTTTGATCATGGTTCTTGGTGATCCATGCATTGGCATAGAACTCTTGAACCATTAAGATTCCGACTTGTTGAATGGGGTTGGTAAGAACTTCCCAACCTCTTCTTCGGATCTCATGTCGGATCTCCGGATATTCACTCTTTTTGAGTGAAAAAGGGACCTCGGGGATCACCTTCTTCAAGGCCACAACTTCATAGAAGTGGTCTTGATGCACCCTTGAGATGAATCTCTCCATCTCCCATGACTCGGAGGTAGAAGCTTTTGCCTTCCCTTTCCTCTTTCTAGAGGTTTCTCCGGCCTTGGATGCCATAAATGGTTATGGAAAAACAAAAAGCAATGCTTTTACCACACCAAACTTAAAAGGTTTGCTCGTCCTCGAGCAAAAGAAGAAAGAAGAGAGTAGAAGAAGAAGAAATGAGGAAGAAGGGAGTGGCTTTGTGTTCGGCCAAAAAGGGGGAGAAGTGGTGTTTAGGTTGTGTGAAAATGAAGGAGTGAAGATGGGTTTATATAGGAGAGGGGAAGGGTGATTTTCGGCCAAGTGAGGGTGGGTTTGGGTGGGGAAGTGGTTTGAATTTGAATGGTGGGGTAGGTGGGGTTTTATGAAGGATGGATGTGAGTGGTGAAGAGAAAGATGGGATTTGATAGGTGAAGGGTTTTTGGGGAAGAGGTGTTGAGGTGATTGGTGAATGGGTGAAGAAGAAGGGAGAGAGTGGTGGGGTAGGTGGGGATCCTGTGGGGTCCACAGATCCTGAGGTGTCAAGGAAAAGTCATCCCTGCACCAAATGGCAAGCAAAATTGCGTTTTTAGCCATTTCTGGCGTTAAACGCCGAGCTGGTGCCCATTTCTGGCGTTTAACGCCAGCTTCTTGCCCTTTTCTGGCGTTTAACGCCAGTCTGGTGCCCCTTTCTGGCGTTAAACGCCCAGAATGGTGCCAGACTGGGCGTTAAACGCCCAACAGCTAACCTTACTGGCGTTTAAACGCCAGTAGGTGCGTCCTCCAGGGTGTGCTGTTTTTCTTCCTGTTTTTCATTCTGTTTTTGCTTTTTTCATTGATTTTGTGACTTCTCATGATCATCAACCTACAAAAAAACATAAAATAACAAAAGAATAGTTAATTATAAAACATTGGGTTGCCTCCCAACAAGCGCTTCTTTAATGTCATTAGCTTGACAGAGGACTCTCATGGAGCCTCAGAAATGCTCAGAGCTATGTTGGAACCTCCCAACACCAAACTTAGAGTTTGAATGTGGGGGTTCAACACCAAACTTAGAAGTTGGTTGTGGCCTCCCAACACCAAACTTAGAGTTTGATTGTGGGGGCTCTGTTTGGCTCTGTTTTGAGGGAAGCTCTTCATGCTTCCTCTCCATGATGATAGAGGGATATCCTTGAGCCTTAAACACCAAGGATTCTTCATTCACTTGAATGATCAACTCTCCTCTATCAACATCAATCACAGCCTTTGCTGTGGCTAGGAAGGGTCTGCCAAGGATGATGGATTCATCCATGCACTTCCCAGTCTCTAGGACTATGAAATCAGTAGGGATGTAATGGTCTTCAACTTTTACCACAACATCCTCTACAAGCCCATAGGCTTGTTTTCTTGAGTTGTCTGCCATCTCTAGTGAGATTTTTGCAGCTTGCACCTCAAAGATCCCTAGCTTCTCCATTACAGAGAGAGGCATGAGGTTTACACTTAACCCTAAGTCACACAAGGCCCTCTTGAAGGTCATGGTGCCTATGGTACAAGGTATTGAAAACTTCCCAGGATCCTGTCTCTTTTGAGGCAGTTTCTGCCTAGACAAGTCATCCAGTTCTTTGGTGAGCAAAGGGGGTTCATCCTCCCAAGTCTCATTTCCAAATAACTTGTCATTTAGCTTCATGATTGCTCCAAGTTATTTAGCAACTTTCTCTTCAGTGACATACTCATCCTCTTCAGAGGAAGAATACTCATCAGAGCTCATGAATGGCAGAAGTAAGTCCAATGGAATCTCTATGGTCTCATTTTGAGCCTCAGATTCCCATGGTTCCGCATTGGGGAACTCATTGGAGGCCAGTGGACGTCCATTGAGGTCTTCCTCAGTGGCGTTCACTGCCTCTTCTTCCTCCCAAAATTCGGCCATGTTGATGGCTTTGCACTCTCCTTTTGGATTTTCTTCTGTATTGCTTGGAAGAGTACTAGGAGGGAGTTCAGTAATTTTCTTGCTCAGCTGACCCACTTGTGCCTCCAAGTTTCTAATGGAGGACCTTGTTTCAGTCATGAAACTTTGAGTGGTTTTGATTAGATCAGAGACCATGGTTGCTAAGTCAGAGTTATTCTGCTTAGAACTCTCTGTCTGTTGCTGAGAAGATGATGGAAAAGGTTCGCTATTGCTAAACCTGTTTCTTCCACCATTATTATTGTTGAAACCTTGTTGAGGTCTCTGTTGATCCTTCCATGAAAAATTTGGATGATTTCTCCATGAAGAATTATAGGTGTTTCCATAGGGTTCTCCCATGTAATTCACCTCTTCCATTGAAGGGTTCTCAGGATCATAAGCTTCTTCCTCAGATGAAGCTTCCTTAGTACTGCTTGGTGTATTTTGCATTCCAGACAGACTTTGAGAAATCATATTGACTTGTTGAGTCAATATTTTGTTCTGAGCCAATATGGCATTCAGAGTGTCAATCTCAAGAACTCCTTTCTTCTGACTAGTCCCATTGTTCACAGGATTCCTTTCAGAAGTGTACATGAATTGGTTATTTGCAACCATTTCAATCAGCTTTTGAGCTTCTGTAGGCGTCTTCTTCAGATGAAGAGAGCCTCCAGCAGAGCTATCCAAAGACATTTTGGATAGTTCAGAGAGACCATCATAGAAAATACCTATGATGCTCCATTCAGAAAGCATATCAGAAGGACACTTTCTGATTAATTGTTTGTATCTTTCCCAAGCTTCATAGAGGGATTCTCCTTCCTTCTGTCTGAAGGTTTGGACTTCCACTCTAAGCTTACTCAATTTTTGAGGTGGAAAGAACTTTGCCAAGAAGGCATTGACTAGCTTTTCCCAAGAGTCCAGGCTTTCTTTAGGTTGAGAGTCCAACCATGTTCTAGCTCTGTCTCTTACAGCAAAAGGGAATAGCATAAGTCTATAGACCTCAGGGTCAACCCCATTAGTCTTGACAGTGTCACAGATTTGCAAGAATTCAGCCAAAAACTGATGAGGATCTTCCAATGGAAGTCCATGGAACTTGCAATTCTGTTGCATTAGAGAAACTAATTGAGGCTTAAGCTCAAAGTTGTTTGCTCCAATGGCAGGGATAGAGATGCTTCTCCCATAGAAGTCGGGAGTAGGTGCAGTAAAGTCACCCAGCACCTTCCTTGCATTGTTGGCATTGTTGTTGTTTTCGGCTGCCATGAGTTCTTCTTCTTTGAAGAATTCGGTTAGGTCCTCTACAGAGAATTATGCCTTAGCTTCTCTTAGCTTTCGCTTCAAGGTCCTTTCAGGTTTAGGGTCAGCCTTAACAAGAATGCTTTTGTCTCTGCTCCTGCTCATAAGAAAGAGAAGAGAACAAGAAAATATGGAATCCTCTATGTCACAGTATAGAGATTCCTTGAGGTGTCAGAGGAAAAGAAAATGGAAGGCAGAAGTAGAAAATTCGAACTTATCAAGAAAGATGGAGTTCGAATTTTGCATTAAGGAATAGTGTTAGTCCATAAATAGAAGGATGTGAGAAGAAGGGAAGCAATTTTCGAAAATTAAGTAAAAGATTTTGAAAACATTTTGAAAAACACTTATTGATTTTCGAAAACCAAGAGTGGAAAAGAAATTAAGTGATTTTTGAAAAATATTTTGAAATTAGAAATTAAAAAGATATGATTGAAAATTATTTTGAAAAAGATGTGGTTAAGAAGATATGATTGGTTTTAAAAAGATGTGATTGAGAAGATATGATTTGAAAAACATTTTAAAAAGATGTGATTTTGAAAATTAATGACTTGGCTATCAAGAAAAGATATGATTCAAACATTAAACCTTCCTCAACAGAAAAGGCAACATGCTTGAAATGTTGAATCAAATCATTAATTGATAGCAAGTATCTTTGAAAAAGGAAAGAAATTGATTTTAAAAAAGATTTGATTGAAAAGATATGATTTGAAAAAGATTTGATTTTGAAAAATTTTGAAAACCTGAAAAAAATTGCATTGAAAACAGAATCTTCCCTCTTGTGCCATCCTGGCGTCAAACGCCAGAATGTGCACCATTCTGGGCGTTTAACGCCCAAAACACTACCTTTTTGGGCGTTAAACGCCCAACCAGATATCCTGGCTGGCGTTTAAACGCCAGTCTGTCCTTCTTCACTGGGCGTTTTGAACGCCCAGCTTTTTCTGTGCAATTCCTCTGCAGTATGTTCTGAATCTTCAATTCTCTGTATTATTGACTTGAAAAGACACAAATTAAAAATATTTTTGGATTTTTAATAATAAGAAATAATCAAAATGCAACTAGAATCAAATAACAATGCATGCAAGACACCAAACTTAGCAGTTTGTATACTACTGACACTAATGAGAATGCATATGAGACACATAAACACTCAAGTCAAGAGAATTCAAAGATCAGAGTAAGAAATTATCAAGAATTACTTGAAGATCCTTAAGACACATGAATGAATGTATGCAATTGACACCAAACTTAAAATGAAACACTAGACTCAAAAAATATTTTTGGATTTTATGATTTTGTAAATTTTTTGTGCTTTTTTTTCGAAAATAAAGTGGAAAAAGGTATCAAAATTCTTAATGAGAATTCCAGGAATCATGCAATGTTAGTCTAAAGCTTCAGTCTAAAGGAATTAGACATGGTTAGCCAAGCTTCAGCAGAACATTGCATTCAAGAGCTAAATTGATGAAGATCAATCAGCTTTGGTGATAATAAGAACATCACCTTGAAACACTAGAATTCATTCTTAAGAACTCTGAAGAAAAAAATACCTAATCTAAGCAACAAGATGAACCTTCAGTTGTCCATAATCAACAATCCCCGCAACGGCGCCAAAAACTTGGTGCACGAAATTGTGATCACTACTTTTCACAAATCAATTAATCCCCGGTGATGAACCCAAAAACTTGGTATTCAATACCATGGCATAAACACAACTTCGCACAACTAACCAGCAAGTGTACTGGGTCGTCCAAGTAATAAACCTTACGCGAGTAAGGGTCGATCCCACAGAGATTGTTGGTATGAAGCAAGCTATGGTCACCTTGTAAATCTCAGTCAGGCAAACTCAAATGGATATGGTGATAAACGCATAAAACATAAAGATAAAGATAGAGATACTTATGTAATTCATTGGTAGGAACTTCAGATAAGCGTATGAAGATGCCTTCCCTTCCGTCTCTCTGCTTTCCTACTGTCTTCATCCAATCCTTCTTACTCCTTTCCATGGCAAGCTTAAGCAAGGGTTTCACCGTTGTCAGTGGCTACCTCCCATCCTCTCAGTGGAAATGTTCAACGCACCCTGTCACGGCACGGCTATCCATCTGTCGTTTCTCAATCAGGCCAGAATAGAATCCAGTGATTCTTTTGCGTCTGTCACTAACGCCCCGCCCTCAGGAGTTTGAAGCACGTCACAGTCATTCAATCATTGAATCCTACTCAGAATACCACAGACAAGGTTAGACCTTCCGGATTCTCTTGAATGCCGCCATTAGTTCTAGCCTATACCACGAAGACTCTGATCTCACGGAATGGCTGGCTCGTTTATCAGGCGAGCACTCGGTTGTCAGGCGATCAACCATGCATCGTGTATCAGGAATCCAAGAGATATTCACCCAATCGAAGGTAGAACGGAGGTGGTTGTCAGTCACACGTTCATAGGTGAGAATGATGATGAGTGTCACGGATCATCACATTCATCAAGTTGAAGAACAAGTGATATCTTAGAATAAGAACAAGCTGAATTGAATAGAAGAACAATAGTAATTGCATTAATACTCGAGGTACAGCAGAGCTCCACACCTTAATCTATGGTGTGTAGAAACTCCACCGTTGAAAATACATAAGAACAAGGTCTAGGCATGGCCGAATGGCCAGCCTCCCAATGATCTAAGAACTAGATGTCCAAAGATGATCTAGAGATCTAAAGTGATCAAAAGATTCAAATACAATAGTAAAAGGTCCTATATATAGCAAACTAGTAACCTAGGGTGTACAGAGATGAGTAAACGACATAAAAATCCACTTCCGGACCCACTTGGTGTGTGCTTGGGCTGAGCAATGAAGCATTTTCGTGTAGAGACTCTTCTTGGAGTTAAACGCCAGCTTTTATGCCAGTTTGGGCGTTTAACTCCATTTTGGTGCCAGTTCCGGCGTTTAACGCTGGAATTCCTGAGGGTGACTTTGAACGCCGGTTTGGGCCATCAAATCTTGGGCAAAGTATGGACTATCATATATTGCTGGAAAGCCCAGGATGTCTACTTTCCAACGCCGTTGAGAGCGCGCCAATGGGGCTTCTGTAGCTCCAGAAAATCCACTTCGAGTGTAGGGAGGTCAGAATCCAACAGCATCTGCAGTCCTTTTTTGGTCTCTGAATCAGATTTTTATCTCAGGTCCCTCAATTTCAGCCAGAAAATACCTGAAATCACAGAAAAACACACAAACTCATAGTAAAGTCTAGAAAAGTGAATTTTAACTAAAAACTAATAAAAATATACTAAAAACTAACTAGATCATACTAAAAACATACTAAAAACAATGCCAAAAAGCGTATAAATTATCCGCTCATCACCACACATGCACAAAATGCTAGAAAAAATGTAGTTATTTTTAGGCATATGAAAGCAACCCTTAGATTTAATCCTTGTCATTTTAATTAATGTTGCATTAGGATTTCATTAAAAGTTAAATAGCACAAGTCAAGATATTTCAAGAATCTCAAAGTTTTGAATTTTGTTGCAGGAAAGTGAAAGAAAGAAGTGATGGAGAATCTTGGGAGAGGAGTTCATGGATGCACATAGAAGAAAAAGGAAGTCACATGTGCCTTGGAGTTTGTGCTTTGGGAAGAACAACTCAACATGCATTAGCTAGAAGATTCATACTTCCCATGCCACAACCAAACCATTATAACAATGCTTCCACCATGCAAAGTAACGTTGAACCCCCCCCAACAACACCTCACTTCATTCCCACTTCTATATATAGACCACCACCATACTTCACCAATTCATCCGAAAATACTCCTCTTGTTATTTATACTTGTTTCACAAACTTTGGCCTTTAGACCACCCGTACCATCTCCACTCCACAACTCCTTTTCAATTACTTTCAAACCTTCATTTCTTACCTTATAAGCTTACCAATCTAAGCCTCACTCACTTACACTTCTTGTATGCTTGAGGACAAGCATTGCTTCAAGTTTGGTGTTGGGAAGATTCGGCCATCATAATTCAATGGCCTCATCAACACGAGCTAGGAAGAAGAAAGATAAGCAACCCATGCAAGAGCAACCCACATTTGATGAAAGAAGGTTCAAATCTGAAAACCATGAACGCATCTTTAATTGGATGATGAGCAGAGATATTGTTCCGGAGGTACCTTTCAAGCTAAAAGATGAAGAATACCCGGACATACACAAAGTGATTAGAAAAAGGGGATGGGAGCTTCTCTGTGACCAACCCCAAATTGTAAGTATGCTTCTCATCCATGAGTTTATGCCAATGTCATAAAGAAAGATGATGAGGAAGAACCATACTTGAGTTATGTACGAGGGGTGGTAGTCCTATTTAGCCCAGACACCATCAATAGAGTGCTAAAAACCAAACCAAAACGGTTTAAGCAACCTAGCTATGAGGAGAGGGTCAAATATGACCCAAGGTGTGTGGATGTTCTAAGTGATTTATGCAAGGTAGGCACGGACTGGGTGTTGGACTCACACAAATAACCACTCAAACTCAGAAGGGGTGATCTCATACCTCAAGCAAAAGGATGGCATGACATAGTGAGAAGATCATTAATCTCCACCTCAAACAACTCAGAGGTGACATTGAACAGAGCTATAATGATTCATTGTATAATGAAAGGAGGGGAGATAGATGTGGGAGAAACCATAGCCAAGAACATCATTAGCATAGCCGAAGGTGTCCAAAGAGACAGCTGGCTAGGATATCCTAGCACTATCTTGCGTTTATATGAAGAAGCTGGAGTACCACTTAAAGAATTTGATTCCACAGACATAGTCTCCACTGGGAAACCCATCACCAAGCAGTTAATGGAATATGTTACCACAGTCCAATTAGAGAGGCAGCCTTTAGCAAGAAGAAAGAGGACGAAAGAAACAAGGCAAGAGGAGGAGCAAGAAGAAGAAGGGGAGCAAGGAGAAAGAGAACAACAAGAAGATAGAGAAGAACCAGCTGCATTAAGCATGAACCAACTCCAAGCTGCGTTAGAAGGAATCTTCGGGCAATACTCACAAATTCAAAGAAGCCAAAATGAGCAAGCTCAACAACAAAAAGATCTTTGGCAATTGATGGATCAACAAAGAGGAGCCCAAGCTCAATGGATAGAGCAGTAGAGGGAATATCAAACGCACATGATGGAACTTCAACAAGAGCAATATACCAAGATGTATGAAGCCATCAACAACTCAACTGCTGAATATGAAGATCCATGAATAAAGTAATACAGGAGCAGGTTTAGTTGAGGAAAGAGCAAGCTCAACAAAGGGAGCTTCTTCAAAGGATGGATGATAGAGAAGATAAGCTTTACAGGGAATTCAATGAAAATAGAATGTTTAAAGAGGCTAGACACAAAGATAGAATTGAGTGTGATATGTGCATTCAAGAAAAACTCAGCTACATTTGTGGAACACTCCCAGTGCCCAACCCAAAAATCCAAACATTCAATGAAGCACACAAGATATTAGAAGAATAGGAAATTGCAAGGGTGAAGTTCAACATTGAAAGGCTAAAAGATAAGATGGTGAGCTCGGGGATATGGAGAAAGATAGAGGAGGGATCAACAACAAAACAACAAGGAGAAATAAGAAGCAAGAAAAAGCAAGATCCCAAAGGAAAAGGAAAGCAAGGAGAATCAAGCAAAGGAAAGGAACCCAAAGCTTAAAGGTGGTGAAGTTTCTTTTAGTATTTCAACAAATAAAGAAGATGTATATCTGAGACATGATATGCCTTCTAAGATTTTTTCTTTTATGCATTTTTATGTTTATGTTATGCATTCTCATATTTACACCATGTTTGAAATGTATGTTTGTCCTAAATCCTTTTGTTTGATGATTGAATAAAAAATGAAATTTGAACAAGAACAGAGAGAAATTTAGCTTAGAAAGAATGAAGTTGTTTCATAGAAAGTGTTAGTATACATGGTTTCTTTGTAAATGAATCAAGGTTCAAGAACTCAAGAGGATGCTTGTTTATACAAGACTAGTTGGTTAAAAGTTACAAGGCTCAAGAAATTTAAAGCACAAAAGCCCTTAGCAAAAAGAAAAAATATATATATAAAAAAAAGAAGAAAAAGAGAACACAAAATGAGAAGCTAGCCATCAATGACCAGATTTGGATATGTGTCTGTGGTGATTGATGTTAGGAGACATACTTGGCTAGTAAATCCGAGGGGTGCTTCATCACCCGATAACTTGAGTTAACTAACTCGGGATTATCGATTGAAAACCTCAATTCAAGAGTAGCTCCATAACAGAACATTTAGCAACCCAAAGAGGTGCTGGACACCACTGTCCAAATACAATCCCAAAGTTATATGCCTGTGATAGAATGTGTTAAGGAGAGAGGCTTGAGCTAGTAAATCTTTAAGAGTGTTTCAACACTTAACAACTTAAACCAATTGGTTTGGGATTGTTGATTGAAAGCTTATGCTAAAGAACCGCCTTAAGACAAGATATTTAGCTCAATTAAAGCAAAGGAAACTGGAAAGAAAAGAATTCAGTTAAGGATTATGTGCTAAGGTATGAAAAAGGAGTCTAATAAAGCTAACTAGTCTAGTATTAAAGCAAGCAATTTTGATGAAGAAGTAAATTAGCTTTGATCATTTGCATTGAACAAATGGCTACACAACTAAGGATGATAGATTTCTTGAAAGGAGTTCCTCTCTGCTTAAATATTTATGCATCTTAAATTCTGTTATCAAATCTTTTTCTCTTGCTTGAGGACAAGAAATATTTTAAGTTTGGTGTTGTGATGAATTCGCATATTTACCATCTTAACTAGTTAGTTTAGTTAGTTTTAGCTTAACTTCATTCATTTTCTTTAAAATAAATGGACAAATTTGTGAACTTTTCCTCCATGCATTCATGAATCAAGAACTAAGTGAAATTTGACATAATATGTACAAATGATTCAAGAAGTTTATATGCAAGTTGAGGTGAATGATTTCCTTGAATTTAATGCATAAGATGGCAAAACTTTGAGAAAAGTTCTTTGGTTTATGATAGGTGATGAAGCAAGAAGACAATGGTGCAAGGAGATCTTAGAGCAAGAAGGAGAAGCACGTTGGCAACTTGGAAACCAAGTTGCCAACGCCCATTTTATGCAACCAAAAGGAGACAGAACGTTGGCATCAATGCCTAATTGGTGCTGCCCAGGAGGAACAGCACGTTGGCAACTTGGAAACCAAGTTGGCAACGTGCTAGTGTATGTTTAGCAGAATTGGCAACTTGACCTTCCTCTCTTCAAGGATGCATAACTTGAACCACATAGATCCAATTCATATGCTTCTAATTATGTTGAGAAGCTGACATCCAGAGCTTTCCAACGATATATAATAGTCCATAATGAAGCATGAAATGGAAGCTCAAATCAGAGGCAACTTTAAGTCCCAAGAACAAGAAAATGAAGCTAAGAACTTGGCGTTGTCGCTGGCGTGTCCAGCAACAACGTGGGCAACAACCCCAACAAGCTTAGGAGGAGATGCATTGCACGTTGCCAACATGAGAACCAAGTTGGCAACACCAGGAAGCTACCAGGGGAGATGTTGGCGCGTTGTCTTTGGCGTGTTTGCCAACAACGTAGGCAGCAACGCCCAAGCAAGGAGGAAGAAGGCATCCCGGCGTTGTTGTTGGCGTGTTTGCCAGCAACGTGGGCAACAACGCCCAAGCAGAGAAGAGAGGAGAGCCTAGCGTTGTTGCTGGCGTGTTTGCCAGCAACGTGGGCAACAACACCCAGGCAGCTTGATGTTGCTCTCTTCAAAGGCATGTATCTTGAGCTAGAAAACTCCAAATGAGGTGAATTCAGTGGCATTGGAAAGTAGATATCAAGAGCTTTTCAGCCATATATCATAGTAAGGTATTAGAATTCATTTGAAGGTTCAAAAGCCAGCTTCATCTAGAGCCTCAGAAACCTTGGGCGTTGTCATGGGCGTTGTCATGGGCGTGTTCACCAAAAACGCCCAGCCTAGGCAGCCTGACCATACCTTCTTCAAAGGAGCATAACTTGAGCTATAGAGATCCAATTGAGGTGCTTCTAGTTGTGTTGGAAAGTTGACATTCAGAGCTTTCCAACCATGTATAATAGTTTATAATGAAATACAAAATTGAAGCTCAAACAGAAGGAAACTTTGGACATCAAAAACTGAATTCAGAAAAGGGCAAGTGTTTAGCAACAACTTGGGCTGGCAACGCCCAAGCACCAGGCCTGGTGCCCAGGAAATTCTTTGCACGTTGCTAACGTGCTATAAGCTGGCGTTTTTGGCAACAACGCCCAGATGGGCCAGAATTGATGAGAAATTGCTCTTATTCTCTACACCTCTTTCAAAGGGGAATTCTTCCTTCATTGGACCAGAAACTTAACCATGGAAAAGCCCACATTGCCAGCTCAATTGAGGATCTCCAAATGAGTCTTAGGAGTAGTATAAATAGAGTTAAATTTTGTACTTGTGGACGCTTCTTCCACTTCTTAGAGACTTTTACTTTTACTTTGACTCTTAGAGCATTCTTCACTTTCAGGAGGCTACCCGAAAGCTATTTTGTCTTTATTACAACTTTTAAATTTCAGTTTTAAGAACTTCTTCTTCATTCTTTATTTTCTTATCTATTCAGTTTTAATGTTTACCTTTGCAATTATTGTTGAATTTAGAGCTATGATTCACTAAACCCCACTTTCATTAGGGGGAGGAGCTCTGTTTATTTGAATGGGTTGACAACTAATCTTTTTCTTCTCAATTCAAGTGGTTCCTCCAAGAGAAAACTCTTGTTCTTCACAAATTCAATTACATTCGAGAGAAGGATTGAATCTACATGAATTGTATGGTGAACTTGAGAAAGAATCCATATAATTCAGTTTGGAGTTCTCCTTTCACAATTTCTTTGATCAATACACTTTGGGTTGGTATGTGAGATGTAATCTCCCTTAGTTAAGATCCTAGAAGTTGTGTGGCTTTAGATTAGAAATTTGAACTTCACCTCTTCTCATGACCAATTAGATCACGAGAGTGGCAATTGATTGTGTTGAGAGAAATTGAGTTGCCAAGAGATTGGAATTCAATTATTCACAATCCGCCATGGATCTATACCCATGATTGAGAAGGAGATAAGTAAAGTCAATTCATGACAATTTACATCTCTGATCCCTAATGATCTCTCCATCATTAATTCTCATCTCCCTTGTTCTTTAGTTTTTTTGATTACCCATCACCCAACTCCCTTCTACATCCTTGCAATTTATCATTCTGTTATTTAATTTTTGCATTTTAAATTTCTGCAATCTTTACTTTCTTGCAATTTATCTTTAACTATTTACAATTACATTCAAGAATCAACTCTCATGAAATCAAAACCATGTTTGCTTGACTAAAAATTACCATTTAACTAAAGTTGATTAATCTACCAATCTCCGTGGGATCGACCTCAGTCTTAGTGAGTTTTATTACTTGATACGACCCGGTATACTTGCCGGTTGTACGTGAAATCTTAATTTTCACGTATCAAGTTTTTGGCGCCGTTGCCGGGGATTGGAAAAGATTGATAATGATTAAGTGAATGGTAGTTTAGATTAAGCATTGTGGCAAATTCACGTATCAAGAATTTTAATATCATTGTAGTATAGTGGTAAGTATTCCCGCCTCAAAAACTTGATACGTAAAAATTAGAATTCACGTAATTACCGGCAAGTATACCAGGTCGTATCAAGTAATAAAACTCACTAAGAGTGAGGTCAATCCCACGGAGATTGGTAGATCAAGCAACTTTAGTTAAATAGTATATTTAGTCAAGCAAACATGGTTTTGATTTCATGGGATTTGTGATTTTTAAACATAATTGCAAAAATTTAAATAGCAAGGAATTTAAAGAACTAGAATAAAGAATGAAAATGAAGGTAAATAGCTGAAAATTAAATGCAAGAAACTTAAATGACATTGAAAATAAATTGCAAGAAATTAAAGAGTGCAGACTTGTAGAGAGCAGAAAAGTAAATTGCAAGGAATAGAAAATAGAGTGTAAGTGACGGAATGATAAATTGCAAGAAAATAGAAGGGAATTGGGTAGTGGGTATTCAAGAAACTAAAGAACAAAAGAGATGAGAATTAATGATGGAGAGATCATTAGGGATCAGAGATGTAAATTGTCATGAATTGACTTTACTCATCTCCTTCTCAATCATGGGTATAGATCCATGGCGGATTGTGAATAATTGAATTCCAATCTCTTGGCAACTCAATTTCTCTCAACACAATCAATTGCCACTCTCGTGATCTAATTGGTCATGAGAAGAGGTGAAGTTCAAATTTCTAATCCAAAGCCACACAACTTCCAGGATCTCAACTAAGGGAGGTTACATCTCACATACCAACCCAAAGTGTATTGATCAAAGAAATTGTGAAAGGAGAACTCCAAACTGAATTATATGGATTCTTTCTCAAGTTCACCATACAATTCATGTAGATTCAATCCTTCTCTCAAATGTAATTGAATCTGTGAAGAACAAGAGTTTCCTCTTGGATGAACCACTTGAATTGAGAAGGAAAAGATTAGTTGTCAACCCATTCAAATAAACAGAGCTCCTTCCCCTAATGAAAGTGGGGTTTAGTGAATCATAGCTCTAAATTCAACAATAATTGCAAAGGTAAACATTAAAACTGAATAGATAAGAAAATGAAGAATGAAGAAGAAGTTCTTAAAACTGAAATTTGAAAGATGCAATAAAGACAAAATAGCTTTCAGGTAGCCTCCCAAAAGTGAAGAATGCTCTAAGAGTCAAAGTAAAAGTAAAAGTCTCTAAGAAGTGGAAGAAGCGTCCACAAGTACAAAATTTAACTCTATTTATACTACTCCTAAGACTCATTTGGAGATCCTCAATTGAGCTGGTAATGTGGGCTTTTTCATGGTTAAGTTCCTGGTCCAATGAAGGAAGAATTCCCCTTTGAAAGGGGTGTAGAGAACAAGAGAAATTTCTCATCAATTCTGGCCCATCTGGGCATTGTTGCCAAAAATGCCAACTTATAGCACGTTGGCAACGTGCAAAGAATTTCCTGGGCACCAGGCTTGGTGTTTGGGCATTGCCAGCCCAAGTTGTTGCTAAATACTTGCCCTTTTCTGAATTCAGTTTTTGATGGCCAAATTTGCCTTCTTTGTTTGCTTCACTTTTGTGCTTCATTATAAACTATTATACATGGTTGGAAAGCTCTGAATGTCAGCTTTCCAACGCAACTGGAAGCACCTCAATTGGATCTCTATAGCTCAAGTTATGCTCCTTTGAAGAAGGTATGGTCAGGCTACCTAGGTTGGGTGTTTTTGGTGAACACGCCCATGACAACGCCCATGACAACTCCCAAGGTTTCTGAGGCTCTAAATGAAGCTGGCTTTTGAACCTTAAAATGAATTCCAATACCTTACTATGATATATGGTTGAAAAGCTCTTGATATCTACTTTCCAATGCCACTGAATTCACCTCATTTGGAGTTTTCTAGCTCAAGATACATGCCTTTGAAGAGAGCAACATCAAGCTGCCTAGGCGTTGATGCCCACGTTGCTGGCAAACACGCCAGCAACAACGCCAAGCTCTCCTCTCTTCTCTGCTTGGGCGTTGTTGCCCACGTTGCTGGCAAACACGCCAGCAACAATGCCGGGATGCCTTCTTCCTCCTTGCGTGGGCGTTGTTACCCACGTTGTTGGTAAACACGCCAGAGACAACGTGCCAACATCTCCCCTGGTAGCTTCCTGGTGTTGCCAACTTGGTTTTCATGTTGGCAACGTGCAATGCATCTCCTCCTAAGCTTGTTGGGCGTTGTTGCACACGTTGTTGCTGGACACGCCAGTGACAACGCCAAGTTCTTAGATTCATTTCCTTGTTCTTGGGGCTTAAAGTTGCCTCTGATTTGAGCTTCCATTTCATGCTCCATTATGGACTATTATATATCGTTGGAAAGCTCTAGATGTCAGCTTCTCAACACAATTAAAAGCATATGAATTGGATCTCTGTGGTTCAATTTATGCATCCTTGAAGAGAGGGAGGTCAAGCTGCCAATTCTGCTGAACATACACTAGCACGTTGCCAACTTGGTTTCCAAGTTGCCAACGTGCTGTTCCTCCTGGGCAGCACCAATTGGGCATTGGCAACTTGGTTTCCAAGTTGCCAACGTGCTGTCTCCTTCTGGTTGCATCAAATGGGCGTTGGCAACTTGGTTTCCAAGTTACCAACGTGCTTCTCCTTCTTGCTCCAAGATCTCCTTGTACCATTGTCTTCTTGCTTCATCACCTATCATAAACCAAAGAACTTTTCTCAAAGTTTTGCCATCTTATGCATTAAATTTCAAGGAAATCATTCACCTCAACTTGCATATAAACTTCTTGAATCATTTGCACAGATTATGTCAAATTTCACTTAGTTCTTGATTCATGAATGCATGGAGGAAAAGCTCACAAATTTGTCCATTTATTTTAAAGAAAATGAATGAAGTTAAGCTAAAACTAACTAAACTAACTAGTTAAGATGGTAAATATGTGAATGCATCAGAAGAGCACCCCTGTTTGATGCCTTGGATGAGCCACGTTTGCGCCAAAGTTTGCCTCAAATGTTAGGCCAAACGTTGGCTAAAAGGGTAGCATGGGAAGGGCCACGTTTGAGCTCACGTTTGACCTCAAACGTTGGGTCAAACGTGGATGACAGCAAATTGGCCGAGTTGCATAATGCCACACACGAAGACGTTTGAGTCAACGTTTACCTCAAACGTTGACTCAAACGTAAATACCCAAGGTCCAAGTTGCTAACGGATTTCGTCTCAACACCAAGAGCAATCAACAGAGGCTATTGTCAACCCAATTCCATCAAGAGCAAGGGCCCAATTCAAGGCTTGAAGATCATTAGAAGAGAGTGTATAAATAGCTTAGAATTGAAGTTTTAAGGGGGTTTTTTTTAAAAAAATTTACGGAGCTTTCCTTTTAGTGTTTACAGAGCTTTTCCTTTTAGAGAGTTTTTGAATTACTTTGAGTTTTCGTTGTCATTGAGATAGAGAGTTTCTGGAAGGAGAATTGAGTTCTCTTCCTCTGGGTTTCTTGTTTTCTTTTTTTTTTTTGCAAAGCTTTACTTGAGTCTTGGGTGTTGAGAATTGAGGAAATTCTGTCTCAATCTCACCTTGAGATCTCTCTCTGTTTTGATTTACTGCACTCTTTGAGAAATTGAGATTTGAATTTAGTTTTTCTGCTATTTGATTTTAAATTCTCTTGCAATTGAATTCTGGATTTGGATCTAGGAAGGCATTGAGATCTAGACTTGGTTATCTAGTCTCTTGAGTCCTGAGATCTGGAGTTTTCATTTTAATTTCTCTATTGAATACTTCTCCAAGCTTATTTACATTTCCATTTAAGATCCAATTCATTTCGATTCATCTTCTACTCTTCTGTTTGTTGCAATTTACTTTTCCTTGTCTAATTTCTGCAAATCCAATTCCCAATTCTCTTTTATAATTCAAGCAATTTACATTTCTTGCACTTTAAGTTTCTGCAATTTACATTTCTTACACTTTAAGTTACTGCCATTTACTTCACTTGTCTTTAAGATTCAGCACTTTAATTTCCTTAGCTCTTTAATTTACTGCAATTCCTCCATCTCCCTTTACAATTCATGCAATTTAGCTTCTGTCAATTACACATCACTCAAATCAACTTCTATTTGCTTGACTAAATCAACCACTAAGCTAAAATTGCTCAATCCTTCAATCCCTGTGGGATCGACCTCACTCTCGTAAGTTTTATTACTTGATGCGACCTGGTGCACTTGCCGGTGAGTTTTGTGTTGGATCGTTTTCCGCACATCAGTGCCCAGGAAATTCAATAGCACGTTGCCAACATGCTGTGAACTGGCGTGTTTACCAGTAATGCCCAATTGGGCCAAAATTGATGAAGACTTGCTCTGTTCTCTTTACTCTCTTCAAAGGGGGATACTTCCATTCATTGGACCAGGAACTTAACAAAGGAAAAGCCCATATTGCTAATCCAATTGAAGACCTCCAAATGAGTTTTAGGAGTAGTATAAATAGAGTAGAGTTTTGTACTTGAAGAAAACTCTCGGGGGGGCTTCTGAACTTTTCACACTTAGATTTTTATTTTTTACACTTTTTAGTTTTTTTTATTTTTTTTAGAAACTTTTAGATAGATTTTGTAAAAGTTACTTTCGGAAGCAATTTGGAATTTTAGTTTTCTAAGAACTTCTTCTTCTTCATTCTTCATTTTCTTTACTACTCACTTTTTAATGTCTACTTTTATACTTGTTATTGAATTTAGAGCTATGATTCACTAAATCCCATCTTCATTAGGGGGAGGAGCTCTGTTTATTTGAATGGGTTGACAATTATTCTTTTCCTTCTCAACTCAAGTGGTTCATTTAAGAGGAAACTCTTGTTCTTCATAGATTCAATTACATTCGAGAGAAGGATTGAATCTACATGAATTGTATGGTAAACTTGAGAAAGAATCCATATAATTCAGTTTAGAGTTATCCTTTCATGATATGTTTGATCAATACACTTTGGGTTGGTATGTGAGATGTAACCTCCCTTAGTTGAGATTCTGGAAGTTGTGTGGCTTTGGATTAGAAATTGAACTTCACCTCTTCTCATGACCAATTAGATCACGAGAGTGGCAATTAATTGTGTTGAGAGAAATTAAATTGCCAAGAGATTGGGATTCAATTATTCACAATCCGCCATGGATCTATACCCATGATTGAGAAGGAGATGAGCAAAGTCAATTCATGACAATTTACATCTCTGATCTCTAATGATCTCTTCACCATTAATTCTCATCTCCCTTGTTCTTTAGTTTTTTTGATTACCCATCACCCAACTCCCTTCTACATCCCTGCAATTTATCATTCTGTTATTTAATTTCTGCATTTTAAATTTCTGCAATCTTTACTTTCTTGCAATTTATATTTAACTGTTTGCAATTACATTCAAGAATCAAATCTCATGAAATCAAAACCATGTTTGCTTGACTAAAAATTACCATTTAACTAAAGTTGATTAATCTACCAATCTCCGTGGGATCGACCTCACTCTTAGTGAGTTTTATTACTTGATATGACCCGGTATACTTGCCGGTTGTACGTGAGATTATAAATTTTTTACGTATCAAATTTTTGGCGCCATTGCCGGGGATTGGAAAAGATTGACAATGATTAAATGAATGGTAGTTTAGATTAAGCATTTTCGTTGTTTTTGCTTTGTACAGTTCTTTTAATTTTTTTTGTTTTCTTTTTGACACTAAGGTGTTTGTGTTATTACCTCACTAAGAAACCCTCATCTGAGACATGCATTTCAATTGCTTTAGTGATTGTGTTTTACAAAACTTAAATGGAGTTTATCTCATCTTTTGATCAAACAATCTTTCTGGGATATCACCCACCACCACCAATCTCTAATGGTGGCTGGAAATATCACCAAGAAAATACAAATTCTGAGCACTCTAATTCATGGAGATTTACTTCAGAGACACAAGATGAGCAAGAGAATCATATGGGATACCAACCACCACCACAAAATGATTCATATCATTATCCTCATGGTGGATGGGAATATCAACAAGAAATGATGGATCATGAGCAATCAACCCAAATGGGATATGCCCCAAGGTCATATAATGATCAAGCAAGTTATATGGGGTATTTTCCACCACCACAAAATAATTCAAGTTACCATACTAATTGTGGTTGGGAAAATCAAGATCAAGGAATGATGGGGTTTGAGCAATCAAACCAAATGGGATACTTCCCAAGAACACAAAATGATTCATACTCCTATGAATGGGACAACTATCCGAATTGTGATTGGGAAGGACAAAACTAAGGAGAATTCAATGTTTTCGATCCCATCCATCAAGAGCCATCACCTCTTAATTATCCAACCTCACCTCCAAATTTTTCATATCAAAATTCTTCACCACTTGAGCATGCCTCAACACAAAATTCCTTCCAAAATTCATACAATTCAATTCATCAGCCACAAAATTCATTTCACAACTCACAAAACTCCTTTCATACTCCTCAAAATGACTTCACCACAACACATCCATATCCACAAAATTACTCTAAACCTTCATCTTTGGAGCTAGTAGTTGAGGATCACCTTCAATGGTCTAGAGAATTCTTAGAATCTTGGAAAGAACAAGAAATCCTCTTCAAGAAAATGGATGGACACTTAGAGCAAATAAGGAAATACTTAGGATTGCCAAGTACTGAGGATGAAAACCAATTTGTAAAGGAGGAATTGGAAGAGCAAGAAAAAGAGGCTCTTATGCCAAGTGAAATCCTAATGAAGAAGGATGTTGTAAGAGAGGAAAACAACCAAGGGAGTCCACACTCCAATTCATTCCATATCCCTCAACAACATTTCACCACAACATCCACAAATCCAAAAAATCCACCCCAACTTTCTCTTCTCTTGCTACAAATAGAACAAGGTACCATAGAAATTGAAGAGAGAAATAGAAAATACTTGGAAAATCAAGAACAATATTGGAAAGAACGAGAGAGCCTTTTTGAGAAGATGGATGGACACTTAGAGCTTAGCAAGGAGGATGAAGACCAATTTGTGAGTAAGGAAGTGGAAAAAGAAGAACAAAGGGTCCCTGTGTCAAGTGAAATTGCAATGAAGGATGAGGAACATGAGCCAAGGATTCCATGTCCACAGAGGCTAATTAAAGTGACAATGGAACATGAAGATTCCCTTCCAAAGGACATAATAGAAAATCATGAAGAAGAAATGGAGGAAGAAAATCAAGGAGATTCACATTCAATTGAAGCAGAGAAGTGCATGGAGGAAGGGCTCATGGAACCACCAATTCAAGAGGCACTTGATGAAGATAAAACTCCAATAATCACACAGCAACCATGTCTTGACATCCAAGAAGTGAAGGCAATTAACAAAAGCACCAAGAAGAGGATTGTGACCAAGATACCAAGGACAACATTCAAGAGAAGGTCAACTGCAAATAACCCTTCCCCTGAACCAGCAAGCAAGCTCAATCAAGCTATGTACAAAAGGAGGCTTGCTGAGAGGAGACCAAGAAAGGGGATAACAGCTGAAACTTCTCCCCCCTTGAGGTCATTCCTCTTAACCAACTGGAAGAAGAGGAAGAAAGTGAGGAACAACATGTCAAGCTAATGACACTAAAAGAGCGCTTATTGGAGGCAACCCAACCTTGGGTAACGTTTTCTTTCTTTGTCTAGTTCATTTTTTTCTCTGTCTGTTTAGTTAAATTTCAATAAATTGGCATATGATCACATTCTAAGTTTGGTGTTGCCCTGCAACAATTTGTTTTCAATCCCTTTGGATGATTGCATCAATTCTACATGGAAGTGTCACACTAAGATTCTAAGTTTGGTGTGCCACTTATTTTTTTTATTATGCAAATCATCCAGCAACACCACTTGTCTGCATAATCATAATGCCGCTGCAGTGTTATATTTTTTTCTTCTAGTTAGACAATCTTATTTTTCTTGATTGTTTTAGTCATTTCCTTGTTTTTAATGCTTTCTTTTATTAACTGTGTTTGTTAATACATCACCCGGACATCCTTATTCATGACAGATTCTTCACTTGGTGATTGTATTTAACATATAACAGTTCCTTGTGTTTAGTTTTAGTTCAAATAAATTGACATATGGTTGTATTCTAAGTTTGGTGTTGCTATGCAAAAAAAAAAAATTTGCTTTCAATCCTTGCTGGATACTTGCATCAATTCCAAGTGAGAGTGTCACACTAAGTTTGGTGTGCCACTTATACCTTTATGCAATGTATCATGCACACCATCTTATTTTTGCAATCACATTGTCTTTGTTTCTCTTTGCCTTGATAGTTATTCTTAATTTTGCTTGCTTCAACACATGTATCACTAACATTTCATTGTGTAAGACATTCATGATCTATCTTAGCCCCACAGCCACGGTTCTAATTGTTGCTTGAGGACAAGCAATCATTCTAAGTTTGGTGTGGGAAGTGGGAGAATGGGAGAAAAATGACAACAATAGAGAAGATGAATTACAAGGTTGTAAAGTTCTTTTTCCTCTCATTTGTTTTCAGCACTTTAAATTGCATGATTGTCTTATTACCTTCTCTGTATACATGTGTGGTATGAATAGGAATAGTTTGATTTCTAAATTGCAACATGCTACTGTGACATTATGACTACAAACTTGAGTTTTGTGAATTCAAAAGCAATAAAGTATCATGATCTTAAACAAATAAGGAATTAAAGAAGAATTTAGTATGTGCATACAAGTATTGGAAAGCTAGTATGATTGATTGTTGCTCAATTGCATTAGATTTTATTTAATTGAAGTTTTCATCTAGGACATTTTGTGAAATCTTTTGAAAATCATGAAAACCTTGAAGAAGCAAATGCAATTAAGGCAAGAAAAGAAAAAGGGAAAGAATGAGAAAGCTGAAGGCTCTGAGTACCAATGACAATTCCATTGTTAAGTACTTATGGTGTTTATGTATCAGGCCAAATGCTTGAAAACAAAACACTTAGAAGTCAAGGCTAAGCTCAAGTGCAAAAGCACTCCCTCAAAGCTCAAGGTTCTGAGCATCAATGATTAGAAAGTCAAGAAAAGAAAAAATGAGATTAATGAAGTCCTTTAATTCAAATGTTTGTGGTGCTTATGTATCAAGTGGTAATACTTGAAAACAAAGCATTTAGAATCGTAGCTTTGTTATTAACTCATGGGGCAAAGCATCCAAAAGGAGAAGCTAATAAGAAAATCAAAAGCTTGCTTCAAGGAAGAATTATAAGAAAAAGATTTCATAAAGTGAGCTAGATAGAAGCATCAATCATTTACATTTCTTTTGTGATTGTAGCATGCATAGAAAACTAGCTTGCCATGAACATTAACTTGCTATTCTTCTAACCTTGGATTGTCAATATCTATTGCATGATTCTTTTCTTGCTTGAGGACAAGCAAGATTTAAGTTTGGTGTTGTGATGCGTTTGCATATTTGCTATATTAGCTTGTTGGTTTAGTTAGTTTTAGCTTAGTTTCATTCACTTTTTTTGAAATAAACAAGCAATTTTGTGAGTTTTCCTCCATGCATTCATGAACCAAGAACTAAGTGAAATTTGGCATAATTCATGCAAATGACTCAAGGAGTTTATATATAAGTTGATGTGAATGATTCCCTTGAAAATTATTGTATAAGATGGAAAAACTTTGAGGAAAATTCTTTGGTTTATGGTAGGTGATGGAGCAAGGAGGAACAAGCATGTTGGTAACTTGGAAACCAAGTTGGCAACGCCAAAACATGTGTGTAGCAAGGAAGAAGAAGGCTTGGGCGTTGTTCCTGGCATGTTTTGCCAATAACTTGGGCAACAACGCCAGGAAGCCACCAAAGAAGAGGCATGGGCGTTGTTGCTGGCGTGTTTTGCCAACAACTTGGGCAACAACGCCAGGAAGCCACCAAAGAAGAAGCATGGGCATTGTTGCTGGCGTGTTTTGCCAACAACTTGGGCAACAACGCCAGGAAGCCACCAGAAAAGAAGGATGGGCGTTGTTGCTGGCATGTTTTGCCAACAACTTGGGCAACAACGCCATGCAGCCTGACCTTGCCCTCTTCAAAGGAGTATATCTTGAGTTAGAAAACTCCAAATGAGGTGATCTCAGTGGAATTGGGAAGTAGACATCAAGAGATTTCTAACCATATATCATAGTATGAGATTGGAGTTCATTTGAAGACTCAAAAGCTGGCCTTATTTAGAGCCTCTGAGACTAAGGGCGTTGTCACTGGCGTGTTCACCAAAAATGCGAGGTAGCCTGATCATGTCTTCTTCAATGGAACATAACTTGAGCTACAGAGATCCAATTGAGGTGCTTTCAGTTGCGTTGAAAATCTGATATTCAGAGCTTTCTAACCATGTATAATAGTCTATAGTGAAGCACAAAATTGAAGCTCAAACCAGAGGCAACTTTGGGCATCAAAACTGAGTTAAGTGTTTGGCAATAACTTAGGCCAACAACACCCAAGCCTGGTGCCCAGGAAATTCAATAGCACGTTGCCAACGTGCTGTGAACTGGCGTGTTTACCAGTAACGCCCAATTGGGCCAGAATTGATGAAGACTTGCTCTGTTCTCTTTACTCTCTTCAAATGGGGATACTTCCATTCATTGGACTAGGAACTTAACAAAGGAAAAGCCCACATTGCTAATTCAATTGAAGACCTCCAAATGAGTTTTAGGAGTAGTATAAATAGAGTAGAGTTTTGTACTTGAAGAAAACTCTCGGGGGGGGGCTTCTGAACTTTTCACACTTAGATTTTTATTTTTTACACTTTTTAATTTTTTTATTTTTTTTAGAAACTTTTAGATAGATTTTGTAAAAGTTACTTTCGGAAGCAATTTGGAATTTTAGTTTTCTAAGAACTTCTTCTTCTTCATTCTTCATTTTCTTTACTACTCACTTTTTAATGTCTACTTTTATACTTGTTGTTGAATTTAGAGCTATGATTCACTAAACCCCATCTTCATTAGGGGGAGGAGCTCTGTTTATTTGAATGGGTTAACAATTATTCTTTTCCTTCTCAATTCAAGTGGTTCATCTAAGAGAAAACTCTTGTTCTTCATAGATTCAATTACATTCGAGAGAAGGATTGAATCTACATGAATTGTATGGTGAGCTTGAGAAAGAATCCATATAATTCAGTTTACAGTTATCCTTTCATGATTTGTTTGATCAATACACTTTGGGTTAGTATGTGAGATGTAACCTCCCTTAGTTGAGATTCTGGAAGTTGTGTGGCTTTGGATTAGAAATTGAACTTCACCTCTTCTCATGACCAATTAGATCACGAGAGTGGCAATTGATTGTGTTGAGAGAAATTGAATTGCCAAGAGATTGGGATTCAATTATTCACAATCCTCCATGGATCAATACCCATGATTGAGAAGGAGATGAGCAAAGTCAATTCATGACAATTTACATCTCTGATCTCTAATGATCTCTTCACCATTAATTCTCATCTCCCTTGTTCTTTAGTTATTTTGATTACCCATCACCCAACTCCCTTCTACATCCTTGCAATTTATCATTCTGTTATTTAATTTATGCACTTTAAATTTCTGCAATCTTTACTTTCTTGCAATTTATCTTTAACTGTTTGCAATTACATTCAAGAATCAAATCTCATGAAATCAAAACCGTGTTTGCTTGACTAAAAATTACCATTTAACTAAAGTTGATTAATCTACCAATCTTCGTGGGATCGATCTCACTCTTAGTGAGTTTTATTACTTGATACGACCCGGTATACTTGCCGGTTGTACGTGAAATTATAAATTTTTTACGTATCAGTAATGCTACACCTAGATAGTTGACTTTTTTTTAGATGCACTTGTTCACAAATTAAGTATAAATTAATTTAAAAAATATAAAATCTTAATTTTTTTTTTTGGATATTTTTTTGACTTTTTTAATCTTTTACAATTAGAAAATTTTTTTTTTAGTTTCAAAATTAAAAAAATAATAAATTTATAGATTTGTTGTTTACTAGATATTACTGGACTTCATCTTATTTTTATTATTTAATAAAAACATTTAATAATATAATTGAAAAATTCAAAAATTCAAAAAATTTATTTTTTTCAAATTTTTAATTTTTTAAAAAAATTTTTTATTTTTTTATTCACCGGATAATGCTACACACAGACAATTGACTTTTTTTGCTGCACTTGTTCACAAGTTAAGAATAAATTAATTTAAAAAACTTAAAACATTAATTTTTTATTTCTTGTATATTTTTGGAATTTTTTAATCTTTTATAACTAGAAAAAATATTTTTAATGTTTAAAAATAAAAAAATAATAAATTTACAGATCTGTTGTTTATTAGATAGTGCTGGAATTTATTTTATTTTTATTATTTAAATAAAAAATATCTAATAGTATAATTTATAAATTCAAAAATAAAAAATTTTGGTTTTTAAAATTTTTTATCTTTTAAAAATATTTTTTATATTCACCGGGTTACACCTAGATAGTTGACGTTTTTTTAGCTGCACTTCTTCATAAATTAAGAATAAATTAATTTAAAAATATAAAATTTTAATTTTTTCTTTTTTGGATATTTTTGGAATTTTTTAATTTTTTACAATTAGAAAAAATATTTTTTTAGTTTAAAAATTTAAAAAATAATAAATTTATAGATCTGTTGTTTACTAGATATTGCTGAACTTTATTTTATTTTTCTTATTTAAATAAAAAATTTAATAATATAATTTAAAAATTCAAAAATAAAAAATTTAGGTTTTTAAAAATTTTTTATTTTTTTATTCACCGGATAATGCTACACATAGACAGTTGACATTTTTTAGCTGCACTTATTCACAAATTAAGAATAAATTAATTTAAAAATATAAAATTTTAATTTTTTCTTTTTTGGAGATTTTTGGAATTTTTTAATTTTTTACAATTAGAAAAAATATTTTTTTAGTTCAAAATTAAAAAAATAATAAATTGTTTACCAGATATTGTTGGACTTTATTTTATTTTTATTATTTAAATAAAAAACATTTAATAATATAATTTAAAAATTAAAAAACAAAAAATTTAGGTTTTTAAAATTTTTTATTTTTTAAAAATATTTTTTATTTTTTTATTCACCGGATAATGCTACACACAGACAATTGACTTTTATTTTGTTGCACTTGTTCACAAGTTAAGAATAAATTAATTTAAAAAAACTTAAAATTTTTTTTATTTCTTGTATATTTTTGGAATTTTTTAAACTTTTAGAATTAGAAAAAATATTTTTAATGTTTAAAAATAAAAAAATAATAAATTTACAGATCTATTGTTTATTAGATATTGCTGGACTTTATTTTATTTTTATTATTTAAATAAAAAATATTTAATAATATAATTTTAAAATTCAAAAATAAAAAATTTAGGTTTTTAAATTTTTTTTAAAATATTTTGTATATTCACCGGGTAATGCTACACCTAGACAGTTGACTTTTTTTAGCTGCACTTCTTCACAAATTAAGAATAAATTAATTTAAAAAATATAAAATTTTAATTTTTTCTTTTTTAGATATTTTTGGACTTTTTTAATTTTTTACCATTATAAAAAATATTTTTTTAGTATCAAAATTAAGAAAAATAATAAATTTATAGATTTGTTGTTTAATAGATATTACTGGACTTTATTTTATTTTTATTATTTAAATAAAATTTTTTTAATAATATAATTTAATAATTCAAAAATAAAAACTTTAGGTTTTTAAAATTTTTTATTTTTTAAAAATATTTTTTATATTCACCGGGTAATGCTACACCTAGACAGTTGACTTTTTTTTAGCTGCACTTGATCACAAATTAAGAATAAATTAATTTAAAAAATATAAAATTTTAATTTTTTTCTTTTTTGGATATTTTTGGACTTTTTTAATTTTTTACATTTGAAAAAATATTTTTTAGTTTCAAAATTAAAAAAATAATAAATTTATAGATTTGTTGTTTAATAGATATTGCTGGATTTTATTTTATTTTTCTTATTTAAATTAAAAACATTTAATAATATAATTAATAATTCAAAAATAAAAACTTTAGGTTTTTAAAATTTTTTATTTTTTAAAAATATTTTTTATATTCACCCGGTAATGCTATACCTAGACAGTTGACTTTTTTTTTAGCTGCACTTGTTCACAAATTAAGAATAAATTAATTTAAAAAATATAAAATCTTAATTTTTTATTTTTTGGATATTTTTGAAATTTTTTAATTTTTTACAATTAGAAAAAATATTTTTTTAGTTTAAAAATTTAAAAAATAATAAATTTATAAATCTGTTGTTTACTATATATTACTGGACTTTATTTTATTTTCATTATTTAAATAAAAAATTTGATAATATAATTTAAAAATTCAAAAATAAAAAATTTAGGTTTTTAAAAGTTTTTTATTTTTTAAAATTATTTTTTTATTTTTTTATTCACCGGATAATGCTACACCCAGACAATTGACCTTTTTTAGCTGCACTTATTCACAAATTAAGAATAAATTAATTTAAAAAATATAAAATTTTAATTTTTTATTTTTTGTATATTTTTGGAATTTTTTAATTTTTTACAATTAGAAAAAATATTTTTTTAGTTTCAAAATTAAAAAAATACTAAATTTATAGATCTGTTGTTTACTAGATATTGTTGGACTTTATTTTATTTTTATTTTTAAATAAAAAACATTTAATAATATAATTTAAAAATTCAAAAATAAAAAATTTAGGTTTTTAAAATTTTTTATTTTTTAAAAATATTTTTTATTTTTTTATTCAGCGGATAATGCTACACACAGACAGTTGACTTTTATTTTGTTGCACTTGTTCACAAGTTAAGAATAAATTAATTTAAAAAAACTTACAAATTTTTTTATTTCTTGTATATTTTTGGAATTTTTTAAACTTTTAGAATTAGAAAAAATATTTTTAATGTTTAAAAAAAAAATAATAAATTTACAGATCTATTGTTTATTAGATATTGCTGAACTTTATCTTATTTTTATTATTTAAATAAAAAACATTTAAAAATATAATTTAAACATTCAAAAATAGAAAATTTAGGTTTTTAAAATTTTTTACTTTTTAAAAATAGTTTTTATATTTACCGGGTAATGCAACACCTAGACAGTTGACTTTTTTTTAGCTGCACTTGTTCACAAATTAAGAATAAACTAATCTAAAAAATATTAAATTTTAATTTTTTAATTTTTGGATATTTTTGGAAATTTTTAATTTTTTACAATTAGAAAAAATATTTTTTTAGTTTAAAAATTTTAAAAAAAATAAATTTATAGATCTGTTATTTACTAGATATTGCTAGACTTTATTTTATTTTTATTATTTAAATAAAAAATTTGATAATATAATTTAAAAATTCAAAAATAAAAAATTTAGGTTTTTAAAAATTTTTTATATTTTAAATTTTTTTTATTTTTTTATTCACCGGATAATGCTACACCTAGACAGTTGACTTTTTTTAGCTGCACTTATTCACAAATTAAGAAAAAATTAATTTAAAAAATATAAAATTTTAATTTTTTATTTTTGTATATTTTTGGAATTTTTTCATTTTTTACAATGAGAAAAAATATTTTTTTAGTTTCAAAATTAAAAAAATAATAAATTTATAGATCTGTTGTTTACTAGATATTGTTGGACTTTATTTTATTTTTATTATTTAAATAAAAAACATTTAATAATATAATTTTAAAATTCAAAAACAAAAAATTTATTTTTTTTTAAAATTTTTAATTTTTAAAAATATTTTTTATTTTTTTATTCACCAGATAATGGTACACACACATAGCTGACATTTTTTTTATTACACTTGTTCACAAGTTAAGAATAAATTAATTTAAAAAAACTTAAAATTTTAATTTTTTTATTTCTTGTATACTTTTGGAATTTTTTAATTTTTTAGAATTATAAAAAATATTTTTAATGTTTAAATATAAAAAAATAATAAATTTACAGATCTATTGTTTATTAGATATTGCTGAACTTTATCTTATTTTTATTATTTAAATAAAAAACATTTAAAAATATAATTTAAACATTCAAAAATAAAAAATTTAGGTTTTTAAAATTTTTTACTTTTTAAAAATAGTTTTTATATTTACCGGGTAATGCAACACCTAGACAGTTGACTTTTTTTTAGCTGCACTTGTTCACAAATTAAGAATAAACTAATTTAAAAAATATTAAATTTTAATTTTTTAATTTTTGGATATTTTTGGAAATTTTTAATTTTTTACAATTAGAAAAAATATTTTTTTAGTTTAAAAATTTTAAAAAAAATAAATTTATAGATCTGTTATTTACTAGATATTGCTAGACTTTATTTTATTTTTATTATTTAAATAAAAAATTTGATAATATAATTTAAAAATTCAAAAATAAAAAATTTAGGTTTTTAAAAATTTTTTATATTTTAAATTTTTTTTATTTTTTTATTCACCGGATAATGCTACACCTAGACAGTTGACCTTTTTTAGCTGCACTTATTCACAAATTAAGAAAAAATTAATTTAAAAAATATAAAATTTTAATTTTTTATTTTTGTATATTTTTGGAATTTTTTCATTTTTTACAATGAGAAAAAATATTTTTTTAGTTTCAAAATTAAAAAAATAATAAATTTATAGATCTGTTGTTTACTAGATATTGTTGGACTTTATTTTATTTTTATTATTTAAATAAAAAACATTTAATAATATAATTTTAAAATTCAAAAACAAAAAATTTATTTTTTTTAAAAATTTTTAATTTTTAAAAATATTTTTTATTTTTTTATTCACCAGATAATGGTACACACACATAGCTGACATTTTTTTTATTACACTTGTTCACAAGTTAAGAATAAATTAATTTAAAAAAACTTAAAATTTTAATTTTTTTATTTCTTGTATACTTTTGGAATTTTTTAATGTTTTAGAATTATAAAAAATATTTTTAATGTTTAAATATAAAAAAATAATAAATTTACAGATCTATTGTTTATTAGATATTGCTGAACTTTATCTTATTTTTATTATTTAAATAAAAAACATTTAAAAATATAATTTAAACATTCAAAAATAAAAAATTTAGGTTTTTAAAATTTTTTACTTTTTAAAAATAGTTTTTATATTTACCGGGTAATGCAACACCTAGACAGTTGACTTTTTTTTAGTTGCACTTGTTCACAAATTAAGAATAAACTAATTTAAAAAATATTAAATTTTAATTTTTTAATTTTTGGATATTTTTGGAAATTTTTAATTTTTTACAATTAGAAAAAATATTTTTTTAGTTTAAAAATTTTAAAAAAAAATAAATTTATAGATCTGTTGTTTACTAGATATTGTTGGACTTTATTTTATTTTTATTATTTAAATAAAAAATTTGATAATATAATTTAAAAATTCAAAAATAAAAAATTTAGGTTTTTAAAAATTTTTTATATTTTAAATTTTTTTTATTTTTTTATTCACCGGATAATGCTACACCTAGACAGTTGACCTTTTTTAGCTGCACTTATTCACAAATTAAGAATAAATTAATTTAAAATATATAAAATTTTAATTTTTTATTTTTTGTATATTTTTGGAATTTTTTAATTTTTTACAATGAGAAAAAATATTTTTTTAGTTTCAAAATTAAAAAAATAATAAATTTATAGATCTGTTGTTTACTAGATATTGTTGGACTTTATTTTATTTTTATTATTTAAATAAAAAACATTTAATAATATAATTTAAAAATTCAAAAACAAAAAATTTATTTTTTTTAAAAATTTTTAATTTTTAAAAATATTTTTTATTTTTTTATTCACCAGATAATGGTACACACACATAGCTGACATTTTTTTTTATTACACTTGTTCACAAGTTAAGAATAAATTAATTTAAAAAACTTAAAATTTTAATTTTTTTATTTCTTGTATACTTTTGTAATTTTTTAATTTTTTAGAATTATAAAAAATATTTTTAATGTTTAAAAATAAAAAATATTAAATTTACAGATCTATTGTTTATTAGATATTACTGGAATTTATTTTATTTTTATTATTTAAATAAAAAACATTTAAAAATATAATTTAAACATTCAAAAATAAAAAATTTAGGTTTTTAAAAAATTTTTATTTTTTAAATTTTTTTTATTTTTTTCTTCACCGAATAATGCTACACCTAGATAGTTGACATTTTTTAGCTGCACTTGTTCACAAATTAAGAATAAATTAATTTAAAAAATATAAAATTTTAATTTTTTCTTTTTATGATATTTTTGGAATTTTTTAATTTTTTACATTTAGAAAAAATATTTTTTTAGTTTCAAAATTAAAAAAATAATAAATTTATAGATCTGTTGTTTACTAGATATTGTTGGGCTTTATTTTACTTTTATTATTTAAATAAAAAATATTTAATAATATAATTTAAAAATTCAACAACAAAAAATTTAGGTTTTTAAAATTTTTTATTTTTTAAAAATATTTTTTATTTTTTTCTTCACTGGATAATGCTACACACAGACAGTTGACGTTTATTTTGTTGCACTTGTTCACAAGTTAAGAATAAATTAATTTAAAAAACTTAAATTTTTTTTTATTTCTTGTATATTTTTGGAATTTTTTAATTTTTTAGAATTAGAAAAAATATTATTAATGTTTAAAAATAAAAAATAATAAATTTACAGATCTATTGTTTATTAGATATTGCTGGACTTTATTTTATTTTTATTATTTAAATAAAAAACATTTAATAATATAATTTTAAAATTCAAAAATAAAAAATTTAGGTTTTTAAATTTTTTTAAAATATTTTTTATATTCACCAGGTAATGCTACACCTAGACAGTTGACTTTTTTTAGGCTCACTTGTTCACAAATTAAGAATAAATTAATTTAAAAAATATAAAACTTTAATTTTTTCTTTTTTGGATATTTTTGGACTTTTTTAATTTTTTACAATTATAAAAAATATTTTTTTAGTTTCAAAATTAAAAAAATAATAAATTTATAGATTTGTTGTTTAATAGATATTACTGGACTTTATTTTATTTTTATTATTTAAATAAAAAATATTTAATAATATAATTTAATAATTCAAAAATAAAAACTTTAGGTTTTTAAAATTTTTTATTTTTTAAAAATATTTTTTATATTCACCGGGTAATGCTACACCTAGACAGTTGATTTTTTTTTAGCTGCACTTGATCACAAATTAAGAATAAATTAATTTAAAAAATATAAATTTTTTATTTTTTTATTTTTTGGATATTTTTGGACTTTTTTAATTTTTTAAATTTGAAAAAATATTTTTTATTTTCAAAATTAAAAAAATAATAAATTTATAGATTTGTTGTTTAATAGATATTGCTGGATTTTATTTTATTTTTATTATTTAAATTAAAAACATTTAATAATATAATTAATAATTCAAATATAAAAACTTTAGGTTTTTAAAATTTTTTATTTTTTAAAAATATTTTTTATATTCACCCGGTAATGCTATACCTAGACAGTTGACTTTTTTTTAGCTGCACTTGTTCACAAATTAAGAATAAATTAATTTAAAAAATATAAAATCTTAATTTTTTATTTTTTGGATATTTTTGAAATTTTGTAATTTTTTACAATTAGAAAAAATATTTTTTTAGTTTAAAAATTTAAAAAATAATAAATTTATAAATCTGTTGTTTACTATATATTACTGGACTTTATTTTATTTTCATTATTTAAATAAAAAATTTAATAATATAATTTAAAAATTCAAAAATAAAAAATTTAGGTTTTTAAAAATTTTTTTTTTTAAATTTTTTTTTATTTTTTATTCACCGGATAATGCTACACCTAGACAATTGACCTTTTTTAGCTGCACTTATTCACAAATTAAGAATAAATTAATTTAAAAAATATAAAATTTTAATTTTTTATTTTTTGTATATTTTTGGAATTTTTTAATTTTTTACAATTAGAAAAAATATTTTTTTAGTATCAAAATTAAAAAAATACTAAATTTATAGATCTGTTGTTTACTAGATATTGTTGGACTTTATTTTATTTTTATTATTTAAATAAAAAACATTTAATAATATAATTTAAAAATTCAAAAACAAAAAATTTAGGTTTTTAAAATTTTTTATTTTTTTATTCACCGGATAATGCTACACACAGACAGTTGACTTTTATTTTGTTGCACTTGTTCACAAGTTAAGAATAAATTAATTTAAAAAAACTTAAAAAAATTTTTATTTCTTGTATATTTTTGGAATTTTTTAAACTTTTAGAATTAGAAAAAATATTTTTAATGTTTAAAAATAAAAAAATAATAAATTTACAGATCTATTGTTTATTAGATATTGCTGGACTTTATTTTATTTTTATTATTTAAATAAAAAATATTTAATAATATAATTTTAAAATTCAAAAATAAAAAATTTAGGTTTAAATTTTTTTAAAATATTTTGTATATTCACCAGGTAATGCTACACCTAGACAGTTGACTTTTTTTAGCTGCACTTGTTCACAAATTAAGAATAAATTAATTTTAAAAATATAAAATTTTAATTTTTTCTTTTTTAGATATTTTTGGACTTTTTTAATTTTTTACCATTATAAAAAATATTTTTTTAGTATCAAAATGAAAAAAAATAATAAATTTATAGATTTGTTGTTTAATAGATATTACTGGACTTTATTTTATTTTTATTATTTAAATAAAAAAATTTTAATAATATAATTTAATAATTCAAAAATAAAAACTTTAGGTTTTTAAAATTTTTTATTTTTTAAAAATATTTTTTATATTCACCGGGTAATGCTACACCTAGATAGTTGATTTTTTTTAGCTGCACTTGATCACAAATTAAGAATAAATTAATTTAAAAAATATAAAATTTTAATTTTTCTTTTTTGGATATTTTTGGACTTTTTTAATTTTTTACATTTGAAAAAATATTTTTTAGTTTCAAAATTTAAAAAATAATAAATTTATAAATTTGTTGTTTAATAGATATTGCTGGATTTTATTTTATTTTTATTATTTAAATTAAAAACATTTAATAATATAATTAATAATTCAAATATAAAAACTTTAGGTTTTTAAAATTTTTTATTTTTTAAAAATATTTTTTATATTCACCCGGTAATGCTATACCTAGACAGTTGACTTTTTTTTTAGCTGCACTTGTTCACAAATTAAGAATAAATTAATTTAAAAAATATAAAATCTTAATTTTTTATTTTTTGGATATTTTTGAAATTTTGTAATTTTTTACAATTAGAAAAAATATTTTTTAGTTTAAAAATTTAAAAAATAATAAATTTATAAATCTGTTGTTTACTATATATTACTGGACTTTATTTTATTTTCATTATTTAAATAAAAAATTTAATAATATAATTTAAAAATTCAAAAATAAAAAATTTAGGTTTTTAAAAATTTTTTTTTTTAAATTTTTTTTTATTTTTTATTCACCGGATAATGCTACACCTAGACAATTGACCTTTTTTAGCTGCACTTATTCACAAATTAAGAATAAATTAATTTAAAAAATATAAAATTTTAATTTTTTATTTTTTGTATATTTTTGGAATTTTTTAATTTTTTACAATTAGAAAAAATATTTTTTTAGTATCAAAATTAAAAAAATACTAAATTTATAGATCTGTTGTTTACTAGATATTGTTGGACTTTATTTTATTTTTATTATTTAAATAAAAAACATTTAATAATATAATTTAAAAATTCAAAAACAAAAAATTTAGGTTTTTAAAATTTTTTATTTTTTTATTCACCGGATAATGCTACACACAGACAGTTGACTTTTATTTTGTTGCACTTGTTCACAAGTTAAGAATAAATTAATTTAAAAAAACTTAAAAAAATTTTTATTTCTTGTATATTTTTGGAATTTTTTAAACTTTTAGAATTAGAAAAAATATTTTTAATGTTTAAAAATAAAAAAATAATAAATTTACAGATCTATTGTTTATTAGATATTGCTGGACTTTATTTTATTTTTATTATTTAAATAAAAAATATTTAATAATATAATTTTAAAATTCAAAAATAAAAAATTTAGGTTTAAATTTTTTTAAAATATTTTGTATATTCACCAGGTAATGCTACACCTAGACAGTTGACTTTTTTTAGCTGCACTTGTTCACAAATTAAGAATAAATTAATTTTAAAAATATAAAATTTTAATTTTTTCTTTTTTAGATATTTTTGGACTTTTTTAATTTTTTACCATTATAAAAAATATTTTTTTAGTATCAAAATGAAAAAAAATAATAAATTTATAGATTTGTTGTTTAATAGATATTACTGGACTTTATTTTATTTTTATTATTTAAATAAAAAAATTTTAATAATATAATTTAATAATTCAAAAATAAAAACTTTAGGTTTTTAAAATTTTTTATTTTTTAAAAATATTTTTTATATTCACCGGGTAATGCTACACCTAGATAGTTGATTTTTTTTAGCTGCACTTGATCACAAATTAAGAATAAATTAATTTAAAAAATATAAAATTTTAATTTTTCTTTTTTGGATATTTTTGGACTTTTTTAATTTTTTACATTTGAAAAAATATTTTTTAGTTTCAAAATTTAAAAAATAATAAATTTATAAATTTGTTGTTTAATAGATATTGCTGGATTTTATTTTATTTTTATTATTTAAATTAAAAACATTTAATAATATAATTAATAATTCAAAAATAAAAACTTTAGGTTTTTAAAATTTTTTATTTTTTAAAAATATTTTTTATATTCACCCGGTAATGCTATACATAGACAGTTGACTTTTTTTTTAGCTGCACTTGTTCACAAATTAAGAATAAGTTAATTTAAAAAATATAAAATCTTAATTTTTTATTTTTTGGATATTTTTGAAATTTTTTAATTTTTTACAATTAGAAAAATTATTTTTTAGTTTAAAAATTTAAAAATTTAATAAATTTATAAATCTGTTGTTTACTATATATTACTGGACTTTATTTTATTTTCATTATTTAAATAAAAAATTTAATAATATAATTTAAAAATTCAAAAATAAAAAATTTAGGTTTTTAAAAATTTTTTATTTTTTAAAATTATTTTTTTATTTTTTTATTCACCGGATAATGCTACACCTAGACAATTGACCTTTTTTAGCTGCACTTATTCACAAATTTAGAATAAATTAATTTAAAAAATATCAAATTTTAATTTTTTATTTTTTGTATATTTTTGGAATTTTTTAATTTTTTACAATGAGAAAAAATATTTTTTTAGTTTCAAAATTAAAAAAATAATAAATTTATAGATCTGTTGTTTACTAGATATTGTTGGACTTTATTTTATTTTTATTATTTAAATAAAAAACATTTAATAATATAATTTAAAAATTCAAAAATTAAAAATTATATTTTTTTAAAATTTTAAATTTTTTAAAACTATTTTTTATTTTTTTATTCACCGGATAATGTTACACACAAACAATTGGCTTTTTTTTGCTGCACTTATTCACAAGTTAAGAATAAATTAATTTAAAAAACATAAGATTTTAATTTTTTTATTTCTTGTATATTTTTGGAATTTTTGAATTTTTTATAATTAGAAAAAATGTTTTTAATGTTTAAAAATAAAAAATAATAAATTTACAGATCTGTTGTTTATTAGATATTGCTGGACTTTATTTTATTTTTATTATTTAAATAAAAAACATTTAATAATATAATTTAAAAATTCAAAAGAAAAAAATTTAGGTTTTTAAAATTTTTCATTTTTTAAAAATAGTTTTTATATTTACCGGGTAATGCAACACCTAGACAGTTGACTTTTTTTTAGCTGCACTTGTTCACAAATTAAGAATAAATTAATTTAAAAATATTAAATTTTAATTTTTTATTTTTTGGATATTTTTGGAAATTTTTAATTTTTTACAATTAGAAAAAATATTTTTTTAGTTTAAAAATTTAAAAAATAATAAATTTATAGATCTGCTGTTTACTAGATATTGCTGGACTTTATTTTATTTTAATTATTTAAATAAAAAATTTAATAATATAATTTAAAAATTAAAAAATAAAAAATTTAGGTTTTTAAAAATTTTTTATTTTTTAAAATTATTTTTTTATTTTTTTATTCACCGGATAATGCTACACCTAGATAGTTGACCTTTTTTAGCTGCACTTATTCACAAATTAAGAATAAATTAATTTAAAAAATATAAAATTTTAATTTTTTATTTTTTGTATATTTTTGGAATTTTTTAATTTTTTACAATGAGAAAAAATATTTTTTTAGTTTCAAAATTAAAAAAATAATAAATTTATAGATCTGTTGTTTACTAGATATTGTTGGACTTTATTTTATTTTTATTATTTAAATAAAAAACATTTAATAATAAAATTTAAAAATTCAAAAATTAAAAATTATATTTTTTTAAAATTTTAAATTTTTTAAAACTATTTTTTTATTTTTTTATTCACCGGATAATGTTACACACAAACAATTGGCTTTTTTTTGCTGCACTTATTCACAAGTTAAGAATAAATTAATTTAAAAAACATAAGATTTTAATTTTTTTATTTCTTGTATATTTTTGGAATTTTTGAATTTTTTATAATTAGAAAAAATGTTTTTAATGTTTAAAAATAAAAAATAATAAATTTACAGATCTGTTGTTTATTAGATATTGCTGGACTTTATTTTATTTTTATTATTTAAATAAAAAACATTTAATAATATAATTTAAAAATTCAAAAGAAAAAAATTTAGGTTTTTAAAATTTTTCATTTTTTAAAAATAGTTTTTATATTTACCGGGTAATGCAACACCTAGACAGTTGACTTTTTTTTAGCTGCACTTGTTCACAAATTAAGAATAAATTAATTTAAAAATATTAAATTTTAATTTTTTATTTTTTGGATATTTTTGGAAATTTTTAATTTTTTACAATTAGAAAAAATATTTTTTTAGTTTAAAAATTTAAAAAATAATAAATTTATAGATCTGCTGTTTACTAGATATTGCTGGACTTTATTTTATTTTAATTATTTAAATAAAAAATTTAATAATATAATTTAAAAATTAAAAAATAAAAAAGTTAGGTTTTTAAAAATTTTTTATTTTTTAAAATTATTTTTTTATTTTTTTATTCACCGGATAATGCTACACCTAGATAGTTGACCTTTTTTAGCTGCACTTATTCACAAATTAAGAATAAATTAATTTAAAAAATATAAAATTTTAATTTTATATTTTTTGTATATTTTTGGAATTTTTTAATTTTTTACAATGAGAAAAAATATTTTTTTAGTTTCAAAATTAAAAAAATAATAAATTTATAGATCTGTTGTTTACTAGATATTGTTGGACTTTATTTTATTTTTATTATTTAAATAAAAAACATTTAATAATATAATTTAAAAATTCAAAAATTAAAAATTATATTTTTTTAAAATTTTAAATTTTTTAAAACTATTTTTTTATTTTTTTATTCACCGGATAATGTTACACACAAACAATTGGCTTTTTTTTGCTGCACTTATTCACAAGTTAAGAATAAATTAATTTAAAAAACATAAGATTTTAATTTTTTTATTTCTTGTATATTTTTGGAATTTTTGAATTTTTTATAATTAGAAAAAATGTTTTTAATGTTTAAAAATAAAAAATAATAAATTTACAGATCTGTTGTTTATTAGATATTGCTGGACTTTATTTTATTTTTATTATTTAAATAAAAAACATTTAATAATATAATTTAAAAATTCAAAAGAAAAAAATTTAGTTTTTTAAAATTTTTCATTTTTTAAAAATAGTTTTTATATTTACCGGGTAATGCAACACCTAGACAGTTGACTTTTTTTTAGCTGCACTTGTTCACAAATTAAGAATAAATTAATTTAAAAATATTAAATTTTAATTTTTTATTTTTTGGATATTTTTGGAAATTTTTAATTTTTTACAATTAGAAAAAATATTTTTTTAGTTTAAAAATTTAAAAAATAATAAATTTATAGATCTGCTGTTTACTAGATATTGCTGGACTTTATTTTATTTTAATTATTTAAATAAAAAATTTAATAATATAATTAAAAAATTAAAAAATAAAAAATTTAGGTTTTTAAAAATTTTTTATTTTTTAAAATTATTTTTTTTATTTTTTTATTCACCGGATAATGCTACACCTAGATAGTTGACCTTTTTTAGCTGCACTTATTCACAAATTAAGAATAAATTAATTTAAAAAATATAAAATTTTAATTTTTTATTTTTTGTATATTTTTGGAATTTTTTAATTTTTTACAATTAGAAAAAATATTTTTTTAGTTTCAAAATTAAAAAAATAATAAATTTATAGATCTGTTGTTTACTAGATATTGTTGGACTTTATTTTATTTTATTATTTAAATAAAAAACATTTAATAATATAATTTAAAAATTCAAAAACAAAAAATTTATTTTTTTAAAATTTTTTAATTTTTAAAAATATTTTTTATTCACCAGATAATGGTACACACACATAGCTGACATTTTTTTTGTTGCACTTGTTCACAAGTTAAGAATAAATTAATTTAAAAAACTTAAAATTTTAATTTTTTTATTTCTTGTATACTTTTGGAATTTTTTAATTTTTTAGAATTATAAAAAATATTTTTAATGTTTAAATATAAAAAAATAATAAATTTACAGATCCATTGTTTATTAGATATTACTGGACTTTATCTTATTTTTATTATTTAAATAAAAAACATTTAAAAATATAATTTAAACATTCAAAAATAAAAAATTTAGGTTTTTAAAATTTTTTATTTTTTAAAAATAGTTTTTATATTTACCGGGTAATGCAACACCTAGACAGTTGACTTTTTTTTTGCTGCACTTGTTCACAAATTAAGAATAAACTAATTTAAAAAATATTTAATTTTAATTTTTTATTTTTTGATATTTTTGGAAATTTTTAATTTTTTACAATTAGAAAAAATATTTTTTTAGTTTAAAAATTAAAAAATAATAAATTTATATATCTGTTGTTTACTAGATATCGCTGGACTTCATTTTATTTTTGTTATTTAATAAAAACATTTAATAATATAATTTAAAAATTCAAAAATTAAAAATTATATTTTTTAAAAATTTTAAATTTTTTAAAAATATTTTTTATTTTTTTATTCACCGGATAATGCTACACACAAACAATTGGCTTTTTTTTGCTCCACTTATTCACAAGTAAACAATAAATTAATTTAAAAACTTAAAATTTTAATTTTTTTATTTCTTGTATATTTTTGGAATTTTTTAATTTTTTAGAATTAGAAAAAATATTTTAATGTATAAAAATAAAAAAATAAAAAATTTACAGATCTATTGTTTATTAGATATTACTGGACTTTATTTTATTTTTATTATTTAAATAAAAAACATTTAATAATATAATTTAAACATTCAAAAATAAAACATTTAGGTTTTTAAAAAATTTTTATTTTTTAAAATTTTTTTATTTCTTATTCACCGGATAATGCTACACCTAGATAGTTGACATTTTTTAGCTACACTTGTTCACAAATTAAGAATAAAATAATTTAAAAAATATAAAATTTTAATTTTTTATTTTTTGGATATTTTTGGAATTTTTTAAATTTTTACAATTAGAAAAAATATTTTTTTAGTTTCAAAATTAAAAAAATAATAAATTTATATATCTGTTGTTTACTAGATATTGTTGGGCTTTATTTTATTTTTATTATTTAAATAAAAAATATTTAATAATATAATTTAAAAATTCAAAAACAAAAAATTTAGTTTTTTAAAACTTTTTATTTTTTAAAAATATTTTTTATTTTTTTATTCACCGGATAATGCTACGACAAACAGTTGACTTTTATTTTGTTGCACTTGTTCACAAGTTAAGAATAAATTAATTTAAAAATTTAAAATTTTATTTTTTTATTTCTTGTATATTTTTGGAATTTTTTAATTTTTTAGAATTAGAAAAAATATTTTTAATGTTTAAAAATAAAAAAATAATAAATTTACAGATCTATTGTTTATTAGATATTGATGGACTTTATTTTATTTTTATTATTTAAATAAAAACATTTAATAATAAAATTTTAAAATTCAAAAATAAAAAATTTAGGTTTTTAAATTTTTTTAAAATATTTTTTATATTCACCGGGTAATGCTACACCTAAATAGTTGACTTTTTTTAGCTGCACTTGTTCACAAATTAAGAATAAATTAATTTAAAAAATATAAAATTTTAATTTTTTCTTTTTTTGGATATTTTTTGACTTTTTTAAATTTTTACAATTAGAAAAAATATTTTTTGAGTTTCAAAATTAAAAAATAATAAATTTATGGATTTGTTGTTTAATAGATATTACTGGACTTTATTTTATTTTTATTATTTAAATAAAAAACATTTAATAATATAATTTAATAATTCAAAAATAAAAAATTTAGCTTTTTAAATCTTTTTTTAAAAATATTTTTTATATCCCCGGGTAATGTTACACCTAGACATTTGACTTTTTTTTAGCTGCACTTGTTCACAAATTAAGAATAAATTAATTTAAAAAATATAAAATTTTAATTTTTACTTTTTTGGATATTTTTGGACTTTTTTAATTTTTTACAATTAGAAAAAATATTTTTTTAGTTTCAAAATTCAAAAATAATAAATTTATAGATTTGTTGTTTAATAGATATTGTTGGACTTTATTTTATTTTTATTATTTAAATTAAAAACATTTGATAATATAATTTAATAATTCAAAAATAAAAACATTAGCTTTTTAAAATTTTTTATTTTTTAAAAATATTTTTTATATTCACCGGGTAATGCTATACCTAGACAGTTGACTTTTCTTAGCTGCACTTGTTCATAAATTAAGAATAAATTAATTTAAAAAATATAAAATTTTAATTTTTTATTTTTTGGATATTTTTGTAATTTTTTAATTTTTTACAATTAGAAAAAATATTTTTTTAGTTTCAAAATTAAAAAATAATAAATTTACAGATCTGTTGTTTAAGAGATATTGCTGGTCTTTATTTTATTTTAATTATTTAAATAAAAAATATTTAATAATATAATTTAATAATTCAAAAATTGAAAATTTTATTTTTTTAATTTTTAATTTTTTAAAAATTTATTTTTTTATTCACCGGATAATGCTACACATAGACAATTGATTTTTTTTTGCTGCACTTGTTCACAAGTTAAGAATAAATTAATTTAAAAAAGTTTAAATTTTAATTTTGTTATTTCTTGTATATTTTTGGAATTTTTTAAATTTTTAGAATTAGAAAAAAATATTTTTAATTTTTAAAAGTAAAAAAATAATAAATTTACAGATCTGTTGCTTATTAGATATTGTTGGACTTTATTTTATTTTTATTATTTAAATAAAAAATATTTAATAATATAATTTAAAAATTCAAAAATAAAATATTTAGGTTTTTAATATTTTTTATTTTTTAAAAATATTTTTTATTTTTTTATTCACCGGATAATGCTACACCAAACAGTTGACTTTTTTTTGCTGCACTTGTTCACAAATTAAGAATAAATTAATTCAAAAAATATAAAATTTTAATTTTTTTCTTTTTTGGATATTTTTGAATTTTTTAATTTTTTACAAATATAAAAAAATATTTTTTTAGTTTAAAAATTAAAAAAATAATAAATTTATAGATCTGTTGTTTACTAGATATTGCTAAACTTTATTTTATTTTTATTATTTAAATAAAAATATTTAATAATATAATTTAAAAATTCAAAAATAAAAAATTCAGGTTTTTAAAATTTTTTATTTTTTTAAAATATTTTTTATTTTTTATTCATCGGGTAATGCTACACCTAGACAGTTGTCTTTTTTTAACTGCACTTGTTCACAAATTAAGAATAAATTAATTTAAAAATATAAAATTATAATTTTTCTTTTTTGGATACTTTTGGACTTTTTTAATTTTTTACAATTAGAAAAAATATTTTTTTAGTTTCAAAATTTAAAAAATAATAAATTTATAGATCTGTTGTTTACTAGATATTGCTGGACTTTATTTTATTTTTATTATTATTTAAATAACAAAATTTAATAATATAATTAAAAAATTAAAAAATAAAAAATTTATGTTTTTAAAAATTTTTTATTTTCTAATATTTAATTCTGTTTTTTTATTCCCCGGATAATGCTACACCTAGATATTTGACTTTTTTTAGCTGCACTTGTTCACAAATTAAGAATAAATTAATTTAAAAAATATAAAATTTTAATTCTTCTTTTTTGAATATTTTTGGACTTTTTCAATTTTTTACAATTAGAAAAAATATTTTTTTAGTTTCAAAATTAAAAAAATAATAAATTTATAGATCTGTTGTTTTCTAGATATTGCTGGACTTTATTTTATTTTTTTATTTAAATAAAAAACATTTAATTATATAATTTAAAATTTTTTTTATTCATTGGATAATGCTACACACAGACAATTGACTTTTTTTTTTGCTGTACTTGTTCACAAGTTAAGAATAAATTAATTTAAAAAAACTTAAAAATTTTAATTTTTTTATTTCTTTTATATTTTTGAAAGTTTTTAATTTTTTAGAATTAGAAAAAATATTTTCTACGTTTAAAAATAAAAAATAATAGATTTACAGATCTGTTGTTTATTAGAAACTGCTGGACTTTATTTTATTTTTATTATTTAAATAAAAAGCTTTTAATAATATAATTTAAAAATTCAAAAATAAAAAATTTAGGTTCTTAAAATTTTTTATTTTTTAAAAATATTTTTTATTTTTTTATTTACCGGATAATGCTACACCCAGACAGTTGACTTTTTTTAGCTGCACTAATTCCACAAATTAAGAATAAATTAATTTAAAAAATATAAAATTTTAATTTTTTATTTTTTGGTTATTTTTGGAATTTTTTAATTTTTTACAATTAGAAAATATAATTTTTTAGTTTAAAAATTTTAAAAATAATAAATTTATAGATCTGTTGTTTAATAGATATTGCTAGACTTTATTTTATTTTTATTATTTAAATAAAAAATATTTAATAATATAATTTAAAAATTAAAAAAATAAAAAATTTTTGTTTTTAAAAATTTTTTATTTTTTAAATTTTTTTTATTTTTTTTTACCGGGTAATGCTACACCTAGACAGTTGATTTTTTTTAGCTGCACTTGTTCACAAATTAAGAATGAATTAATTTAAAAAAATATAAAATTTTAATTTTTTCTTTTTTAGATATTTTTTGAATTTTTAATTTTTTACAATCAGAAAAAATATTTTTTTAGTTTCAAAATTAAAAAATAATAAATTTATAGATCTGTTGTTTACTAGATATCGCTAGACTTCATTTTATTTTTATTATTTAATAAAAACATTTAATAATATAATTTAAAAATTCAAAAATTAAAAATTATATTTTTTAAAAATTTTAAATTTTTTAAAAATATTTTTTATTTTTTTATTCACCGGATAATGCTACACACAAACAATTGGCTTTTTTTTTGCTCCACTTATTCACAAGTTAAGAATAAATTAATTTAAAAAACTTAAAATTTTACTTTTTTTATTTCTTGTATATTTTTGGAATTTTTTAATTTTTTAGAATTAGAAAAAATATTTTTAATGTTTAAAAATAAAAAAAAATTTACAGATATATTGTTTATTAGATATTACTGGACTTTATTTTATTTTTATTATTTAAATAAAAAACATTTAATAATATAATTTAAACATTCAAAAATAAACATTTAGGTTTTTAAAAAATTTTTATTTTTTTAAATTTTTTTATTTTTTATTCACCGGATAATGCTACACCTAGATAGTTGACATTTTTTAGCTACACTTGTTCACAAATTAAGAATAAAATAATTTAAAAAATATAAAATTTTAATTTTTTATTTTTTGGATATTTTTGGAATTTTTTAAATTTTTACAATTAGGAAAAATATTTTTTTTTTAGTTTCAAAATTAAAAAAATAATAAATTTATATATCTGTTGATGTGTGGAAAACGATCCAACACAAAACTCACCGGCAAGTGTACCGGGTCGCATCAAGTAATAATAACTCACATGAGTGAGGTCGATCCCACAGGGATTGAAGGATTGAGCAATTTTAGTTTAGTGGTTGATTTAGTCAAGCGAATCAAGTTTTGGTTGAGTGGATTGTATTTAACAGAATATAAATTACTTGGAATGTAAAGGGAGAAGGGGAAATTGCAGTAAATTAAAGAACAGGAAAGTAAACTTGCTGAATCTTAAAGAACAAGAAAGTAAATGACTGAAACTTAAAGTGCAAGAAATGTAAATTGCAGAAACTTAAAGTGCAAGAAATGTAAATTGCTTGAATATAAAAGGGGTTTGAGGACTGGGATTGCAGAATCTAAACAAAGAGAAATTTAATTGCCACAATTAATAGAGCAGAAATTGAATTGAAAGCAATGAGGATTCAAACAGAAATTGAAATTAAAGTGCAGCAAGGTTCACAGAAGAACCAAAAGTAAATTAGGATCTCAGGGTTCAAGAGACTAGGTAGTAGAGCCTAGATCTCAATTACCTTCCTAGATCCAAGTTCTCAAAGCAATTGACAAGAAATTGAAGAAGAAACAGTAAAGGAAACGAAATTGAATTCAATTATGCAGAAGAGAAATTAAAGAGATTTTGAATGGAGATTGAGATAGAATTTCCTCAATTCTTCACATCCAAAACTCAAAACAAGGAAATTGAGAAGGCCCAAGCAAGAATGAGGAAGAAGAGAGATCAATTCTCCTCCCCAATTCTCTGAAATCTCAGTGAAGACACCAAGAGAAGTTCCAAAGTGCAAAAATAAAATTCAAAGCTTAAAGGAAGTGCAAAATTCAAAAGCTAAGCAAAAGGTCCTAATTACATCAAACTAGCTCCTATTTATACACTTTCTATTCTTGGTTTTTGGGATTTGGATGGGCTTTTGATTTGGTGAAGAAATGAATTAAATTGGAGTTTTAATTGATTTTTGGCCAAAAAATAATAGCTCCCAGGAGGCTGCCCTGCCCTTGTGGAGGGCAGGGCAGGATTTGGTGCGTGTTGGTGCTTGCTTGGTGCGGCTTGGTGCGGCTTGGTGCGCAGAACGCTGCCCTACCCGCGCGGAGGGCAGGGCAGGAAAAATTGGTGCGCCAGAAATGTGCCACGGTGCGTGCTGATGCTGCCAGTTTCTTGCCATGGTGCGCCAGAATGGTGCCTTGGTGCACAGGATGCTGCCCTGCCCTCGCGGAGGGCAGGGCAGGAAAAATTGGTGCTGCCAGGATCGTGCTGTGGTGCGCGCTGGTGCTGCCAGGATAGTGATTTGGTGCGCCAGAAATGTCCCTTGGTGCGCCAGATTCGTGCACCAACAAAATGCTGCCCTGCCCTCGCGGAGGGCAGGGCAGTGTTTCCAAAATGAAGTCCCGCGTTCGAATCCGGGTAGAAACACACGCTCATTCATTTTCCTTGGTTTCTTGGCACGGTAATGGGACTTAGTTCCTTACTTCCTCATGGTCCCGTGTTCAACTCTTGTGGCAAGCATCATAGGCATTTTTCCTTTGATTTTCTTCCTTGGTGAGCCCGATACTGCCCTTGTGGAGGGCATGGCAACATTTTCTTCTTCTTGATTCCAAGGCACAAATTTGTGCTCTGCCCTTGTAGTGGGCAGGGCAGAGTTGCCTTCTTTGCCTTGTTCCCTTATGTTGCCCTCCTAGAGGGCAGTGTGCCCTTGTGGAGGGCAATGCTTGCCTCCCCCATTGCATGCGACACACTTTTCCTTCCTTTGACCACACTTCCTTCTCCTTGGGTCACGCTTTCTTAGGCCACGCTTTTCTCTTTTATTCTTTTCTTCACCTGAAATAAACCAAAACAACCACTCCAAGTATCACTAAATTCATAAGGCTTATAAATCAATTAAACTTCAATTAAAATTAGCTTAAACCTCATGAATTAACATTAATTTCATGGTGGTTGCTTGATTTAAAGAAGTTATGCATTTTCACTCCAAATCACTTACTTAGGAAGCAAGAAAGTGCATAAAGACTAACAAAACAAGTGAAATTAGCTTGAAAAATGGGTATATGATGACTTGTCATCACAACACCAAACTTAAATCTTGCTTGTCCCCAAGCAAGCATCAAAACTAAGAGTAAATGATATGAATAAGAAAAGAACACATATCCTTATTAGGCATATAGCAAAACTTGATTTATGGGATCTTTATGCAGATAATGATAACTTAACTATTATTGCTGTTACATAATATACATCTTTCCTCAAAGGCTTGCTAAACTTGCTATTATAAGACTCACTTTTGAATTACTCCCTTGCTAACTTTTCTTGGCTTATAATGCTTAACAAGCTTATTATTCTTTTGGAGGTTTGGTGTCAAATGTTGCAGTAGTAGCCTTTGGCTTTATTTTCTTTTCTTTTGCTCAACATCTTTCCACCACAGACACATGGCTCACTAATTCTTCCTAGGATCATTGATGCCCAGCATCTCTTTGGATAACTAAATGTTCTGTATCTAAGTTGCTCTTTATTGTGGATTTTCAATTGGCCATCCCAAATCAGTTGATCTAAGTGACTGGGTTTTAAAATACCCCTTAGAATTTACTCATCCAAGCATACCTTAGTACAAGAACACCACAGGCATATGTCCTAGGGTCCAAGCTATTGGTGTCCAACCTTTATTCTTTGTTTTTCTTGCCATTTTGGCTTTTTCTTCTTCCTTTTCTTTCTGTTTTTGTTACCAAGGGCTTTTTCATTATTGATAAGAGTCTTTGTAACAGCAAGCTAACTCACATTTGAATGAGAATGATATTATGCAACAATTATTTCATGAGTTATGCATTTAATCAAACACATATACCACCACTAACTTCCATTCTTACTTATGCAACATTGGATATTTCACTTTTCAATTCACACAAATCTCTTTTATTTAAGCATATGGGAAACAAAACAAAATTTAAAGCTAAGTGATGGATAACAAGCATTATGCAGATTTAGCATTTTTCTAACTATTTATTAACTAACTAAAACGAAAAACAAAGAACAAAAATTGCATGAAGTAAAAGAAATAAATGATGGAGGCACATCATGTTTCAGACATGCATCTCCTTATTAGAGACATGAAAGAGGAAATATGAAAGAACTTTGCCACCTTCTAATGGTCGTGGCTGCTGCTTGATTCTCCCTTCTTCTTCTTTCTCTTCCCTGTCTTGGAATAATCTCGGATCTCTTCACTGATGAGCGGATAATTTGTATACTTTTTGGCATTGTTTTTAGTATGTTTTTGATATGATATAGTTAGTTTTTGGTATATTTTTATTAGTTTTTAGTTAAAATTCACTTTTCTGGACTTTACTATGAGTTTGTGTGTTTTTCTGTGATTTCAGGTATTTTCTGGCTGAAATTGAGGGACCTGAGCAAAAATCTGATTCTGAGACCAAAAAGGACTGCAGATGCTGTTGGATTCTGACCTCCCTGCACTCGAAGTGGATTTTCTGGAGCTACAGAAGCCCAATTGGCGCGCTCTCAACGGCTTTGGAAAGTAGACATCCTGGGCTTTCCAGCAATATATGATAGTCCATACTTTGCCCAAGATTTGATGGCCCAAACCGGCGTTCAAAGTCACCTCAGGAAATCCCAGCGTTAAACGCTGGAACTGGCACCCAAATGGGAGTTAAACGCCCAAACTGGCACTAAAGCTGGCGTTTAACTCCAAGAAGAGTCTCTGCACGAAAAATGCTTCATTGCTCAGCCCAAGCACACACCAAGTGGGCCCGGAAGTGGATTTTTATGTCATTTACTCATTTCTGTACACCTTAGGTTACTAGTTTTCTATAAGTAGGACCTTTGACTATTGTATTAGAAGTCTTTGGATCTTTATATCTTTTGATCACTTTAGATCTCTAGATCATCTTTGGACATTTGTGTTCTTAGATCATTGGGAGGCTGGCCATTCGGCCATGCCTAGACCTTATGCTTATGTATTTTCAACGGTGGAGTTTCTACACACCATAGATTAAGGTGTGGAGCTCTGCTGTACCTCGAGTATTAATGCAATTACTATTGTTCTTCCATTCAATTCCGCTTGTTCTTGTTCCAAGATATCACTTGTTCTTCAACTTGATGAAGGTGATGATTGACGCCCATCACCATTCTCACCCATGAACAAGGTGACTGACAACCATTCTTGTTCTACAAGCATTCGAGGCTCTAGTGAATATCTCTTGGATTCTTTAATCGGAATCTTCGTGGTATAGGCAGGACCTGATGGCGGCATTCAAGAGAATCCGGAAGGTCTAAACCTTGTCTGTGGTATTCTGAGTAGGATTCAATGACTGAATGACTGTGACGTGCTTCAAACCTGTAACCTACCGGGCGTTAGTGACAGACGCAAAAGAATCACTGGATTCTATTCCGGTAGGGGAGGGAACCACACCGGTGATTGGCAGCACTGTGACAGAGTGTGTGCATTAGCTTTCACTGCGAGGATGGGAGGTAGCTGCTGACAACAGTGAAACCCTACACGAGCTTGCCATGGAAAGGAGTAAGAAGAATTGGATGAAGGCAGTAGGAAAGCAGAGAGACGGAAGGGAAGGCATCTTCATACGCTTATCTGAAGTTCCTACCAATGAATTACATAAGTATCTCTATCTTTACCTTTATGTTATTTTCGTTTATCACCATCATTACCATTTGAGTTTGCCTGACTAAGATTTACAAGATGACCATAGCTTGCTTCAATACTAACAATCTCCGTGGGATCGACCCTTACTCGCGTAAGGTTTATTACTTGGACGACCCAGTGCACTTGCTGGTTAGTTGTGCGAAGTTGTAGTGATCACAATTTCGTGCACCATTCACCAGGACATCTTCTACCCCAAACAGAATCTAAGAGTCCTGAGAGCCCAACATCTTCCAATCTTTTAAAGGTTGCCTCAGTATATTGATGAGATCTTGCCTGTTGCTTGGCTAAAAATTCAGGGCATTGCTCAAATGGCTTGATCTCAGGATTGAGTGTTGGCAAATTGTGGGTCAAGTACTCCAACCTTGCTTGCATGTTTTCATCATTCTCCATTCTTTGTGCATATCTAACTTCTCCCATAGTGTGATGAACATTCTTCCATTGATACAGGTTGTGACTGTATTCCCCTGCTTTAGCTTGACTAAAATACAGCTTATCATATGATTCTTTGAATTCTTTGTATTGCTCTTTTTGTCCTTCAAGAATCTGTGCTTGAAATTCTTGCTGCTGAGTCATCATTTGTTGTTGCCATCTCTCTTGTTTCTCCTCCATTTGATGCTGCCAAGCTTCTCGTTCCTCTTTTTCTTTCAAAAATTGCTCCATAAATTCTGGATGGGGCTCTAGATATTTCTTTTGGCCCCCCTGATTTTGACCTTGTTGAGCCTGCATGAGTTGCTGAGATAGTTCTTCAATTGATCTTTGTAACTGGCTCATGTCTATGGCATCATGAGCTTGATTTCGTCCTTCCTCTCTTTGTGATCTCCTTTGTCTAGGGGCTACCACCCCTTCTTGATCTTCTTCTTCATTCATTCCCTCCATACTCTTCTTGGTGATTCCTTTTCCCTTTTTCACTTTTTCTGTGTCCTCATCTTCAAAGATTACTCTAGCTTTGTCACATAGCCTGAGGATGGTACTTGGATGTCCAAGACTACTTGATTTGCTTGTGCTATTGGCCATCTCTTGAATACTGTCGGCTATGAGTTGTGCGAGGTTGATTTCACCTCCATGTAAGATGCAGTATGCCAAGAGTGCTCGTTTGATTGTGACCCAAGAGGCGTTTCCAGTAGGAAGAATAGATCTCCTCACTATTTCATACCATCCTTTGGCTACAGGAGTAAGATTTATCCTTCTCAAGTGACTTGGAACTCCCTTTGAATCTCTTTCCCAATCTGTATTTTCCACACATAACCCTTGCAAGATCTCATCCGGATTGTTTTCTATTTGCAACCTGGTCTCATAACTAGGCTCTGCATAAGTTATGGTTCTCAACTTTAGAGCCCTAGTGATGGCTGCTGGACTGAAGCTCACTTCAACTCCTCTGACATAACTTGTGTAAGGAGCACTATCTTTGTTTTCTTTTACAGCATTTGCATAGAACTCCCTGATCATGACTGCACTGATGTCAACAAGAGGAGCACATAAGAGTTCCCACCTTCTTTCTTTAGTGATTTGCCTCATGATGGGATATTCTCCTTCCTTCAAATCAAGACCTTTCTCATAGATGACATTCTTTGTCTTCATGAACCTATGATATCTCCCTTCATGGAATTGTGATCTAAATTTGATTGCATCAAATGATGGAGGTTCGGCTATCATAGGTTCCTTTCCCGGCCTCCTTTTTGAGCTTGAAGAGGCCATTGGATTTGAGGTGAAAAGAAAGGAAAAGTGAGAGAAGAAGAAGTATGTGTTGTGTTGGGAAGAGTTTTGATTTGGTTCTGTTGTGAGACAAGGGACTTATGTTGGTTTTGAGAGTAAATGGGATTATGGTTTTCATATGTGAATGAGTTTGTGAACCGTTTAGTGCTACGGCTATTAATAGGCTGATTCTTCAAACTTTCCAACAAAACCACAATGAATGAGGAAAGAGCTCGTTGGTGCTCATGAAGGGTTGAGATTGAGTTGTTCATCAAAGGAGTGCATGGAATGGACGGTCTGCATGCATTGTTGAGGCTTTGACGAGGATCCTCCTCCCATTGGCTGCATGCATTTAGGCGTTCAATGATGCATGCATGCATACAGATTCTGCTTCCCCATGAGCGCATTCTTCTAGGCACATGTGACCATCCTCACATAGCTTCTCCTAGCCGTGGCCCCTCCTTGCTTTTGTCTCAATCCTTTTCTCCTGCAAGAATCAAGACAGCTAGCCTTAAATCATTAACATAATCGTTGGCAATTGATTTATAATAAAAGATTTATTTTGTTTTGTTTATTATTTATTTGAATTTTTTTTTGTGATCAATTGTGTCCCTAAATAAAAATGCTAAAAGTTGGTGAACACCAAACTTATCTTTTATTGAGGGGACGGCTTAACAGTGCAAACCGTTCTTCACAATTGATGCAAAAAAAAAAAGAAAAAAAATTTTGATGTATGATCCCTTTTCTGTATGGTTTTGAATCCATGATTGAGAAATGATCTTCTGAACATTGTTACACATGCAGACACCAAACTTAGTGTTTGGTCATATGCTTCATCAAAAGAATTATGCATATGTTCTAAGACTAATCCCCCTTTTTTTTTTTTTGAAAAATGAACTTGGGTGTGCCTTAAGGTACACCAAACTTAGAAGTTTGACATGTGCTTTAAAACAATGTATGTATTTATCAGGCATGAAAGTTCAAAATCATATTCAGAGGAATCATAGCTTATTAAACGAAAGAGAGGACAGAAATCTTAAATCATGGGTTGCCTCCCATGAAGCGCTCTTTTATTGTCACTAGCTTGACATTGAACTCCTTTTAGGGTGGTTGATGTTGGTGATGCCTCAACTTGTCACCTCTCACTGTCAGCTTTCTCTGTGTGCCTTGATGCTCAAGAGACAGTACTTGGTTGACAGTGTAATAATCTTCTGCTCCCAGCTGTTGATATACGAGTTGCACCTTATCACCTTTAGAAAATCCTTCAATTGGGATTTTCTTGTTCTTCCACCCTTTGTGAGCCTTTTTCTTACTCTTCATCTTTTTCTTTCTTGTTGATCTTCCTTTCTTGACAGTGACTTGAGTTGTGATACCTTCCTTCTTATTTATCACCCCTGCTTCCTTTTGAATTCCTTTTTCTTCTTGCAACTGCTTGTTTTTCTGTTCTACTGCCTTGTCGGTTGCTTGCTTTGGAAGAAAGTCATCACTTGTTCTGCTTGTTTCTTCATTCCTTTGCAATTCTGGAAAGACTTTCAAGATGATGCTCTCCTCATGCATCCTGAGGGTTAACTCTCCCTGCTCTATATCCACAATGGCTCTAGCAGTGGCCAAAAATGGTCGACCAAGTATTATGGAGTCATTTCCATTTTCTGAAGAATCCAGGATCACAAAATCTGCAGGATAAATGAACTTGTCAACCTTAACTAAAAGGTTCTCAATCAGCCCTTTAGGATATACCACTGATTGGTCCACCAACTCCAAGGACATCTGTATTGGTTTCACCTCCTCTATGCCAAGCCTTTTCACTAAAGAAGATGGGATTAGATTTATGCTTGCTCCTAAATTACACATTCCCTTGTTGATGAATAGATTTCCAATAGTGCATGGTAGGAAGAAACCTCCAGGATCTTCAAGCTTGGGAGGGAGTCCCTTTTTAATGAGTGCACTGCATTCTTCATTAAGCATTACAGTTTCCTTTTCATTCCAACTTCTTTTCTTGTTGATGAGCTCTTTCAAGAACTTGGCATACAGAGGAATTTGCTCCAAAGCCTCGGCCAAAGGTATGTTGATTTCCAGCTTCTTGAAAGTCTCAAGAAATTTGTGAAAATGCTGATCCTTTGTCTCTTTGTGAAATCTCTGTGGATAAGGCAGTGGTGGTGTTAAGTTCTTCTCCACTTGATGTTGTCTTGGAATTGGTTCTTCCATGATTTGCTTTCCTTTCTTCAAATTCTGTGGTTTGTTGTCTTCCTCTGTGAGTTTTTCTGGGACATTCTTGCTTACCATGTCCTTGTTGATGGCTTCATCATTCTTTGTTGGCTCAGTATCATTATTCTTGGTTGCTCCTTGGTTACCATCCAATAACACTTTTCCACTTCTTAGTTGCACGACCTTGCATTCTTCCTTTGGGTTGGGAATGGTGTCACTAGGTAGTGAACTTGATGACTTCTCAACAGAAATCTGTTTGGAGATTTGCCCAATTTGCCTTTCTATGTTCTTCATGGAAGCTTCTTGGTTCTTTGTTGTCAATTCTTGGTTCTTCATCATTTTCTCCATGAGCATCTCTAGATTGGTGATCCTCTGAGATTCTTGTGAAATTGGTTGGTTTTGGGGTGTTGATGGATGATGATAAGTGGTTTGATTTGTTGGGTGGTTATTGGGTGGATAATGGTTAGAGTTGGGGTAATTATTTTGTGGTTTTCTGTATGTATTTTGGTTAGTGTTTGGCTGGGGGTTATGGTTTGTGCTTTTCCAATTATTCTGACTTGTGTTTCTTTGCCATGGTTGTTGGTTTTGATTATGGTTGTCTCCCCATCTGAGGTTGGGATGGTTCTTCCAGGATGGATTATAAGTATCACCATAGACTTCATTAGTTCCAGGATTTTGGTTGTGCATGTACTGGACTTGCTCTTGCTGTTGCTCCTCTTGAGTTTCTTCACTTTGCACCCAAGTAGTTGGTGGTTGGCTTGTGGCACTCACTGATGCAACTTGCAAGCCATCAATTCTTTTGGCCATTTGTTCAAACTGTTGTTGAATCTGCTGCTGCATTATCTTGTTTTGAGCTAGAATTGAATCCACTCCTTCTAACTCCATTACTCCTCTTCGTTGTGATGGTTGGCGTTGTCTTTGATGAGCAAAGAAATATTGGTTATTGGCCACCATGTCAATGAGGTTTTGAGCTTCCTCTGTATTTTTCATGAGTTGCAAAGAGCCTCCAGCTGAATGATCAAGTGCTTCTTGAGCTTTAAGAGTGAGTCCCTCATAGAAGTTCTGCAACTTGTCCCACTCAGTGAACATCTCTGGTGGACATTTCCTCAATAGTGCCTTATATCTTTCCCATGCTTCATATAAGTTTTCAGCCTCCATTTGAGTGAATGTCTGCACCTCTGTCTTCAATCTTAGGATTCTTTGAGGGGGATAAAATTTGGCAAGGAATTTGCTCACTAAGTCATCCCAAGTGTTGATGCTTTCTTTTGGAAAGGTCTCTAGCCATTGAGTGGCTTTATCTCTGAGAGAAAATGGAAAGAGCAACAACTTGTAGCTATTAGGAGGTACACCATTGGTTTTTACCGTGTCACAGATTCTCAAGAAGGTAGACAAATGTTGATTTGGATCTTCCAAAGGCCCTCCTCCAAAAGAACAGTTGTTTTGAACCAAAGTGATGAGTTGTGGCTTTAGTTCAAAATTGTTTGCATTGACATTAGGAGGAAGAATGCTACTTCCACAATGTCTAGCATTTGCAAATGTGTATGAAGCTAGGACTCTTCTTTGTTGTTGGTTATTGTTGGCTCCTTCTCCTGGTTGATTGAGATCTCCTTCCATTTCTTGGAATTCCTCCTCAGATTCTTCCTCTCCAATAACGTTCTTCCCTCTTTCAGCTCTTCTTATTCTTCGAAGAGTTCTTTGGTCAATTTCAGAGAGAATAGGGGAAGATCTTCCTGTACCTGACATACAAACACACAACAATAAACACACAGATCCAGAAAACCAATGAAACTTCAATCTATAGTTAGAATGAAGTTTTAGTTAGTTTAAGCAAAAATTCAAACAGTTAGTGTGTTAGTCAAAATTAAAAGAACAGAAAAGAAAAAGTGCTTAATCTAGACCTCCACTTCACTTAATCATTGTCAATCTATTTCAATCCCCGGCAACGGCGCCAAAAACTTGATGTGTGGAAAATGATCCAACACAAAACTCACCGGCAAGTGTACCGGGTCGCATCAAGTAATAATAACTCACATGAGTGAGGTCGATCCCACAGGGATTGAAGGATTGAGCAATTTTAGTTTAGTGGTTTATTTAGTCAAGCGAATCAAGTTTTGGTTGAGTGGATTGTATTTAACAGAATATAAATTGCTTGGAATGTAAAGGGAGAAGGGGAAATTGCAGTAAATTAAAGAACAGGAAAGTAAACTTGCTGAATCTTAAAGAACAAGAAAGTAAATGACTGAAACTTAAAGTGCAAGAAATGTAAATTGCAGAAACTTAAAGTGCAAGAAATGTAAATTGCTTGAATATAAAAGGGGTTTGAGGACTGGGATTGCAGAATCTAAACAAAGAGAAATTTAATTGCCACAATTAATAGAGCAGAAATTGAATTGAAAGCAATGAGGATTCAAACAGAAATTGAAATTAAAGTGCAACAAGGTTCACAGAAGAACCAAAAGTAAATTAGGATCTCAGGGTTCAAGAGACTAGGTAGTAGAGCCTAGATCTCAATTACCTTCCTAGATCCAAGTTCTCAAAGCAATTGACAAGAAATTGAAGAAGAAACAGTAAAGGAAACGAAATTGAATTCAATTATGCAGAAGAGAAATTAAAGAGATTTTGAATGGAGATTGAGATAGAATTTCCTCAATTCTTCACATCCAAAACTCAAAACAAGGAAATTGAGAAGGCCCAAGCAAGAATGAGGAAGAAGAGAGATCAATTCTCCTCCCCAATTCTCTGAAATCTCAGTGAAGACACCAAGAGAAGTTCCAAAGTGCAAAAATAAAATTCAAAGCTTAAAGGAAGTGCAAAATTCAAAAGCTAAGCAAAAGGTCCTAATTACATCAAACTAGCTCCTATTTATACACTTTCTATTCTTGGTTTTTGGGATTTGGATGGGCTTTTGATTTGGTGAAGAAATGAATTAAATTGGAGTTTTAATTGAATTTTCAGCCCAAAAATAATAGCTCCCAGGAGGCTGCCCTGCCCTTGTGGAGGGCAGGGCAGGATTTGGTGCGTGTTGGTGCTTGCTTGGTGCGGCTTGGTGTGGCTTGGTGCGCAGAACGCTGCCCTGCCCGCGCGGAGGGCAGGGCAGGAAAAATTGGTGCGCCAGAAATGTGCCACGGTGCGCGCTGATGCTGCCAGTTTCTTGCCATGGTGCGCCAGAATGGTGCCTTGGTGCACAGGATGCTGCCCTGCCCTCGCGGAGGGCAGGGCAGGAAAAATTGGTGCTGCCAGGATCGTGCTGTGGTGCGCGCTGGTGCTGCCAGGATAGTGATTTGGTGCGCTAGAAATGTCCCTTGGTGCGCCAGATTCGTGCACCAACAAAATGCTGCCCTGCCCTCGCGGAGGGCAGGGCAGTGTTTCCAAAATGAAGTCCCGCGTTCGAATCCGGGTAGAAACACACGCTCATTCATTTTCCTTGGTTTCTTGGCACGGTAATGGGACTTAGTTCCTTACTTCCTCATGGTCCCGTGTTCAACTCTTGTGGCAAGCATCATAGGCATTTTTCCTTTGATTTTCTTCCTTGGTGAGCCCGATACTGCCCTTGTGGAGGGCAGGGCAACATTTTCTTCTTCTTGATTCCAAGGCACAAATTTGTGCTCTGCCCTTGTAGTGGGCAGGGCAGAGTTGCCTTCTTTGCCTTGTTCCCTTATGTTGCCCTCCTAGAGGGCAGTGTGCCCTTGTGGAGGGCAATGCTTGCCTCCCCCATTGCATGCGACACACTTTTCCTTCCTTTGACCACACTTCCTTCTCCTTCGGTCACGCTTTCTTAGGCCACGCTTTTCTCTTTTATTCTTTTCTTCACCTGAAATAAACCAAAACAACCACTCCAAGTATCACTAAATTCATAAGGCTTATAAATCAATTAAACTTCAATTAAAATTAGCTTAAACCTCATGAATTAACATTAATTTCATGGTGGTTGCTTGATTTAAAGAAGTTATGCATTTTCACTCCAAATCACTTACTTAGGAAGCAAGAAAGTGCATAAAGACTAACAAAACAAGTGAAATTAGCTTGAAAATGGGTATATGATGACTTGTCATCATCTGTCGTTTACTAGATATTGTTGGGCTTTATTTTATTTTTATTATTTAAATAAAAAATATTTAATAATATAATTTAAAAATTCAAAAACAAAAAATTTAGGTTTTTAAAATTTTTTATTTTTTAAAAATATTTTTTATTTTTTTATTCACCGGATAATGCTACGACAGACAGTTGACTTTTATTTTGTTGCACTTGTTCACAAGTTAAGAATAAATTAATTTAAAAAACTTAAAATTTTATTTTTTTTTATTTCTTGTATATTTTTGGAATTTTTTAATTTTTTAGAATTAGAAAAAATATTTTTAATGTTTAAAAATAAAAAATAATAAATTTACAGATCTATTGTTTATTAGATATTGCTGGACTTTATTTTATTTTTATTATTTAAATAAAAAACATTTAATAATATAATTTAAAAATTCAAAAATAAAATATTTAGGTTTTTAATATTTTTTATTTTTTAAAAATATTTTTTATTTTTTTATTCACCGGATAATGCTACATACAGACAGTTGACTTTTTTTTGCTGCACGTGTTCACAAGTTAAGAATAAATTAATTTAAAAAACTTAAAATTTTAATTTTTTTATTTCTTGTATATTTTTGGAATTTTTTAATTTTTTAGAATTAGAAAAAAATAATTTTTATGTTTAAAAATAAAAAAATAATAAATTTACAGATATGTTGTTTATTAGATATTACTGGAATTTATTTTATTTTTATTATTTAAATAAAAAACATTTAATAATAAAATTTAAAAATTCAGAAATAAAAAATTTAGTTTTTTAAAAATTTTTATTTTTTAAAAATATTTTTTATTTTTTTATTCACCGGATAATGCTACACCAAACAGTTGACTTTTTTTGCTGCACTTGTTCACAAATTAAGAATAAATTAATTTAAAAAATATAAAATTTTAATTTTTTTTTCTTTTTTGGATATTTTTTGAATTTTTTAATTTTTTACAAATATAAAAAAATATATTTTTAGTTTAAAAATTAAAAAAAAATAAATTTATAGATCTGTTGTTTACTAGATATTGCTAAACTTTATTTTATTTTTATTATTTAAATAAAAATATTTAATAATATAATTTAAAAATTCAAAAATAAAAAATTCAGGTTTTTAAAATTTTTTATTTTTTTAAAATATTTTTTATTTTTTATTCATCGGGTAATGCTACACCTAGACAGTTGTCTTTTTTTAGCTGCACTTGTTCACAAATTAAGAATAAATTAATTTAAAAATATAAAATTATAATTTTTTCTTTTTTGGATACTTTTGGAATTTTTTAATTTTTTACAATTAGAAAAAATATTTTTTTAGTTTCAAAATTAAAAAAATAATAATTTTATAGATCTGTTGTTTACTAGATATTGCTGGACTTTATTTTATTTTTATTATTATTTAAATAAAAAAATTTAATAATATAATTAAAAAATTAAAAAATAAAAATTTAGGTTTTTAAAAATTTTTTATTTTCTAATATTTAATTCTATTTTTTTATTCCCCGGATAATGCTACACCTAGATATTTGACTTTTTTAGCTGCACTTGTTCACAAATTAAGAATAAATTAATTTAAAAAATATAAAATTTTAATTTTTCTTTTTTGAATATTTTTGGACTTTTTCAATTTTTTACAGTTAGAAAAAATATTTTTTTAGTTTCAAAATTAAAAAAATAATAAATTTATAGATCTGTTGTTTTCTAGATATTGCTGGACTTTATTTTATTTTTTTATTTAAATAAAAAACATTTAATTATATAATTTAAAATTTTCTTTATTCATTGGATAATGCTACACACAGACAATTGACTTTTTTTTGCTGCACTTGTTCACAAGTTAAGAATAAATTAATTTAAAAAAACTTAAAAATTTTAATTTTTTATTTCTTTTATATTTTTGAAAGTTTTTAATTTTTTAGAATTAGAAAAAATATTTTCTACGTTTAAAAATAAAAAAATAATAAATTTACAGATCTGTTGTTTATTAGAAACTGCTGGACTTTATTTTATTTTTATTATTTAAATAAAAAGCATTTAATAATATAATTTAAAAATTCAAAAATAAAAAATTTAGGTTCTTAAAATTTTTTATTTTTTAAAAATATTTTTTATTTTTTTATTTACCGGATAATGCTACACCCAGACAGTTGACTTTTTTTAGCTGCACTTTTCCACAAATTAAGAATAAATTAATTTAAAAAATATAAAATTTTATTTTTTAATTTTTTGGTTATTTTTGGAATTTTTTAATTTTTTACAATTAGAAAATATATTTTTTTAGTTTAAAAATTTAAAAAATAATAAATTTATAGATCTGTTGTTTAATAGATATTGCTAGACTTTATTTTTATTATTTAAATAAAAAACATTTAATAATATAATTTAAAAATTAAAAAAATAAAAAATTTTTGTTTTTAAAAATTTTTTATTTATTAAAATTTTTTTTATTTTTTATTTACCGGGTAATGCTACACCTAGACAGTTGATTTTTTTTAGCTGCACTTGTTCACAAATTAAGAATAAATTAATTTAAAAAATATAAAATTTTAATTTTTTTCTTTTTTGGATATTTTTTGAATTTTTTAATTTTTTACAAATAGAAAAAAATATTTTTTTAGTTTAAAAATTAAAAAAAATAATAAATTTATAGATCTGTTATTTACTAGATATTGCTAAACTTTATTTTATTTTTATTATTTAAATAAAAATATTTAATAATATAATTTAAAAATTCAAAAATAAAAACTTTAGGTTTTTAAAATTTTTTATTTTATAAAAATATTTTTTATATTCACCCGGTAATGCTATACCTAGACAGTTGACTTTTTTTTAGCTGCACTTATTCACAAATTAAGAATGAATTAATTTAAAAATATAAAATTTTAATTTTTTCTTTCTTAGATATTTTTTGAATTTTTTAATTTTTTACAATCATAAAAAATATTTTTTTAGTTTCAAAATTAAAAAAATAATAAATTTATAGATCTATTGTTTACTAGATATCACTAGACTTCATTTTATTTTTATTATTTAATAAAAACATTTAATAATATAATTTAAAAATTCAAAAATTAAAAATTATATTTTTTAAAAATTTTAAATTTTTTAAAAATATTTTTTATTTTTTGATTCACCGGATAATGCTACACACAAACAATTGGCTTTTTTTTGCTCCACTTATTCACAAGTTAAGAATAAATTAATTTAAAAAACTTAAAATTTTAATTTTTTTATTTCTTGTATATTTTTGGAATTTGTTAATTTTTTAGAATTAGAAAAAATATTTTTAATGTTTAAAAATAAAAAATAAAAAATTTACAAATATATTGTTTATTAGGGCTCATCCTTAAACGCTCCTTGCTAACTAAGGAGTGCTGCACACCTTGTTAGTTGGTTAAATCTAAACTCTTCATTTATTATATTTTATTTGAATGGCCTGGATTTAAAAAGGTAACCTGTTAATCAGGTTAACCAATTTTTTCTTTTAATTTGAGTTTTTTTTTATAAGTTTTACATATTGGGCTGAAGTCCAAAAAAAAATATATGAATATTAATTATAACATGTCTGTACAAAAAACAAATTTTTGGGCTTTAGAATTAAAATAAGTAATACATAAGAAATAAGTTAAGAATTCATGCACCAAATTCAAAAAAAAAAAATATATTAGAATCTTAGAAAAATTAATATTAAATATATAATATTAAAATTTAAATAAATTTTATTTTATGTAAAAAAATTGTAATATTAAATATAAACGCAATAATAAAATATTTTGTGTTATATAAATTTAATTAATATATATATATATCACGTAAAAAGCAAACAAATATATAATAATTTTATTTTGTGCAAAACATAATTATAACATTAAATATGAAAACAATAATAAATAATTTTTTATTATATAGATTTAAATAAAAATATATATACTCACTTAAAGGTATAGTTTGTTTTTTTTTATTTACACTTTAAATAAAGATAATATTTTTATAATATACTAAAATTAAATTTTATAATTTATTATCTAATAATAATAAAAAATTCATAGCAAGATGACTATAAAGTTTTTGTTAAAGTATTTACTTTTTTCATAAAAAAATTGAACAATAAGTTGTGTAATGATATTTTTTGGCTTTACCAGGTAAGAGGATTAACTTACAATGATTTCAAGAAGGCAATGACAGTCATGAAACCAAGCTTAAAGAAAAGCAAGTGTGAAGACATGGAGCACTGGAATGAGGAGTTTGGCTCTAATTGAACTTGCTTTTAACTCATTTTCTAGTGCATCATCATGCATGAATGTGCATATAAACCTCTATTTACTTTAACCGAATCAAACATGACAAGGATATCAATTATCATGGTTGGCAGCTAAAATCATGATCAAATCAGGGTGTTGCTAATTTTATAAATGGCTACCCTAAAATGGAATAGATACCATTATTATTTCAAGCTTCATTTGTACATTTGTACAATTTGTACATCTTTCTAAGGACAATACATTTGGTTTTTAGGGCTTTAAGGTTGCCCATCCGAGCATATGAACTTTGAAACGATTATAGTTGATTTTATTGTAAACGAAGCCAAAGTATATTAAGCGTATCTTCTTTTGGCAATAAACAACTTTAATACTCGGTGATTCTTTATCTTTAGCATGTGCCTTTTTTCTATTCTTTTTTCGAGGAGCATGTGTCCATTTAACAAAATTGATCATAAATATTTATTTGTGTTACAAGATGTGATTAAAGTGTTACTTTTAATTTCCATTTGTTCCTTGAGCATTTTATTTTAATCGACGTACAATAATTATTTTATGATTTTTAGTATAGGAAATTCTTATAGCTCAGACCTATCAACATATCCCATATACAAGGTGGATTAGATTAACCATTAATGCTTCTAGTGAGGTAACGATCTCCTAATTCTATAAAAACTCAGCAACCATTTTACGTTGTTAAGAAACATGTACACAAAGCAGAGAAGTAAAAAAATACAGATTGGCATTATTCAAACTTACTGTTTCAAAGAAAACAGTACTAAATTGTTCCAGCTACAAGAATGTAGCCATGATCATCGAAATGAAACTGAGGTGGTGTATCACTTAATCTTAGCCTCTGTAAAGAGAACATGGCGGTTAACCCTTGGATCGTACTAGCGAAGCTCGAGCTTCTCTGTGAACTGCCTTGGCTTCCTCTTCACATAGAAAAATCCAGTCCCAGCAGCAGACAGTAGTTTGACAAACATTTGAGCCTTCTTCTTCTTGTTTCCCATTCCTTAGTCTAAACACAACGAAACCATTTATTTCAATTTTTTTCCCTCCTCTTCAAATAAGAATTTGATTTTAAAGAAATATAAAACAGATTCACACTTGCATTTAATTATATCTCGTCACGTCAATAAAAAATAACTATCTTTTACACCTACCATGTGAATGATAATCCAAAAAAAAGATTGTTATTATATGATTGAAAGGTGAAATAATTAATAATGCACACATTTGATAAAGTCTATTTTATCTTCAGATCCTTTCTTTCCCTCAAAGACCCTAACTCAAGAAGCACACTTTGGAAATTTGATACAGCTACAACATAATACCTTTAAATACAATAATTTCGTATGATATCAATGTACAATATATAATGAATTCCACAAGATACCACATCAAATCTGAGTGTCTTGCGGGGAATATCATGAATTTTATTCTGTTTCCATCAAATACAGAGGCAAACGGTAATTTGTATTTTATTTTTTGTCTGTTTATTTTTCTTTCATAAATTAAAATTATTAAAGAAGGTTAATATGTTTATTATGATGACAATATAAACATGTTCGTAATGAGAAAATTACAAAAGCATGATTACCAAACGGTCAATCCCACTGAATACTCTATAAAATATGCTTAGAAATCATAGCTTCTAAAATTACAGATACAATGAAACCGAACGAGAGAGAGAGACCTTAATTGTGTGAGGCAGTGGCGTGGGGTGTTGGCGCAACTGCAATGAGCGATGGCACATGAGATGTTTTATTGTTTTAATATTTTAGGGGCTTTCCATTTTCACTTTTCAGGGTTCCAAAGGCCAGAGCCACATCACATTGACCGACCACAATTCATGGATGCATTTTAGTATTCATTTATATTAAACAGAATATAAAAGACATTAAATGGTGTTGTGGTGTAGTTGGTTATCACGTCAACTTAACACATTGAAGGTCTTAGGTTCGAATCTGGGCAATGCTAATTTCTTTCTTCTTTTGCTTTTTGACACACTGAAGGCATCATGATGTGATACTATATTTTTGCTATTGTTCATTAGTAATTACCCATATTAAATAATTCTTGCATGAGCTATTTTTTAAAATTTTATTTGTCTAATATTTTTCTTTTTACTTTTTCTTTCTAAATGTGTATAAATTTAATTTAATTTTTGGTAATTATATATACAGAATAAAATCCAAAAATAACCAATTACGTAGAATTAATTAGTTTTTGCTGTGGTGTATGTCATAAGACTGTAGAAAGAAGTGAACCCGATATTCAGATATAAAATGAACAAACTGAAGGTTGTGGTAGGCTTAGAAAATGAGGGGTTGAATCTATGCCTTCTTTTTAAGTTACTGAAATGACACCTTTCAAACAATCTTTCAACTCTGGTTTTGTTTGAACTTAGCAGCAAAAATTTATGAGACAATTTTTTTTTTCTAATGAATATCAGAAAACAGAACACAACAGAGAAGAGAGAAGCTAACACCAGCATGTTTGAACTTCTTCAACGAACACTTCACAGAACAAAACATCAATACACTGGTTATCTCTCCTTACTTTTGTAAGAACAGAAAATCTTCTTTTATCTCTTTGTATGTTGCTTGGTTGCTCTTCCTAAGTCAACTTCTTGAGCCTTGAGATTCACCAACCCACTGTCTCACTTTTTCCCATTAATCCTCACAATGGAAAATTTGTTTCTGACTTCTCTATCTTGACCCAAAGCCATAAAACAACAACCACAAAAGTCTTCTAATGGTAAATCGAATTTGAACCCTTGAAAACCAACTTGGTCCCCAAGAATCACTTGTGACCTAGATACACACCAGTAAAGAACAGAAATTCTCTTTTCCATATAGCTCAAATCATAGTGGCAGAGAGTTGAAGATGAAGAGAAGAAAGTGTGTTGCATGTTTAAGGAAATAGGTTACCTTTAACCTTCTGATCTTTTCTTGATGTGGTTTGAAAATGGTTGATTAGACCTTACCCTTCTTTACTTAACCTTCTATTTCCATCTTCTTTCATGACTAGCTTAGGAACTAAGCTCTCTTTGTTACTTTTTCTGAGTTATGTGATTTGAACGAGACAGGGGAAAAGAACGTTGTTTTGGAAGCAAGATGGGGGATTTGAAATCAACTCGTGCTTGGATCAAATATTCATTAGACAACCCTTTTGATTTCTTTGGCTTTGTTATTGTTGGGCTTCACTTCATTAACCAGCCCACTAGTCTTGATGTTTTTATTTTCATTCCAATTTTGGTTACTAGACAAAATTTTGGCCTGCAATGTTTTAATAAATAATTAGCAACATACAGTTATCAATAATCAACACTAATGATTTAATTTGCCTAAAAATAATATTTATCATCATTAAATAATTTAGTTAATTTTTTAATTCAACACAAACTACTGCGGCCGTAAAGCTTTCCTTCATTCAAGCTTTAATTAATGTTGTAGTAATGGTTACTATCTTTGTTGATAAATTTATTTTTAATTGATTTTTTGCTATCTTTTCAATTAAAAATATGAAATAAAAGCGCAAGTATGAATTTTATTGAGAAAATCAGACAAATAGTATGATCTTTTGTAAAATAATTATTTTGTTTTTATATGTTAGTGTGTTATGATTTCGTTTAACTGAATTTTAATGAGAAAAAATTCAACTTTATTTTTAAAATGCTTTCTTGAAGCTTAACTTATTACTCTGTAAAGTTTTTGCAATTACCATAGAGTATTAATATTTGTTTCTGACCCACTCCATAACATCCTTAAAATCACTTAAATCTCCGCAAGCAGCAAATGGCAAGCCCTCCAGCTCATCATTCATAGCAGCAATCCTACTCTCATAACTTCCATCTCCAACTAACGATCCCTGCTGCTCCAACCTTATATGAGCCTCTTTTGCTTTCATGGTCCACCGCTTCAATATCAGTGACTCAGGTAACTCTGTAATTTGAAGATATATCAACAGACGAATGATATGAACACATGGAATGCCAAATGATTCCATTCGTTGACATGAACACCTAAACTCACTGCTACCAGGCCAATAAGATACAACCCATTTTCTTGTTAACTCACAATATTTTCGTACATCATAGTTCACACTATATGAAGTCTCTCGCCAATCAACTATTATCACACTTGACGCTTTCAACAATAATGATCGAAACAAGTAGAACACCTCCCTTGTATAAACACTTGCTCCTGATCGCTCCAATGCTTGCACCTGTGTTTGCATTATCGGAAACCCGTATGAGGTGTAATAGTCAGCCTCAGCCTCATTATTCCGCAACAAACCCATCCACCGGCGGAAGTGATGGAGGAATTCCTTAATGCTATAGCCAGATTTTACAAACCTAGCAACTTGCGAATGTAGTGCCTCACACCTCGATGTAGTTCTCAACCCGGCAAAGAATTTGCCTCTCATATGTGCTGTAGCCCACATATCTTTAATCCCATAAGTGGTCTCAACCCACTCCATGTTCTTAACCCCAAAACTATTCACCATTGACGCCCACCTCTCCTCAAACTCATCAATCTCATAATCGCCAAGCATGCATTTCCTGAATTGTTGGGTAAACTTGGGGTTGGAGACATTGGATGTGGCATTTCTTAACAAATGCCATCCGCACAACCTATGATGTGCATCTGGAAAGACCTTTTCAATTGCAAGCTTCATAGCCTTGGCACCATCAGTTATCACAGCATTTGGTCGTTTTCCATTCATTGCTTCCACGAATCTCTGTAACAGCCATATGTAAGTTCCTTCTCCTTCATCAGCTACAATTGCACTGCCAAAAACTATTGTTTGAAGGTGATGGTTCACTCCTGAAAAAACTACCAATGGAAACTTGTACTTGTTTTTCTTGTAAGTTGCATCAAAGGCCATAACATCACCAAATACTTCAAAGTCAACACGGCTCTTCCCGTCCATCCAGATTAGGTGCCGAAACACACCATTATTATCCACCTCGTAGCTCCAGTAAAACTTTGGATCTAATTTCTTCCGCTTCTTTAGGTACTTCAACGTTTCGGTCACATCACTTTCCATCAATTGCCTTTGCTTTTCTATTTGGTTGTACATGTCTTTTCTTCGAAATCTAACATTTTCAAAACCACCAGATTGCTCGGAAAATTGCATATAGATTTGGGTTGTAGAAATTCCAGCATCTCTCATGTCGTTCATTCTTTGAATTTCTTGATCAGTCATTCTCCGTTGCGATCTCAACAGCCGGCTCAAAGTTGGCGGTACTAACTCATGATTATGTTCATTTTGAAATAATGTTGTATACCACCAGTCCCTACCAACATCTATGTGAACTCGCATTTGTGCTACACACCCACACCTAGTCTCTGGCTTTGGAGCTCTCTTCCTATTTGTTTCATCAACCCCTCTGAAAATACGATATCCCTGTCTCGAACACACAAATGTTTGCCAGAGTATGCGCTTATCAATCTCACTTCGCCCAACCTTGAACTTCCTAATTGAAAATCCATTGACCCTCCCAAATGCATTGTAAAAAGCATACGCAACATCAAGGTCTGAAAATACATACTTCTTAGCAGCATCAACGCTCAAACCTATGAAATTAACCCGACCGATACTTCCTGTACTATTCAGTAATAGGTTTTCAACATCATTGCCATCACTATCAACTAACAATTCGTCCATTTCCTGAAGTCCATTAGACAACAACAGACCGCAACGTTCTAAATATACTTTCAAACAAGAATAAAGCTTAAAATTTAAAGTGTTGGAATAATCCAGCTAAAAAGATGTACCTCAGCTGAAACATTCCCTATTTGATTATGCGATGACTCTTCGATCGAATCAACCATTTTTGTCGAATGCTATACTTTACTGCATATTATTACAACAAAATAAAACGAAAAATATTTATATTTATGAAATGACACAAGTACAAAATATTTGAGATATTCACAAGTATGAAAGTAAGTACCATATGACAAAAATAGGCACAAAATACCACGAAATGAAGTCCAAGATTCTCTTCTTCAAAATACAAAAATATTAAAATATAAAACAATTACAAATAAATCACAAGGATATATCACAAATAAAAAAATATTTTACCAACACAACATTCGCACTTCCAAAGTACAACAACCAAATCACGCAAATAGCATAATAACAAAACATAAAAATAGCACTCATGAATCAATATTACTATAAAATATATTTCCGTATTTTTTTCCGTTACTCCTACCACTCTAATAGAGAAATGAATGCTAATCCAAGATTCATGTTGTTACTAGCTTCTTGCAATGAATGAAAATCATATTAAAATTATTTTTCTGGTAAATATTTTGAAAATATAGGCTTTGTGTTATTCAATATTATTGTAAATTTCAAGTATAAAAAACTACTATAATGAAATGACTTGAAAAAAGATAAAGAAAAAAAAAGTAACATAGCACAAGTTCTTGATCTCTAGTCCAAAATATGACTCGAAACAATACAATATGACAACATAAAGAAAAACTAACTAGTTTTTATTCTTCAAATTTTGCATGTAAAGTAGATAACCAACAATAAATTTAGCAATGTCGCAGAACTAAAGACGTGGCAAAACAAAAGTCTTCCTTAATGAGAAAAATTTTAAATGCCACAAGAATCAAACATAAAGAGTAAAAAGAATAAAAAAGGTCATGAAAATAAAAAATTTGTAACAAAAATGCTAGAAAGATTCAACTTCAACACAAGAGGTATTAGTTTATTAAATAGATAAAGAAAGAAGAGCTCCTAGCATCACATTTCTACAACATTGTTGACTATACATTATAGCAAAGCTCCTACTATCACAAGGGGTATTAGTTTATTATATCACTATATGGGTTCTCTTTTAATAAATTATAAATTTGAGAATCACATGGCAAGAAAGCGGGGACACATTTCCACAAATTCATAACAACTCAACAAACAGTAAATTGAACAAGCCCTCAATCTTAATTGTTACTTTATGTCTATAGAAAAATTTTATAAAAATGTTATAGAAATTATAAAAAAATTAGAGTTGATAATCTAACATTAGCCTTATACCATTTTTGAGCAAGCAAAATACCAGTTTGAACACTCCCATATCAGAAGAAAATGAACCTTTCAAAATTCCAGAATCATTAACTGATAGAGAAATAAGAGCTCCTATCAACACAATGCTACAAAATTTCTCGTTAAAAATTATTGATTATAGAAGAATCCCTAGCATTACAATCATAGAATTGCTAGAGATATGGGTTTATGGTCTGACCAGAATTCTATTTTAAATACTCTGCAATAGTACATACCAAAAAATTTGTGCGATGCTCTGCTACAAAGTTGCCACGACTCAAATAACAAATCTGAAAATCCCTCAATCTTCAATTGTCCGGTTATTCCTTTGTGCCTGTAAAAACAATATTTAAATTTTACAGAAATTATACAAAATTGAACTTGATAATCTAATGTTAACTTCATAAAATAAATCTGAGCAACCATGAAACCAGTTTGAACAACACATATTCATAACTTGAAGTTCATTTTTATTTCTGTTTAAATGTTAAAAACAGCAGCAACACAATCAGAAATCAAATAATCATCCATAAAACCATAACTCAAATCTAATAAGGCAGCATCTTTTGAACTCTTAACTCTTTATATTTTATACTCCTCACTTATTTTAGTTAAGAGATTCTTTTTTATGATTGTCTCAAGTTCTATAAATATCCCAAATACTCTTCTAACCTCATCTAAAGTCATCAAAGACCTCAGAGGGAATCTAATAATCTGAAGTATATCAAATGACTTTTTTAAAAGTATTTAAGATTAATATTTAGAATAACTCCTCTTCAGATAACGATATTTTATTCTTTAACCATAGAAATTGTTTTAAAGGGCCTTTTGAACTATATGCTAACATATTCTGATAATAAAAGCTTAAAAGACTTGATAAATATTTATAGTACACTTGCTTCAAAAAAAATTCTTATAGCACGATTGAACCTCATTCTTATATCACATATCCAAAAATCAAAAGCTGAAATCAATAAGGCAACACCAAACCACACTAACAGCAGCTCTCAAAGGATAAATCCAATAAAAAAACTATTGCCAACAGCACAACAGATTCAACATTAAATTAATTTAAATGCACTAAACATTCTTGAAGTTCATTTTTCTTTCTGTTTAAATGTTAAAAACAGCTGCAACACAGTCAGAAATCAAATAATCATCCATAAAACCATAACTGAAATCAATAAGGCAGCATCTTTTGAACTCTTAACTCTTTATATTTTATACTCCTCACTTATTTTAGTTAAGAGATTCTTTTTTATGATTGTTTCAAGTTCTATAAATATCCCAAATACTCTTCTAACCTAATCTAAAGTCATCAAAGACCTCAGAGGGAATCTAATAATCTGAAGTATATCAAATGACTTTTATAAAAGTATTTAAGATTAATATTTAGAATAACTCCTCTTCAGATAACGATATTTTATTCTTTAACCATAGAAATTGTTTTAAAGGGCCTTTTGAACTATATGCTAACATATTCTGATAATAAAAGCTTAAAACACTTGATAAATATTTATAGTTCACTTGCTTCAAAAAAAAATTCTTATAGCACGATTGAACCTCATTCTTATATCACATATCCAAAAATCAAAAACTGAAATCAATACGGCAACACCAAACCACACTAACAACAGCTCTCAAAGGATAAATCCAATAAAAAAACTATTGCCAACAGCACAACAGATTCAACATTAAATTAATTTAAAAGCACTAAACATTCTTGAATTTCATTTTTCTTTTTGTTTAAATGTTAAAAACAGCAGCAACACAGTCAGAAATCAAATAATCATCCATAAAACCATAACTGAAATCAATAAGGCAGCATCTTTTGAACTCTTAACTCTTTATATTTTATACTCCTCACTTATTTTAGTTAAGAGATTCTTTTTTATGATTGTCTCAAGTTCTATAAATATCCCAAATACTCTTCTAACCTAATCTAAAGTCATCAAATACCTCAGAAGGAATCTAATAATCTGAAGTATATCAAATGACTTTTTTAAAAGTATTTAAGATTAATATTTAGAAAAACTCTTCTTCAGATAACAATATTTTATGCTTTAACCATAGAAATTGTTTTAAAGGGCCTTTTGAACTATATGCTAACATATTCTGATAATAAAAGCTTAAAAAGACTTGATAAATATTCATAGTTCACTTGCTTCAAAAAAAATTCTTATAGCACGATTCAGCCTCATTCTTATATCACATATCCAAAAATCAACAACTGAAATCAATAAGGCAACACCAAACCACACTAACAGCAGCTCTCAAAGGATAAATCCAATAAAAAAAATTATTACCAACAGCACAACAGATTCAACATTAAATTAATTTAAATGCACTAAACATTCTTGAAGTTCATTTTTCTTTCTGTTTAATTAGTCTAACCAGCAAAATTCTAAAAATATGAGCGTACTGAAAAGAAAACCCAAAAAAAGAAAATCTTTTTTGGGACTTTAGGTAATTAAAATACAAAAATGTAGCAGATCAGATCAGACTTCATTCAAACTTCAAAATTTAAAGAGAAAAAAAAACAGAATAAGCAGAAATCAGTGAAAACAGCAGGATAATTTCAAAAAATCCATAACTAGCAATAATTTCAACAACACAAAATCAATTATCTGATTTACATTCACTAGTTCACATTCATAAATCAGTCAAATACTCAAATCACTAAACAGAGCATAAAAGTAATAACCGAAAAAGTGAAAGCAGTGCCACTAACCTTCGATGGACAGCAGGACGGCGAGTGGAGAGACTACGGCGAGCGTCGAGGGGCGAGGGGCTACACGACAGCGAGCTGCTCCAAGCCTCGAACAGAGAAGCCAGCGAGGATGAGGACGACGTGCCGAGCTAGGAGACAGGGCCTGGGTTCGGGACACGGGGAAGGACGGAGACGCGGAGGCACCGACAACCCCGGACGGCGACGGCAGAACCTTTGAAGAAGCTAGGGTTTAATTTTTGTTTGGGGATTTTTGAGATCGTGAGAGTGAACAGGGGGAGACTTGGAGCTCGACCACAACGCATCGAACGATGGCAGTTTCTCACTCCCTGCGGCGGTGGCCCCTGAGCACAATGGACGGCGGCGTCGCTGTCTCTCCTTACGGCGGTAGAGGATGCTATAACAGGGTTGAGAGTTCCTTTTTTTTTTGAACATTACAGGGTTGAGAGTTGAGAGAGGGGTTTAGGTTTTTTGGTGTGTATTGTTATTTGTTCAGCCCATACGAATAAAAAAAATTAATAATAATAAATAAATTTAATTTACCTGATAACTTTTGATAGCAGGTTACTTTTCAAGGAGTGCTGCACTCTCTAGTTTGTCCGGAGTGCACTAGCTTTCGCCGTTTATTAGATATTACTGGACTTTATTTTATTTTTATTATTTAAATAAAAAACATTTAATAATATAATTTAAACATTCAAAAATAAACATTTAGGTTTTTAAAAATTTTTTATTTTTTTTAAATTTTTTTATTTTTTATTCACCGGATAATGCTACACCTAGATAGTTGACATTTTTTAGCTACACTTGTTCACAAATTAAGAATAAAATAATTTAAAAAATATAAAATTTTAATTTTTTATTTTTTGGATATTTTTGGAATTTTTTAAATTTTTACAATTAGGAAAAATATTTTTTTTAGTTTCAAAATTAAAAAAATAATAAATTTATATATCTGTTGTTTACTAGATATTGTTGGGCTTTATTTTATTTTTATTATTTAAATAAAAAATATTTAATAATATAATTTAAAAATTCAAAAACAAAAAATTTAGGTTTTTAAAATTTTTTATTTTTTAAAAATATTTTTTATTTTTTTATTCACCGGATAATGCTACGACAGACAGTTGACTTTTATTTTGTTGCACTTGTTCACAAGTTAAGAATAAATTAATTTAAAAAACTTAAAATTTTATTTTTTTTATTTCTTGTATATTTTTGGAATTTTTTAATTTTTTAGAATTAGAAAAAATATTTTTAATGTTTAAAAATAAAAAATAATAAATTTACAGATCTATTGTTTATTAGATATTGCTGGACTTTATTTTATTTTTATTATTTAAATAAAAAACATTTAATAATATAATTTAAAAATTCAAAAATAAAATATTTAGGTTTTTAATATTTTTTATTTTTTAAAAATATTTTTTATTTTTTTATTCACCGGATAATGCTACATACAGACAGTTGACTTTTTTTTGCTGCACGTGTTCACAAGTTAAGAATAAATTAATTTAAAAAACTTAAAATTTTAATTTTTTTATTTCTTGTATATTTTTGGAATTTTTTAATTTTTTAGAATTAGAAAAAAATAATTTTTATGTTTAAAAATAAAAAAAATAATAAATTTACAGATATGTTGTTTATTAGATATTACTGGAATTTATTTTATTTTTATTATTTAAATAAAAAACATTTAATAATAAAATTTAAAAATTCAGAAATAAAAAATTTAGTTTTTTAAAACTTTTTATTTTTTTATTTGATGCATTCGCATATTTGCTATTTTAACTAGTTAGTTTAGTTAGCTTTAGCTTAGTTTCATTCACTTTCTTTGAAATAAATGAGCAATTTTGTGAGTTTTTTCTCCATGCATTCATGAACCAAGAACTAAATGAAATCTGGCATAATCTATGCAAATGATTCAAGAAGCTTATATGCAAGTTGATGTGAATGATTCCCTTGAAAATTAATGCATAAGATGGCAAAACTTTGAGAAAAATTCTTTGGTTTATGTTAGGTGATGAAGCAAGAAGACAATGGAGCAAGGAAATCTTGGAGCAAGGAGGAACAGCAAGTTGGCAACTTGGAGACCAAGTTGGCAACGCCCATTTAGGTGCAGCCAGGAGGAGCAGCACGTTGGCAACTTGGAAACCAAGTTGGCAACGTGCTAGTGTGTATTCAGCAGAGTTGGCAGCTTGACCTTACCTTCTTCAAGGATGCATAACTTGATCCACAGAGATCCAATTGACATGCTTCTTGTTGTGTTAGAAAGCTGACATCCAGAGCTTTCCAACAATATATAATAGTCCATAATGTAGCATAAAATAGAAGCTCAAATAAGAGTCATCTTTAGGCCCCCAAAAACAAGGAAATGGAGTTGACAGTAGAGGAGGGGCGTTGTCACTGGCGTGTTTGCCAACAACTTGGGCAACAACGCCCATACAAAATGGAGGAGAAGGGTTGCACGTTGTTGCTGGCATATTTTTCCAATAACTTGGGCAACAACACCAGGAAGCCACCAGAGAAGAAGGACGAGCGTTGTTGCTGGCGTGTTTTGCCAACAACTTGGGCAACAACGCTAGGCAGCCTGACCTTGCCCTCTTCAAAGGAATATATCTTGAGTTAGAAAACTCCAAATGAGGTGATTTCATTGACATTGTAAAGTAGAAATCAAGAGCTTTCCAAGCATATATGGCACTACATGGTGGACACTAAATTTGATGGAGGAAACTTGCCCCGAAAGTACATAGATGAACATGGTATCAACCTGTAGTAAGGCCAGCTGACCTCTTCACCTTCCATGGAGTATATCTTGAGCTTTAGAGCTTCAAATGGTGCACTCTCAACGGCATTGGAAATTAAACATCCAGAGATTTCCAACCATATATTATAGTATGGGGTTGGCATTCATTTGAAGCTTCAAAAGCTGGCCTCATTTAGAGCTTCAGAATCTGAACACGTTGGCACGGGCGTGTTCACCAAAAATGCCTAGGCAGTCTGACCATGTCTTCTTCAATGGAATATAACTTGAGCTACAGAGATCCAATTGAGGTGCTTTTAGTTGCGTTGGAAAGCTGACATTCAGAGCTTTCCAACCATGTATAATAGTCTATAGTGAAGCACAAAATTGAAGCTCAAACCAGAGGCAACTTTGGGCATCAAAACTGAGTCAAGTGTTTGGCAATAACTTAGGCCAACAACGCCCAAGCATGGTGCCCAGGAAATTCAATAGCACGTTGCCAACATGCTGTGAACTGGCGTGTTTGCCAGTAACGCCCAGTTAGGCCAGGGTTGATGAGGACTTGCTCTTGCTCTCTATACTCTCTTCAAAGGGGAATACTTCCTTCATTGGACCAGGAATTTAACAAAGGAAAAGCCCACATTGCTAATCCAATTGAAGACCTCCAAATGAGTTTTAGGAGTAGTATAAATAGAGTAGAGTTTTGTACTTGAAGAGAGGCTTCTGAACTTTTCACACTTAGATTTTTATTTTTTTTACAGTTTTTAGTTTTTTTTTATTTTAGAAACTTTTAGATAGATTTTGTAAAAGTTACTTTCGGAAGCAATTTGGAATTTTAGTTTTCTAAGAACTTCTTCTTCTTCATTCTTCATTTCTTTACTATTCAACTTTTGAATGTCTAATTTTGCATTTGTTGTTGAATTTAGAGCTATGATTCACTAAACCCCATTTTCATTAGGGGGAGGAGCTCTGTTTATTTTGAATGAGTTGACAACCATTCTTTTTCTTCTCAATTCAAGTGGTTCATCTAAGAGGAGACTCTTGTTCTTCATAGATTCAATTACATTCGAGAAAAGGGTTGAATTTACATGAATTATATGGTGAACTTGAGAAAGAATCCATATTATTCAGTTTAGACTTATCCTTTCATGATTTCTTTGATCAATACACTTTGGGTTGGTATGTGAGATGTAACCTCCCTTAGTTGAGATTCTGGAAGTTGTGTGGCTTGGATTAGAAATTGAACTTCACCTCTTCTCATGACCAATTAGATCACGAAAGTGGCAATTGATTGTGTTGAGAGAAATTGATTTGCCAAGAGATGGGATTCAATTATTCACAATCCGCCATGGATCTATACCCATGATTGAGAAGGAGATGAGCAAAGTCAATTCATGACAATTTACATCTCTGATCCCTAATGATCTCTCCATCATTAATTCTCATCTCTTTTGTTCTTTAGTTCTTTGAATACCCACTACCCAATTCCCTTCTACATCCTTGAAATTTATCATTCTGTTATTTAATTTCTGCACTTTAAATTTCTGCAATCTTTACTTTCTTGCAATTTATCTTTAACTGTTTGCATTACATTCAAGAATCAAATCTCATGAAATCAAAACCATATTTGCTTGACTAAAAATTACCATTTAACTAAATTTGCTCAATCTACCAATCTCCGTGGGATCGACCTCACTCTTAGTGAGTTTTATTACTTGATACGACCCGGTATACTTGCCGGTTGTACGTGAAATCTTAATTTTTGCGTATCAAGTTTTTGGCGCCGTTGCCGGGGATTGGAAAAGATTGACAATGATTAAGTGAATGGTAGTTTAGATTAAGCATTTTCTTTATTTTTGCTTTGTACAGTTCTTTTAATTTTTTGTTTTCTTTTTGACACTAAGGTGTTTGTGTTATTGCCTCACTAAGAAATCTTCATCTGAGACATGCATTTCAATTGCCTTGGTGATTGTGTTTTACAAAACTTAAATGGAGTTTATCTCATCTTTTGATCAAACAAACTTTCTGGGATATCACCCATCACCACCAATCTCTAATGGTGGCTGGAAATATCATCAAGAAAATACAAATTCTGAGCACTCCAATTCATGGAGATTTGCTTCAGAGACACAAGATGAGCAAGAGAATCATATGGGATATCAACCACCACCACAAAATGATTCATATCATTATCCTCATGGTGGATGGGAATATCAACAAGAAATGATGGATCGTGAGCAATCAAACCAAATGGGATACTTCTCAATGTCTCAAAATGATTCATACTCCTATGAATGGGACAACTATCCAAATTGTGATTGGGAAGGCCAAAACCAAAGAGAATTCAATGTTTCCTATCCCATCCATCAAGAGCCATCATCCCTAGATGCATTTAAGCAAAATTGTCCAATCTCACCTCCAAATTTTTCATATCAAAATTCTTCACCACTTGAGTTTGCCTCAACACAAAATTCCTTCCAAAATTCATACAATTCAATTCATCAACCACAAAATTCATTTCACTATACACAAAACTCATTTCAAAATTCACAAAATTCATTTCACAAGTCACAAAACTCCTTCCATACTCCCCAAAATGACTTCACCACAACACATCCATATCCACAAAATTACTCTCAACCTTCATCTTTGGAGCTAGTAGTTGAGGATCACCTTCAATGGTTTAGAGAATTCGTAGAAAGACAAGAACAATCTTAGAAAGAACAAGAAATCCTCTTCAAGAAGATGGATGGACACTTAGAGAAAATAAGGAAACACTTAGGATTGCCAAGCATTGAGGATGAAGACCAATTTATAAAAGAGAAATTGGAAGAGCAAGAAAAAGAGGCCCTTATGCCAAGTGAAATCCCAATGAAGAAGGAGGTTGTGAGGGAGGAAAACAACCAAGGGAGTCCACACTCCAATGAAGTAGAAAGTTGTTTGGAGGACGATTTAATGGAACCACCAATTCAAGAGGCTCTTGATGAAGATAAAACTCCAATAATCACACAGCAACCATGTCTTGAGATCCAAGAAGTGAAGGCAATTAACAAAAGCACCAAGAAGAGGATTGTGACCAAGATACCAAGGACAACATTCAAGAGAAGGTCAACTGCAACACATCCTTCCCCTGAACCAGCAAGCAAGCTCAATCAAGCTATGTACAAAAGGAGGCTTGCTGAGAGGAGACCAAGAAAGGGGACAACAGTTGAAACTTCTCCCCCCTTGAGGTCATTCCTCTTAACCAACTGGAGGAAGAGGAAGAAAGTGAGGAACAACATGTCAAGCTAATGACACTAAAAGAGCGCTTGTTGGGAGGCAACCAACCTTGGGTAACGTTTTATTTCTTTGTCTAGTTCTTTTTTTTCTCTGTCTGTTTAGTTTAAATTTCAATAAATTGGCATATGATCACATTCTAAGTTTGGTATTGCCCTGCAACAATTTGTTTTCAATCCCTTTGGATGATTGCATCAATTTTACATGGAAGTGTCACACTAAGATTCTAAGTTTGGTGTGCCACTTATTTTTTTTATTATGCAAATCATCCAACAACACCACTTGTCTGCATAATCATAATGCCGCTGCAGTGTTATATTTTTTCTCTTCTATTTAGACAATTTTAGTTTTCTTGATTGTTTTAATCATTTCCTTTTTTTTTTGCTTTCTTTTATTAACTGTGTTTGTTAATACATCACCCAAACATCCTTATTCATGACAGATTCTTCACTTGGTGATTGTATTTAACATATAACAGTTCCTTGTGTTTAGTTTAGGTTCAAATAAATTGACATATGGTTGTATTCTAAGTTTGGTGTTGCTATGCAACAAAATTTGCTTCAAATCCTTGCTAGATACTTGCATCAATTCCAAGTGAGAGTGTCACACTAAGTTTGGTGTGCCACTTATATCTTTATGCAATGTATCATGCACACCATCTTATTTTTGCAATCACAGTGTCTTTGTTTCTCTTTGCCTTGGTAGTTATTCTTAATTTTGCTTGTTTCAACACATGTATCACTAACATTTCATTGTGTAAGACATTCATGATCTATCTTAGCCCCACAGCCACGGTTCTAATTGTTGCTTGAGGACAAGCAATCATTCTAAGTTTGGTGTGGGAAGTGGGAGAATAGGAGGAAAATGACAAAAATAGAGAAGATGAATTACAAGGTTGTAAAGTTCTTTTTCCTCTCATTTGTTTCCAGTACTTTAAATTGCATGATTGTCTTATTACCTTCTCTGTATATATACATGTGTGGCATGAATAGGCATAGTTTGATTTCTAAATTGCAACATGCTGCTGTGACATTATGACTACCAACTTGAGTTTTGTGAATTCAAAAGCAATAAAGTATCATGATCTTAAACAAACAAGGAATTAAAGAAGAATTTAGTATGTGCATACAAGTATTGGAAAGTTAGTATGATTGATTGTTGTTCAATTACATTAAATTTTATTTAATTGAAGTTTTCATCTAGGACATTTTGTGAAATCTTTTGAAAATCATGAAAACCTTGAAGAAGCAAATGCAATTAAGGCAAGAAAAGAAAAAGGGAAAGAATGAGAAAGCTGAAGGCTCTGAGTACCAATGACAAGTCCATTGTTAAGTACTTGTGGTGTTTATGTATCAGGCCAAATGCTTGAAAATAAAACACTTAGAAGTCAAGGCTAAGCTCAAGTGCAAAAGCACTCCCTCAAAGCTCAAGGTTCTGAGCATCAATGATTAAAAAGTCAAGAAAAGAAAAAAATGAGCTTAATGAAGTCCTCTAATTCAAATGTTTGTGGTGCTTATGTATCAAGTGATAATACTTGAAAACAAAGCATTTAGAATCGTAGCTTTGTTATTAACTCATGGGGCAAAGCATCCAAAAGGAGAAGCTAATAAGAAAATCAAAAGCTTGTTTCAAGGAAGAATTATAAGAAAAAGATTTCATAAAGTGAGCTAGATAGAAGCATCAATCATTTACATTTCTTTTGTGATTGTAGCATGCATAGAAAACTAGCTTGCCATGAACATTAACTTGCTATTCTTCTAACCTTGGATTGTCAATCTCTATTGCATGATTCTTTTCTTGCTTGAGGACAAGCAAGGTTTAAGTGTGGTGTTGTGATGCATTCGCATATTTGCTATTTTAACTAGTTAGTTTAGTTAGCTTTAGCTTAGTTTCATTCACTTTCTTTGAAATAAATGAGCAATTTTGTGAGTTTTTTCTCCATGCATTCATGAACCAAGAATTAAATAAAATCTGGCATAATCTATGCAAATGATTCAAGAAGCTTATATGCAAGTTGATGTGAATGATTTCCTTGAAAATTAATGCATAAGATGGCAAAACTTTGAGAAAAATTCTTTGGTTTATGTTAGGTGATGAAGCAAGAAGACAATGGAGCAAGAAAATCTTGGAGCAAGAAGGAACAGCAAGTTGGCAACTTGGAGACCAAGTTGGCAACGCCCATTTAGGTGCAGCCAGGAGGAAAAGCACGTTGGCAACTTGGAAACCAAGTTGGCAACGTGCTAGTGTGTATTCAGCAGAGTTGGCAGCTTGACCTTACCTTCTTCAAGGATGTATAACTTGATCCACAGAGATCCAATTGACATGCTTCTAATTGTGTTGGAAAGCTGACATCCAGAGCTTTCCAACGATATATAATTGTTCATAATGTAGCATAAAATGGAAGCTCAAATCAGAGTCATCTTTAGGCCCCCAAAAACAAGGAAATGGAGTTGAGAGTAGAGGAGGGGCATTGTCACTGGCGTGTTTGCCAACAACTTGGGCAACAACGCCCATACAAAATGGAGGAGAAGGGTTGCATGTTGTTGCTGGTGTGTTTTGCCAAAAACTTGGGCAACAACATCAGGAAGCCACCAGAGAAGAAGGACGAGCGTTGTTGCTGGCGTGTTTTGCCAACAACTTGGGCAACAACGCCAGGCAGCCTGACCTTGCCCTCTTCAAAGGAGTATATCTTGAGCTAGAAAACTTCAAATGAGGGGATTCTAGTGGCATTGGAAAGTAGAAATCAAGAGCTTTCCAAACATATATGGAACAAAATGGTGGACACTAAATTTGATGGAGGAAACTTGCCCCGAAAGTACATAGATGAACATGGTATCAACCTGTAGTAAGGCCAGCTGACCTCTTCACCTTGCATGGAGTATATCTTGAGCTTTAGAGCTTCAAATGGTGCACTCTCAATGGCATTGGAAAGTAAACATCCAAAGATTTCCAACCATATATCATAGTATGGGGTTGGCATTCATTTGAAGCTTCAAAAGCTGGCTTCATTTAGAGCTTCAGAATCTGAATACGTTGGCACGGGCGTATTCACCAAAAACGCCCAGGCAGCCTGACTATGTCTTCTTCAATGGAACATAACTTGAGCTACAGAGATCCAATTGAGATGCTTTCAGTTGCGTTGGATATCTGACATTCAGAGCTTTCCAACCATGTATAATAGTCTATAGTGAAGTACAAAATTAAAGCTCAAACCAGAGGCAACTTTGGGCATCAAAACTGAGTCAAGTGTTTGGCAATAACTTAGGCCAACAACGCCCAAGCCTGGTGCCCAGGAAATTCAATAGCACGTTGCCAACGTGCTGTGAACTGGCGTGTTTGCTAGTAACGCCCAGTTGGGCTAGGGTTGATGAGGACTTGCTCTTGCTCTCTATACCCTCTTCAAAGGGGAATACTTCCTTCATTGGACCAGGAATTTAACAAAGAAAAAGCCCACATTGCTAATCCAATTGAAGACCTTCAAATGAGTTTTAGGAGTAGTATAAATAGTGTAGAGTTTTGTACTTGAAGAGAGGCTTCTGAACTTTTCACACTTAGATTTTTTTTTTTACACTTTTTAGTTTTTTTTCTATTTTAGAAACTTTTAGATAGATTTTGTAAAAGTTACTTTCGGAAGCAACTTGGAGTTTTAGTTTTCTAAGAACTTCTTCTTCTTCATTCTTCATTTCTTTAATATTCAACTTTTGAATGTCTAATTTTGCATTTATTGTTGAATTTAGAGCTATGATTCACTAAACCCCATTTTCATTAGGGGGAGGAGCTCTGTTTATTTTGAATGAGTTGACAACCATTCTTTTTCTTCTCAATTCAAGTGGTTCATCTAAGAGGAGACTCTTGTTCTTCACAGATTCAATTACATTCGAGAGAAGGGTTGAATTTACATGAATTATATGGTGAACTTGAGAAAGAATCCATATTATTCAGTTTAGAGTTATCCTTTCATGATTTCTTTGATCAATACACTTTGGGTTGGTATGTGAGATGTAACCTCCCTTAGTTGAGATTCTGGAAGTTGTGTGGCTTGGATTAGAAATTGAACTTCACCTCTTCTCATGACCAATTAGATCACAAGAGTGGCAATTGATTGTGTTGAGAGAAATTGAATTGCCAAGAGATGGGATTCAATTATTCACAATCCGCCATGGATCTATACCCATGATTGAGAAGGAGATGAGCAAAGTCAATTCATGACAATTTACATCTCTGATCCCTAATGATCTCTCCATCATTAATTCTCATCTCTTTTGTTCTTTAGTTCTTTGAATACCACACTACCCAATTCCCTTCTACATCCTTGCAATTTATCATTCTGTTATTTAATTTTTGCACTTTAAATTTCTGCAATCTTTACTTTCTTGCAATTTATCTTTAACTGTTTACAATTACATTCAAGAATCAAATTTCATGAAATCAAAACCATATTGGCTTGACTAAAAATTACCATTTAACTAAAGTTTCTCAATCTACCAATCTCTGTGGGATCGACCTCACTCTTAGTGAGTTTTATTACTTGATACGACCCGGTATACTTGCCGGTTGTACGTGAAATCTTAATTTTTGCGTATCAAGTTTTTGGCGCCGTTGCCAGGGATTGGAAAAGATTGACAATGATTAAGTGAATGGTAGTTTAGATTAAGCATTTTCTTTGTTTTTGCTTTGTATAGTTCTTTTAATTTTTTTGTTTTCTTTTTGACACTAAGGGGTTTGTGTTATTGCCTCACTAAGAAATCTTCATCTGAGACATGCATTTCAATTGCCTTGGTGATTGTGTTTTACAAAACTTAAATGGAGTTTATCTCATCTTTTGATCAAACAAACTTTCTGGGATATCACCCATCACCACCAATCTCTAATGGTGGCTGGAAATATCATCAAGAAAATACAAATTCTGAGCACTCCAATTCATGGAGATTTGCTTCAAAGACACAAGATGAGCAAGAGAATCATATGGGATATCAACCACCACCACAAAATGATTCATATCATTATCCTCATGGTGGATGGGAATATCAACAAGAAATGATGGATCGTGAGCAATCAAACCAAATGGGATACTTCTCAATGTCTCAAAATGATTCATACTCCTATGAATGGGACAACTATCCAAATTGTGATTGGGAAGGCCAAAACCAAAGAGAATTCAATGTTTCCTATCCCATCCATCAAGAGCCATCATCCCTAGATGCATTTAAGCAAAATTGTCCAACCTCACCTCCAAATTTTTCATATCAAAATTCTTCACCACTTGAGTTTGCCTCAACACAAAATCCCTTCCAAAATTCATACAATTCAATTCATCAACCACAAAATTCATTTCACTATACACAAAACTCATTTCAAAATTCACAAAATTTATTTCACAACTCACAAAACTCCTTCCATACTCCCCAAAATGACTTCACCACAACACATCCATATCCACAAAATTACTCTCAACCTTCATCTTTGGAGCTAGTAGTTGAGGATCACCTTCAATGGTTTAGAGAATTCGTAGAAAGACAAGAACAATCTTGGAAAGAACAAGAAATCCTCTTCAAGAAGATGGATGGACACTCAGAGAAAATAAGGAAACACTTAGGATTGCCAAGCATTGAGGATGAAGACCAATTTATAAAAGAGAAATTGGAAGAGCAAGAAAAAAAGGCCCTTATGCCAAGTGAAATCCCAATGAAGAAGGAGGTTGTGAGGGAGGAAAACAACCAAGGGAGTCCACACTCCAATGAAGTAGAAAGTTGTATGGAGGACGATTTAATGGAACCACCAATTCAAGAGGCTCTTGATGAAGATAAAACTCCAATAATCACACATCAACCATGTCTTGAGATCCAAGAAGTGAAGGCAATTAACAAAAGCACCAAGAAGAGGATTGTGACCAAGATACCAAGGACAACATTCAAGAGAAGGTCAACTGCAACACATCCTTCCCCTGAACCAGCAAGCAAGCTCAATCAAGCTGTGTACAAAAGGAGGCTTGCTGAGCGGAGACCAAGAAAGGGGACAACAGCTGAAACTTCTCACCCCTTGAGGTCATTCCTCTTAACCAACTGGAGGAAGAGGAAGAAAGTGAGGAACATGTCAAGCTAATGACACTAAAAGAGCGCTTGTTGGGAGGCAACCAACCTTGGGTAACGTTTTATTTCTTTGTCTAGTTCTTTTTTTTTTCTCTGTCTGTTTAGTTTAAATTTCAATAAATTGGCATATGATCACATTCTAAGTTTGGTATTGCCCTGCAACAATTTGTTTTCAATCCCTTTGGATGATTGCATCAATTTTACATGGAAGTGTCACACTAAGATTCTAATTTTGGTGTGCCACTTATTTTTTTTATTATGCAAATCATCCAGCAACACCACTTGTCTACATAATCATAATGCCGCTGCAGTGTTATATTTTTTTCTTCTAGTTAGACAATTTTAGTTTTCTTGATTGTTTTAATCATTTCCTTTTTTTTTGCTTTCTTTTATTAACTGTGTTTGTTAATACATCACCCAAACATCCTTATTCATGACAGATTCTTCACTTGGTGATTGTATTTAACATATAACAGTTCCTTGTGTTTAGTTTTGGTTCAAATAAATTGACATATGGTTGTATTCTAAGTTTGGTGTTGCTATGCAACAAAATTTGCTTCAAATCCTTGCTGGATACTTGCATCAATTCCAAATGAGAGTGTCACACTAAGTTTGGTGTGCCACTTATATCTTTATGCAATGTATCATGCACACCATCTTATTTTTGCAATCACAGTGTCTTTGTTTCTCTTTGCCTTGGTAGTTATTCTTAATTCTGCTTGTTTCAACACATGTATCACTAACATTTCATTGTGTAAGACATTCATGATCTATCTTAGCCCCACAGCCACGGTTCTAATTGTTGCTTGAGGACAAGTGATGGTGTTTTTGTGGAAAAACGAATTTCCAACACACAAATCCAACCGGCAAGTATACCGGGTCGCATCAAGTAGTAATAACTCACAAGAGTGAGGTCAATCCCACAGGGATTGATGGATCAAGCAACTTTAGTGGGTAATTAGTTTAGTCAAGCTAACATTGAAGGGATATTGGATGAAATGTAACCAACAGAATTATAAATGACAGGAAACTTAAAGTTGCAGAAAGTAAAATTGCATAAAACTTAAATAACAAGAATGTAAAATAGCTGAAACTTAAATTGCAAGAAAAGTAAATTGCATGAAAAGTAAATGGGGGTTGGGTGCTGGAAATTAAAGAGAGCAATAGATCAAAGCTTAGAACAATTGCAAGGAAATTAAATTGCAGGAAAAGTAAATTCAAGGTCACAGTAGCTTAAATGTAAATTGCAGAAGAACACAAGCGCAGGAAATTAAATTGGGAGCAATGAGATGCAACAAAGAGACATAGATCATTTCTCAAATCTCAAAGTGAAACTAACAATTTCAATGAAACAGTAAAAATAAAAGGAAAGCCAAGAGCTCAATTGCTCACTTGATCAAGACAGAAACAAAATTTAACTCAATTGTGAAATTCAGAAAAGAAATTCAAGATCTCAGGGGGATCAAAGAGACTAGAAAACAAGTCTAGATCTCAAGCCCTTCCTTGATTCAACAGAGAACAATTTGCAAAAGAAAAAGAAGATGAAAACAATAAAGGAAACTCAGATTCAATGCAGAAGAAGAACAAAGAGATTTCAAATCAAGTGAAACATAATTCCTTCAATTCTTGATCCAAAATTCAAAACAAAGCAAGGAAAACTAAAAGAGAGAGCTCTCTAATCCTAATGCTCCCTAGTGGAGCCAGCCTTCTTTCTAATGGAGCCTCCCCTCTCTGAAAATGAGAATGATGCCCTTTATATAGGCTTTTTATACAAAATGAAAATAAAATGAAATTGAAATTAAAAACAAATTCACAAAAATGAAATTCCTAATCTAGCTTCTCTGTGTGCCTTTGAGTCATGTTGAGTGGGCTTTTGCTTGCTTTGGATTTGAGGGAGAATGGGTCTTGGATGGCCTTGATTCAATTTGGTGAGGAATTGAATTAAATTGAATTTTGGTTGATTTTGGCCCATATGTTGCTCCCAGGAGGCTGCCCTGCTCTTGTGGAGGGCAGAGCAGGGAAACCTTGTGTGGGTATCCAATTTGCGTGCCAAGGCTTGGAAGCATCAAGATGTTGCCCTGCCCTTGTGGAGAGCAGGGTAGTGGTGGCATGGTGCGTGCCATGCTTCCCTGGGCCGTGTCAAAGTGATGTGCGCAAGCTCCCTTGTGTGTAGCGCTCCCCACTTCCCCTTAGGTGCTTGGTTCGAAACCCATGGGTGGCACTTGGAGTTGATTTTTCTTGGATTTTCTTCAAGAAGAGCACGACATTGCCCTGCTCTCCAAGAGGGCAGAGCAGAATAATGAGCGCTACTTTGCTTTGGAGTGAGGCTCCAGCTTCGAACCTTGGTGGAAGCACTTTGGTTTATTTTTCCTTATTTTTGGCCCTTAAAGACGCCTTTCACTCATGCCTCAATTGTACACCAAATATAGATTGCTATATATCGTTGGAAAGCTCTGAATGTCAGCTTTCCAATGCAACTGGAAGCACATCAATCGGACGTCTGTAGCTTAAGTTATAGCCCTTTGAAGTAGGCATGGTCATGCTGTGAGCGGCCAGATTTTAACTTAGCGAAAATTTGCTCCAACCTCACTTTGTTTCATCATGATTCTGCCCTGCCCTTGGCAAGAGCAGAGCAGTGTGTGCTGATTGCTTATTCTTCATTAATTTGGTCATGGGCCACGCTTTTAAAAGCGTGGCCTAAGCCTCCAAAGTGTGCTCCAACTTCAAAGTGTGCTCCAAAGCTCTTTTTTCCTCTTTTTTGTGCTTCTTTGCTTCTTTTTCTTCTTATTTCCTACAAGATTTATAAAATTAAAAGATCAAGGAAATCTTCCAATTAAGCACAAAAGAATGCAATATTTAAGCACTAATCATCAATTTCTTGTATGAAAAAGCATAGAAAAATAGGTATATGATGACTTGTCATCAAAAAGCAATCATTCTAAGTTTGGTGTGGGAAGTGGGAGAATAGGAGGAAAATGACAACAATAGAGAAGATGAATTACAAGGTTGTAAAGTTCTTTTTTCTCTCATTTGTTTCCAGTACTTTAAATTGCATGATTGTCTTATTACCTTCTCTGTATATATACATGTGTGGCATGAATAGGCATAGTTTGATTTCTAAATTGCAACATGCTGCTGTGACATTATGACTACCAACTTGAGTTTTGTGAATTCAAAAGCAATAAAGTATCATGATCTTAAACAAACAAGGAATTAAAGAAGAATTTAGTATGTGCATACAAGTATTGGAAAGTTAGTATGATTGATTGTTGTTCAATTACATTAGATTTTATTTAATTGAAGTTTTCATCTAGGACATTTTGTGAAATCTTTTAAAAATCATGAAAACCTTGAAGAAGCAAATGCAATTAAGGCAAGAAAAGAAAAAGGGAAAGAATGAGAAAGCTGAAGGCTCTGAGTACCAATAACAAGTCCATTGTTAAGTACTTGTGGTGTTTATGTATCAGGCCAAATGTTTGAAAATAAAACACTTAGAAGTCAAGGCTAAGCTCAAGTGCAAAAGCACTCCCTCAAAGCTCAAGGTTCTGAGCATCAATGATTAGAAAGTCAAGAAAAGAAAAAATGAGCTTAATGAAGTCCTCTAATTCAAATGTTTGTGGTGCTTATGTATCAAGTGATAATACTTGAAAACAAAGCATTTAGAATCGTAGCTTTGTTATTAACTCATGGGGCAAATCATCCAAAAGGAGAAGCTAATAAGAAAATCAAAAGCTTGTTTCAAGGAAGAATTATGAGAAAAAGATTTCATAAAGTGAGCTAGATAGAAGCATCAATCATTTACATTTCTTTTGTGATTGTAGCATGCATAGAAAACTAGCTTGCCATGAACATTAACTTGCTATTCTTCTAACCTTGGATTGTCAATCTCTATTGCATGATTCTTTTCTTGCTTGAGGACAAGCAAGGTTTAAGTGTGGTGTTGTGATGCATTCGCATATTTGCTATTTTAACTAGTTAGTTTAGTTAGCTTTAGCTTAGTTTCATTCACTTTCTTTGAAATAAATGAGCAATTTTGTGAGTTTTTTCTCCATGCATTCATGAACCAAGAACTAAATGAAATCTGGCATAATCTATGCAAATGATTCAAGAAGCTTATATGCAAGTTGATGTGAATGATTCCCTTGAAAATTAATGCATAAGATGGAAAAACTTTGAGAAAAATTCTTTGGTTTATGTTAAGTGATGAAGCAAGAAGACAATGGAGCAAGAAAATCTTGGAGCAAGAAGGAACAGCAAGTTGGCAACTTGGAGACCAAGTTGGCAACGCCCATTTAGGTGCAGCCAGGAGGAGAAGCACGTTGGCAACTTGGAAACCAAGTTGGCAACGTGCTAGTGTGTATTCAGCAGAGTTGGCAGCTTGACCTTACCTTCTTCAAGGATGTATAACTTGATCCACAGAGATCCAATTGACATGCTTCTAGTTGTGTTGGAAAGCTGACATCCAGAGCTTTCCAACGATATATAATTGTTCATAATGTAGCATAAAATGGAAGCTCAAATCAGAGTCATCTTTAGGCCCCCAAAAACAAGGAAATGGAGTTGAGAGTAGAGGAGGGGCATTGTCACTAGCGTGTTTGCCAACAACTTGGGCAACAACGCCCATACAAAATGGAGGAGAAGGGTTGCATGTTGTTGCTGGTGTGTTTTGCCAAAAACTTGGGCAACAACATCAGGAAGCCACCAGAGAAGAAGGACGAGCGTTGTTGCTGGCGTGTTTTGCCAACAACTTGGGCAACAACGCCAGGCAGCCTGACCTTGCCCTCTTCAAAGGAGTATATCTTGAGCTAGAAAACTTCAAATGAATGGATTCCAGTGGCATTGGAAAGTAGAAATCAAGAGCTTTCCAAACATATATGGAACAACATGGTGGACACTAAATTTGATGGAGGAAACTTGCCCCAAAAGTACATAGATGAACATGGTATCAACCTGTAGTAAGGCCAGCTGACCTCTTCACCTTCCATGGAGTATATCTTGAGCTTTAGAGCTTCAAATTGTGCACTCTCAACGGCATTAGAAAGTAAACATCCAGAGATTTCCAACCATATATCATAGTATGGGGTTGGCATTCATTTGAAGCTTCAAAAGCTGGCTTCATTTAGAGCTTCAGAATCTGAATACGTTGGCACGGGCGTGTTTACCAAAAACGCCCAGGCAGCCTGACCATGTCTTCTTCAATGGAACATAACTTGAGCTACAGAGATCCAATTGAGATGCTTCCAGTTGCGTTGGAAATCTGACATTCAGAGCTTTCCAACCATCTATAATAGTCTATAGTGAAGTACAAAATTAAAGCTCAAACCAGAGGAAACTTTGGGCATCAAAACTGAGTCAAGTGTTTGGCAATAACTTAGGCCAACAACGCCCAAGCCTGGTGCCCAGGAAATTCAATAGCACGTTGCCAACGTGCTGTGAGCTGGCGTGTTTACCAGTAACGCCCAGTTGGGCCAGGGTTAATAAGGACTTGCTCTTGCTCTCTATACTCTCTTCAAAGGGGAATACTTCCTTTATTGGACCAGAAATTTAATAAAGGAAAAGTCCACATTGCTAATCCAATTGAAGACCTCCAAATGAGTTTTAGGAGTAGTATAAATAGAGTAGAGTTTTGTACTTGAAGAGAGGCTTCTGAACTTTTCACACTTAGATTTTTATTTTTTTTTTACACTTTTTAGTTTTTTTTTTTATTTTAGAAAGTTTTAGATAGATTTTGTAAAGGTTACTTTCGGAAGCAATTTGAAATTTTAGTTTTCTAAGAACTTCTTCTTCTTCATTCTTCATTTCTTTACTATTCAACTTTTGAATGTCTACTTTTGCATTTGTTGTTGAATTTAGAGCTATGATTCACTAAACTCCATTTTCATTAGGGGGAGGAGCTCTGTTTATTTTGAATGAGTTGACAACCATACTTTTTCTTCTCAATTCAAGTGGTTCATCTAAAAAATTTAGGTTTTTAAAATTTTTTATTTTTTATTTTTTAAAATATTTTTTATTTTTTTATTTACCGGATAATGCTACACCCAGACAGTTGACTTTTTTTAGCTGCACTTGTTCACAAATTAAGAATAAATTAATTCAAAAATATAAAATTTTAATTTTTTTCTTTTTTGGATATTCCTGGAATTTTTTAATTTTTTACAATTAGGAAAAATATTTTTTTTAGCTTCAAAATTAAAAGAATAATAAATTTATTGATCTGTTGTTTACTAGATATTGTTGGACTTTATTTTATTTTTATTATTTAAATAAAAAACATTTAATAATATAATTTAAAAATTCAAAAAATTAAAAATTTTTTTTTTTAAAATTTTTTATTTTTTAAAAATATTTTTTATTTATTTATTCACTGGATAATGCTACACAGAGGTAATTGACTTTTTTTGCTGCACTTGTTCACAAGTTACGAATAAATTAATTTAAAAAATTAAATTTTATTTTTTTTATTTCTTGTATATTTTTGGAATTTTTTAACTTTTTAGAATTAGAAAAAAATATTTTTTTTGTTTAAAAATAAAAAAATAAAACTTTACAGATCTGTTGTTTATTAGATATTGATGGACTTTATTTTATTTTTATTATTTAAATAAAAAAATTTAATAATATAATTTAAAATTTCAAAAATAAAAATTTAGGTTTTTAAAATTTTTTATTTTTTAAAAATATTTTTTATTTTTTTATTTACCGGATAATGCTACACCCAGACAGTTGACTTTTTTTAGCTGCACTTGTTCACAAATTAAGAATAAATTAATTTAAAAATACAAAATTTTAATTTTTTTTCTTTTTTGGATATTCTTGGAATTTTTTAATTTTTTACAATTAGGAAAAATATTTTTTTAGCTTCAAAATTAAAAAAATAATAAATTTATTGATCTGTTGTTTACTAGATATTGTTGGACTTTATTTTATTTTTATTATTTAAATAAAAAACATTTAATAATATAATTTAAAAATTCAAAAATTAAAAATTTTATTTTCTTAAAATTTTTTATTTTTTTAAAAATATTTTTTATTTTTTTATTCACTGGATAATGCTACACATAGACAATTGACTTTTTTTTGCTACACTTGTTCTCAAGTTACGAATAAATTAATTTAAAAAAATTAAATTTTATTTTTTTTATTTCTTGTATATTTTTGGAATTTTTTAAATTTTTAGAATTAGAAAAAAATATTTTTTATGTTTAAAAATAAAAAAATAAAAACTTTACAGATCTGTTGTTTATTAGATATTGCTGGACTTTATTTTATTTTTATTATTTAAATAAAAAATATTTAATAATATAATTTAAAATTTCAAAAATAAAAAATTTAGGTTTTTAAAATTTTTTATTTTTTAAAAATATTTTTTATTTTTTTATTTACCGGATAATGCTACACCCAGACAGTTGACTTTTTTTAGCTGCACTTGTTCACAAATTAAGAATAAATTAATTTAAAAATATAAAATTTTAATTTTTTTCTTTATTGGATATTCATGGAATTTTTTAATTTTTTACAATTAGGAAAAATATTTTTTTAGCTTCAAAATTAAAAAAAATAATAAATTTATTGATCTGTTGTTTACTAGATATTGTTAGACTTTATTTTATTTTTATTATTTAAATAAAAAACATTTAATAATATAATTTAAAAATTCAAAAATTAAAAATTTTATTTTTTTAAAAATATTTTTTATTTTTTTAAAAATATTTTTTATTTTTTTATTCACTGGATAATGCTACACAGAGACAATTGACTTTTTTTGCTGCACTTGTTCACAAGTTACGAATAAATTAATTTAAAAAAAGTAAATTTTATTTTTTTTATTTCTTGTATATTTTTGGAATTTTTTAACTTTTTAGAATTAGAAAAAAATATTTTTTTGTTTAAAAATAAAAAAATAAAAACTTTACAGATCTGTTGTTTATTTGATATTGATGGACTTTATTTTATTTTTATTATTTAAATAAAAAACATTTAATAATATAATTTAAAATTTCAAAAATAAAAATTTAGGTTTTTAAAATTTTTTATTTTTTAAAAATATTTTTTATTTTTTTATTTACCGGATAATGATACACCCAGACAGTTGACTTTTTTTAGCTGCACTTGTTCACAAATTAAGAATAAATTAATTTAAAAATACAAAATTTTAATTTTTTTTCTTTTCTGGATATTCTTGGAATTTTTTAATTTTTTACAATTAGGAAAAATATTTTTTTAGCTTCAAAATTAAAAAAATAATAAATTTATTGATCTGTTGTTTACTAGATATTGTTGGACTTTATTTTATTTTTATTATTTAAATAAAATACATTTAATAATATAATTTAAAAATTCAAAAATTAAAAATTTTATTTTTTTAAAATTTTTTATTTTTTTAAAAATATTTTTTATTTTTTATTCACTGGATAATGCTACACATAGACAATTGACTTTTTTTTGCTGCACTTGTTCTCAAGTTACGAATAAATTAATTTAAAAAATTAAATTTTATTTTTTTATTTCTTGTATATTTTTGGAATTTTTTAAATTTTTAGAATTAGAAAAAAATATTTGTTATGTTTAAAAATAAAAAAATAAAAACTTTACAGATCTGTTGTTTATTAGATATTGCTGGACTTTATTTTATTTTTATTATTTAAATAAAAAATATTTAATAATATAATTTAAAATTTCAAAAATAAAAAATTTAGGTTTTTAAAATTTTTTATTTTCTAAAAATATTTTTATTTTTTTATTTACCGGATAATGCTACACCCAGACAGTTGACTTTTTTTAGCTGCACTTGTTCACAAATTAAGAATAAATTAATTTAAAAATATAAAATTTTAATTTTTTTATTTTTTGGATATTCTTGGAATTTTTTAATTTTTTACAATTAGGAAAAATATTTTTTTTAGCTTCAAAATTAAAAAAATAATAAATTTATTAATCTGTTGTTTACTAGATATTGTTTGACTTTATTTTATTTTTATTTTTTAAATAAAAAACATTTAATAATATAATTCAAAAACTAAAAATTAAAAATTTTATTTTTTTAAAATTTTTTATTTTTTTTAAATTTTTTTAATTCACTGGATAATGCTACACATAGACAATTGACTTTTTTTTGCTGCACTTGTTCTCAAGTTACGAATAAATTAATTTAAAAAATTAAATTTTATTTTTTTATTTCTTGTATATTTTTGGAATTTTTTTACTTTTTAGAATTAGAAAAAATATTTTTTATTTTTAAAAATAAAAAAATAAAAACTTTACAGATCTGTTGTTTATTAGATATTGCTAGACTTTATTTTATTTTTATTATGTAAATAAAAAAATTTAATAATATAATTTAAAATTTCAAAAATAAAAAATTTAGGTTTTTAAAATTTTTTCTTTTTTAAAAATATTTTTTATTTTTTTATTTACCGGATAATGCTACACCTAGACAGTTGACTTTTTTTTTAGTTGCACTTGTTCACAAATAAAGAATAAATCAATTTAAAAAATATAAAATTCTAATTTTTTCTTTTTTGGATATTTTTGGACTTTTTAATTTTTTACAATTAGAAAAAATATTTTTTTAGTTTCAAAATTAAAAAATAATAAATTTATAGATTTGTTGTTTACAAGATGTTGCTGGACTTTATTATTTAAATAAAAAATATTTAATAATATAATTTAAAAATTCAAGAATTAAAAATTCTATTTTTTAAAGTTTTTTATTTTTTAAAAATATTTTTTATTTTTTTATTCACTGGATAATGCTACACACAGACAATTGACTTTTTTTGCTGCACTTGTTCACAAGTTAAGAATAAATTAATTTAAAAAAATTAAAATTTTAATTTTTTTCATTTCTTGTATATTTTTGGAACTTTTTAATTTTTTAGAATTAGAAAAAATATTTTTTATGTTTAAAAATAAAAAAATAATAAATTTACAGATTTGTTGTTTATTAGATATTGCTGGACTTTATTTTGTTTTATTATTTAAATAAAAAACATTTAATAATATAATTAAGAATTCAAAAATAAAAAATTTAGGTTTTTAAAATTTTTTTATTTTTTATTCACCAGATAATGCTACACCCAGACAGTTGACTTTTTTTGGCTGCGTTTCTTCACAAATTAAGAATAAATTAATTTAAAATTATAAAATTTTAATTTTTTCTTTTTTGGATATTTTTGGAATTTTTTAATTTTTTACGATTAAAAAATATTTTTTATTTTAAAAATTTAAAAATAATAAATTTATAGATCTGTTGTTTACTAGATATTGCTAAACTTTATTTTATTTTTATTATTTAAATAAAAAACATTTAATAATATAATTTAAAAATTCAAAAATAAAAAATTTAGGTTTTTAAAATTTTTTATTTTTTGAAAATATTTTTATTTTTTATTCACCAGATAATGCTACACCCAGACAGTTGACTTTTTTTAGCTGCACTTGTTCACAAATTAAGAATAAATTTAATTAAAAATATAAAATTTTAATTTTTTCTTTTTTGGATAAATTTGAATTTTTTAATTTTTTATGATTACAAAAAATATTTTTTATTTTAAAAATTTAAAAATAATAAATTTATAGATCTATTGTTTACTAGATATAGCTGAACTTTATTTTTTTTATTATTTAAATAAAAAACATTTAATAATATAATTTAAAAATTCAAAAATAAAAAATTAGGTTTTTAAAAATTTTTTATTTTCCAAAAATAATTTTTATTTTTTTATTCACCGGGTAATGCTACACCTAGACAGTTATTTTTTTAGCTGCACTTGTTCACAAATTAAGAATAAATTAATTTAAAAAATATAAAATTTTAATTTTTTCTTTTTTGGATATTTTTGGAATTTTTTAATTTTTTACAATTAGAAAAAATATTTTTTTAGTTTAAAATTAAAAAATAATAAATTTATAGATCTATTGTTTACTAGATATTGCTGAACTTTATTTTATTTTCATTATTTAAATAAAAAACATTTAATAATATAATTTAAAATTCAAAAATAAAAAATTTATTTTTTAAAATTTTTATTTTTTTAAAATATTTTTATTTTTTTATTCACCAGATAATGCTACACACAAACAGTTGACTTTTTTTGCTGCGCTTGTTCTCAAGTTACGAATAAATTAATTTAAAAAAATTAAATTTTATTTTTTATTTCTTGTATATTTTTGGAATTTTTTTAATTTTTTAGAATAAAAATTTTTTTATGTTTAAAAATAAAAAATAAAAACGTTACAGATCTGTTGTTTATTAGATATTGCTGGACTTGATTTTATTTTATTATTTAAATAAAAACATTTAATAATATAATTTAAAATTACAAAAATAAAAAATTTAGGTTTTTAAAATTTTTTATTTTTAAAATATTTTTATTTTTTAAAATATTTTTTATTTTTTTATTTACCGGATAATTCTACACCTAGACATTGACTTTTTTTAGCTGCACTTGTTCACAAATTAAGAATAAATTAATTTAAAAATATAAAATTTAATTTTTTCTTTTTTGGATATTTTTGGAATATTTTATTTTTTACAATTAGAAAAATATTTTTTTAGTTTAAAAATTAAAAAATAATAAATTTATAGATCTATTGTTTACAAGATATTGCTGAACTTTATTTTATTTTCATTATTTAAATAAAAAACATTTAATAATATAATTTAAAAATTCAAAAATAAAAAAAAATTATTTTTTAAAATTTTTATTTTTTTATTCACCGATAATGCTACACACAGACAGTTGACTTTTTTTTACTGCACTTGTTCACAAGTTACGAATAAATTAATTTAAAAAATTAAATTTTATTTTTTTATTTCTTGTATATTTTTGGAATTTTTTAATTTTTTAGAATAAAAAAATTTTTTTATGTTTAAAAATAAAAAAATAAAAACTTTACAGATCTGTTGTTTATTAGATATTGCTGGACTTTATTTTATTTTATTATTTAAATAAAAAACATTTAATAATATAATTTAAAATTTCAAAAAAAAAAATTTAGGTTTTTAAAATTTTTTATTTTTTAAAAATATTTTTTATTTTTAAAAATATTTTTTATTTTTTTATTTACCGGATAATGCTGCACCGAGACAGTTGACTTTTTTTAGCTGCACTTGTTCACAAATTAAGAATAAATTAATTCAAAAATATAAAATTTTAATTTTTTTCTTTTTGGATATTCCTGGAATTTTTTAATCTTTTACAATTAGGAAAAATATTTTTTTAGCTTCAAAATTAAAAGAATAATAAATTTATTGATCTGTTGTTTACTAGATATTGTTGGACTTTATTTTATTTTTATTATTTAAATAAAAAACATTAATAATATAATTTAAAAATTCAAAAATTAAGAATTTTATTTTTTTAAAATATTTTTTATTTATTTATTCACTGGATAATGCTACACATAGACAATTGACTTTTTTTGCTGCACTTGTTCACAAGTTACGAATAAATTAATTTAAAAAAATTAAATTTTATTTTTTTATTTCATGTATATTTTTGGAATTTCTTAATTTTTTAGAATAAAAAAAAATTTTATGTTTAAAAATAAAAAAATAAAAACTTTACAGATCTGTTGTTTATTAGATATTGCTGGACTTTATTTTATTTTATTATTTAAATAAAAAACATTTAATAATATAATTAAAAATTTCAAAAATAAAAAATTTAGGTTTTTAAAATTTTTTATTTTTTAAAAATATTTTTTATTTTTTTATTTACCGGATAATGCTACACCTAGACAGTTGACTTTTTTTAGCTGCACTTGTTCACAAATTAAGAATAAATTAATTTAAAAATATAAAATTTTAATTTTTTTCTTTTTTGGATATTCTGGAATTTTTTAATTTTTTACAATTAGGAAAAATATTTTTTTAGCTTCAAAATTAAAAAAATAATAAATTTATTGATCTGTTGTTTACTAGATATTGTTGGACTTTATTTTATTTTTATTATTTAAATAAAAAACATTTAATAATATAATTTAAAAATTCAAAAATTAAAAATTTTATTTTTTTAAAATTTTTTATTTTTTAAAAATATTTTATATTTATTTATTCACTGGATAATGCTACATAGAGACAACTGACTTTTTTTGCTGCACTTGTTCACAAGTTACGAATAAATTAATTTAAAAAAATTAAATTTTATTTTTTTATTTCTTGTATATTTTTGGAATTTTTTAACTTTTTAGAATTAGAAAAAAATATTTTTTTGTTTAGAAATAAAAAATAAAAACTTTACAGATCTGTTGTTTATTAGATATTGATGGACTTTATTTTATTTTTATTATTTAAATAAAAAAATTTAATAATATAATTTAAAATTTCAAAAATAAAAATTTAGGTTTTTAAAATTTTTTATTTTTTAAAAATATTTTTTATTTTTTTATTTACCGGATAATGCTACACCCAGACAGTTGACTTTTTTTAGCTGCACTTGTTCACAAATTAAGAATAAATTAATTTAAAAATACAAAATTTTAATTTTTTTCTTTTTTGGATATTCTTGGAATTTTTTAATTTTTTACAATTAGGAAAAATATTTTTTTAGCTTCAAAATTAAAAAAATAATAAATTTATTGATCTGTTGTTTACTAGATATTGTTGGACATTATTTTATTTTTATTATTTAAATAAAAAACATTTAATAATATAATTTAAAAATTCAAAAATTAAAAATTTTATTTTTTTAAAATTTTTATTTTTTTAAAATATTTTTTATTTTTTTATTCACTGGATAATGCTACACATAGACAATTGACTTTTTTTTGCTGCACTTGTTCTCAAGTTACGAATAAATTAATTTAAAAAATTAAATTTTATTTTTTTATTTCTTGTATATTTTTGGAATTTTTTAAATTTTTAGAATTAGAAAAAAATATTTTTTATGTTTAAAAATAAAAAAATAAAAACTTTACAGATCTGTTGTTTATTAGATATTGCTGGACTTTATTTTATTTTTATTATTTAAATAAAAAATATTTAATAATATAATTTAAAATTTCAAAATAAAACTATTTAGGTTTTTAAAATTTTTTATTTTTTAAAAATATTTTTTATTTTTTTATTTACCGGATAATGCTACACCCAGACAGTTGACTTTTTTTAGCTGCACTTGTTCACAAATTAAGAATAAATTAATTTAAAAATATAAAATTTTAATTTTTTTTTTTTGGATATTCATGGAATATTTTAATTTTTTACAATTAGGAAAAATATTTTTTTAGCTTCAAAATTAAAAAAATAATAAATTTATTGATCTGTTGTTTACTAGATATTGTTAGACTTTATTTTATTTTTATTATTTAAATAAAAAACATTTAATAATATAATTTAAAAATTAAAAATTAAAAATTTTATTTTTTAAATTTTTTTTTTTAAAATTTTTTATTTTTTAAAATATTTTTTATTTTTTATTCACTGGATAATGCTACACAGAGACAATTGACTTTTTTTGCTGCACTTGTTCACAAGTTACGAATAAATTAATTTAAAAAATTAAATTTTATTTTTTTATTTCTTGTATATTTTTGGAATTTTTTAACTTTTTAGAATTAGAAAAAATATTTTTTTGTTTAAAAATAAAAAAATAAAAACTTTACAGATCTGTTGTTTATTAGATATTGATGGACTTTATTTTATTTTATTATTTAAATAAAAAAATTTAATAATATAATTTAAAATTTCAAAAATAAAAATTTAGGTTTTTAAAATTTTTTATTTTTTAAAAATATTTTTTATTTTTTATTTACCGGATAATGCTACACCCAACAGTTGACTTTTTTTAGCTGCACTTGTTCACAAATTAAGAATAAATTAATTTAAAAATAAAAATTTTAATTTTTTTTTTTTGGATATTCTTGGAATTTTTTAATTTTTTACAATTAGGAAAAATATTTTTTTAGCTTCAAAATTAAAAAATAATAAATTTATTGATCTGTTGTTTACTAGATATTGTTGGACTTTATTTTATTTTTATTATTTAAATAAAAAACATTTAATAATATAATTTAAAAATTCAAAAATTAAAAATTTTATTTTTTTAAAATTTTTTATTTTTTAAAATATTTTTTATTTTTTTATTCACTGGATAATGCTACACATAGACAATTGACTTTTTTTTGCTGCACTTGTTCTCAAGTTACGAATAAATTAATTTAAAAAATTAAGTTTTATTTTTTTATTTCTTGTATATTTTTGGAATTTTTTAATTTTTAGAATTAGAAAAAAATATTTTTTATGTTTAAAAATAAAAAAATAAAAATTTACAGATCTGTTGTTTATTAGATATTGCTGGACTTTATTTTATTTTATTATTTAAATAAAAAATATTTAATAATATAATTTAAAATTCAAAAATAAAAAATTTAGGTTTTTAAAATTTTTTATTTTTTAAAATATTTTTTATTTTTTTATTACCGGATAATGCTACACCCAGACAGTTGACTTTTTTTAGCTGCACTTGTTCACAAATTAAGAATAAATTAATTTAAAAATATAAAATTTTAATTTTTTCTTTTTTGGATATTCTTGGAATTTTTTAATTTTTTACAATTAGGAAAAATATTTTTTTTGTTAAAATTAAAAAATAATAAATTTTAATCTGTTGTTTACTAGATATTGTTGACTTTATTTTATTTTTATTTTTAAATAAAAACATTTAATAATATAATTAAAAATAAAAATTAAAAATTTATTTTTTAAAATTTTTTATTTTTTAAATATTTTTTTTTTTATTCACTGGATAATGCTACACCAGACATGACTTTTTTTTGCTGCACTTGTTCCAATTAGAATAAATTAATTTAAAAAATTAAATTTTATTTTTTTATTTCTTGTATATTTTTGGAATTTTTTAATTTTTAGAATTAGAAAAAATATTTTTTATTTTAAAAATAAAAAATAAAAATTTACAGATCTGTTGTTTATTAGATATTGCTGACTTTATTTTATTTTATTATTTAAATAAAAAACATTTAATAATATAATTTAAAATTCAAAAATAAAAATTTAGGTTTTTAAAATTTTTTTTTTTTAAAAATATTTTTTATTTTTTATTTACCGGATAATGCTACACCTAGACAGTTGACTTTTTTTAGTTGCACTTGTTCACAAATAAGAATAAATCAATTTAAAAATATAAAATTCTAATTTTTCTTTTTTGGATATTTTTGGAATTTTTTAATTTTTTACAATTAGAAAAAATATTTTTTTAGTTTCAAAATTAAAAAATAATAAATTTATAGATTGTTGTTTACAAGATGTTGCTGACTTTATTTTATTATTTAAATAAAAAACATTTAATAATATAATTTAAAAATTCAAAAATAAAAATTTATTTTTTAAAATTTTTATTTTTTAAAAATATTTTTATTTTTTTATTCACTGGATAATGCTACACACAGAAATTGATTTTTTTTGCTGCACTTGTTCACAAGTTAAGAATAAATTAATTTAAAAAAATTAAAATTTCAATTTTTTTATTTCTTGTATATTTTTGGAATTTTTTAATTTTTTAGAATTAGAAAAAATATTTTTTATGTTTAAAAATAAAAAATAATAAATTTACAGATTGTTGTTTATTAGATATTGCTGGACTTTATTTTGTTTGTATTATTTAAATAAAAAACATTTAATAATATAATTTAAAATTCAAAAATAAAAAATTTAGGTTTTTAAAATTTTTTATTTTTTATTTTTTATTTTTTATTCACCAGATAATGCTACACCCAGACAGTTGACTTTTTTTGCTGCCTTGTTCACAAATTAAGAATAAATTAATTTAAAAATATAAAATTTAATTTTTTCTTTTTGGATATTTTTGGAATTTTTTAATTTTTTACGATTAGAAAAAATATTTTTTATTTTAAAAATTAAAAAATAATAAATTTATAGATCTGTTGTTTACTAGATATTGCTAACTTTATTTTATTTTTATTATTTAAATAAAAAACATTTAATAATATAATTTAAAAATTCAAAAATAAAAAATTTATTTTTTAAAATTTTTATTTTTTAAAATATTTTTATTTTTTATTCACCAGATAATGCTACACCAGACAGTTGACTTTTTTTAGCTGCACTTGTTCACAATTAAGAATAAATTAATTTAAAAAATTAAATTTTAATTTTTTTTTTTTGTATATTTTGGAATTTTTTAATTTTTTAGAATTAAAAAAATATTTTTTATTTTAAAAATAAAAAATAATAAATTTACAGATCTGTTGTTTATTAGATATGCTGAACTTTATTTTTTTTATTATTTAAATAAAAAACATTTAATAATATAATTTAAAATTCAAAAATAAAAAATTTAGGTTTTAAAATTTTTTATTTTTAAAAATATTTTTATTTTTTTATTCACCGGGTAATGCTACACCTAGACAGTTATTTTTTTAGCTGCACTTGTTCACAAATTAAGAATAAATTAATTTAAAAATATAAAATTTTAATTTTTTCTTTTTTGGATATTTTGGAATTTTTTAATTTTTTACAATTAGAAAAATATTTTTTTAGTTTAAAAATTAAAAAATAATAAATTTATAGATCTGTTGTTTACTAGATATTGCTGACTTTATTTTATTTTTATTATTTAAATAAAAAACATTTAATAATATAATTTAAAAATTCAAAAATAAAAAATTTATTTTTTAAAATTTTTATTTTTTAAAATATTTTTATTTTTTATTCACCGATAATGCTACACACAGACAGTTGACTTTTTTTGCTGCACTTGTTCACAAGTTACGAATAAATTAATTTAAAAAATTAAATTTTATTTTTTATTTCTTGTATATTTTTGGAATTTTTTAATTTTTTAGAATAAAAATTTTTTTTATGTTTAAAAATAAAAAAATAAAACGTTACAGATCTGTTGTTTATTAGATATTGCTGGACTTTATTTTATTTTATTATTTAAATAAAAAACATTTAATAATATAATTTAAAATTCAAAAATAAAAAATTTAGGTTTTTAAAATTTTTTTTTTAAATTTTTTATTTTTAAAAATATTTTTTATTTTTTTATTACCGGATAATCTACACCCAGACAGTTGACTTTTTTTAGCTGCACTTGTTCACAAATTAAGAATAAATTAATTTAAAAATATAAAATTTAATTTTTTTCTTTTTTGGATATTTTTGGAATTTTTTAATTTTTTACAATTAGAAAAATATTTTTTTAGTTTAAAATTAAAAAAATAATAAATTTATAGATCTTTGTTTACAAGATATTGCTGACTTTATTTTATTTTATTATTTAAATAAAAAACATTTAATAATATAATTTAAAATTCAAAAATAAAAAAAAATTTTTATTTTTTAAAATATTTTTATTTTTTTATTCACCGATAATGCTACACACAGACAGTTGACTTTTTTTGCTGCACTTGTTCACAAGTTACGAATAAATTAATTTAAAAAATTAAATTTTATTTTTTTATTTCTTGTATATTTTTGGAATTTTTTAATTTTTTAGAATAAAAAATATTTTTTATGTTTAAAAATAAAAAAATAAAACTTTACAGATCTGTTGTTTATTAGATATTGCTGGACTTTATTTTATTTTATTATTTAAATAAAAACATTTAATAATATAATTTAAAATTTAAAAATAAAAAATTTAGGTTTTTAAAATTTTTTATTTTTTAAAAATATTTTTTATTTTTTATTACCGGATAATGCTACACCCAGACAGTTGACTTTTTTTAGCTGCACTTGTTCACAAATTAAGAATAAATTAATTTAAAAATATAAAATTTTAATTTTTTCTTTTTGGATATTTTGGAATTTTTTAATTTTTTACAATTAGAAAAATATTTTTTTTAGTTCAAAATTAAAAAATAATAAATTTATAGATCTGTTGTTTACTAGATATTGTGACTTTATTTTATTTTATTATTTAAATAAAAACATTAATAATATAATTTAAAAATTCAAAAATAAAAATTTATTTTTTAAAATTTTTATTTTTTAAAATATTTTTATTTTTTTATTCACCGGATAATGCTACACATAGACAGTTGACTTTTTTTGCTGCACTTGTTCACAAGTTACGAATAAATTAATTTAAAAAAATTAAATTTTATTTTTTTATTTCATGTATATTTTTGGAATTTTTTAATTTTTTAGAATAAAAAAATTTTTTATGTTTAAAAATAAAAAATAAAAACTTTACAGATCTGTTGTTTATTAGATATTGCTGGACTTTATTTTATTTTATTTTTAAATAAAAACATTTAATAATATAATTAAAATTTCAAAAATAAAAAATTTAGGTTTTTAAAATTTTTTATTTTTTAAAAATATTTTTTATTTTTTTATTTACCGGATAATGCTACACCCTAGACAGTTGACTTTTTTTAGCTGCACTTGTTCACAAATTAAGAATAAATTAATTTAAAAATATAAAATTTTAATTTTTTCTTTTTTGGATATTCTGGAATTTTTTAATTTTTTACAATTAGGAAAAATATTTTTTTAGCTTCAAAATTAAAAAAATAATAAATTTATTGATCTGTTGTTTACTAGATATTGTTGGACTTTATTTTATTTTTATTATTTAAATAAAAAACATTTAATAATATAATTTAAAAATTCAAAAATTAAAAATTTTATTTTTTAAAATTTTTATTTTTTAAAAATATTTTTTATTTTTTATTCACTGGATAATGCTACATAGAGACAACTGACTTTTTTTGCTGCACTTGTTCACAAGTTACGAATAAATTAATTTAAAAAATTAAATTTTATTTTTTTATTTCTTGTATATTTTTGGAATTTTTTAACTTTTTAGAATTAGAAAAAATATTTTTTATGTTTAAAAATAAAAAAATAAAAACTTTACAGATCTGTTGTTTATTAGATATTGATGGACTTTATTTTATTTTTATTATTTAAATAAAAAAATTTAATAATATAATTTAAAATTTCAAAAATAAAAATTTAGGTTTTTAAAATTTTTTATTTTTTAAAAATATTTTTTATTTTTTTATTTACCGGATAATGCTACACCCAGACAGTTGACTTTTTTTAGCTGCACTTGTTCACAAATTAAGAATAAATTAATTTAAAAATACAAAATTTTAATTTTTTTCTTTTTGGATATTCTTGGAATTTTTTAATTTTTTACAATTAGAAAAATATTTTTTTAGCTTAAAATTAAAAAATAATAAATTTATTGATCTGTTGTTTACTAGATATTGTTGGACTTTATTTTATTTTTATTATTTAAATAAAAAACATTTAATAATATAATTTAAAAATTCAAAAATAAAAATTTTATTTTTTAAAATTTTTATTTTTTAAAAATATTTTTTATTTTTTATTCACTGGATAATGCTACACATAGACAATTGACTTTTTTTTGCTGCACTTGTTCACAAGTTACGAATAAATTAATTTAAAAAATTAAATTTTATTTTTTTATTTCTTGTATATTTTTGGAATTTTTTAATTTTTAGAATTAGAAAAAATATTTTTTATGTTTAAAAATAAAAAAATAAAAACTTTACAGATCTGTTGTTTATTAGATATTGCTGGACTTTATTTTATTTTTATTATTTAAATAAAAAACATTTAATAATATAATTTAAAATTTCAAAAATAAAAAATTTAGGTTTTTAAAATTTTTTTTTTTAAAAATATTTTTTATTTTTTTATTACCGGATAATGCTACACCCAGACAGTTGACTTTTTTTAGCTGCACTTGTTCACAAATTAAGAATAAATTAATTTAAAAATATAAAATTTTAATTTTTTTCTTTTTGGATATTCTGGAATTTTTTAATTTTTTACAATTAGGAAAAATATTTTTTTAGCTTCAAAATTAAAAAAATAATAAATTTATTGATCTGTTGTTTACTAGATATTGTTGACTTTATTTTATTTTTATTATTTAAATAAAAAACATTTAATAATATAATTTAAAAATTCAAAAATTAAAAATTTTATTTTTTTAAAATTTTTTATTTTTTAAAAATATTTTTTATTTTTTTATTCACTGGATAATGCTACACAAGACAATTGACTTTTTTTGCTGCACTTGTTCACAAGTTACGAATAAATTAATTTAAAAAATTAAATTTTATTTTTTTATTTCTTGTATATTTTTGGAATTTTTTAACTTTTTAGAATTAGAAAAAATATTTTTTTGTTTAAAAATAAAAAAATAAAAATTTACAGATCTGTTGTTTATTAGATATTGCTGGACTTTATTTTATTTTTATTATTTAAATAAAAAACATTTAATAATATAATTTAAAATTTCAAAAATAAAAATTTAGGTTTTTAAAATTTTTTATTTTTTAAAAATATTTTTTATTTTTTTATTTACCGGATAATGCTACACCCAGACAGTTGACTTTTTTTAGCTGCACTTGTTCACAAATTAAGAATAAATTAATTTAAAAATATAAAATTTTAATTTTTTTTTTTTTGGATATTCTTTGGAATTTTTTAATTTTTTACAATTAGGAAAAATATTTTTTTAGCTTCAAAATTAAAAAAATAATAAATTTATTGATCTGTTGTTTACTAGATATTGTTGGACTTTATTTTATTTTTATTATTTAAATAAAAAACATTTAATAATATAATTTAAAAATTCAAAAATTAAAAATTTTATTTTTTAAAATTTTTATTTTTTAAAATATTTTTTATTTTTTATTCACTGGATAATGCTACACATAGACAATTGACTTTTTTTTGCTGCACTTGTTCTCAAGTTACGAATAAATTAATTTAAAAAATTAAATTTTATTTTTTTATTTCTTGTATATTTTTGGAATTTTTTAATTTTTAGAATTAGAAAAAAATATTTTTTATGTTTAAAAATAAAAAAATAAAAACTTTACAGATCTGTTGTTTATTAGATATTGCTGGACTTTATTTTATTTTTATTATTTAAATAAAAAACATTTAATAATATAATTTAAAATTCAAAAATAAAAAATTTAGTTTTTAAAATTTTTTATTTTTTAAAAATATTTTTTATTTTTTTATTACCGGATAATGCTACACCCAGACAGTTGACTTTTTTTAGCTGCACTTGTTCACAAATTAAGAATAAATTAATTTAAAAATATAAAATTTTAATTTTTTCTTTTTGGATATTTTGGAATTTTTTAATTTTTTACAATTAGGAAAAATATTTTTTTAGCTTAAAATTAAAAAAATAATAAATTTATAATCTGTTGTTTACTAGATATTGTTGACTTTATTTTATTTTTATTATTTAAATAAAAAACATTTAATAATATAATTTAAAAATTCAAAAATAAAAATTTTATTTTTTAAAATTTTTTATTTTTAAAATATTTTTTATTTTTTATTCACTGGATAATGCTACACATAGACAATTGACTTTTTTTTGCTGCACTTGTTCACAATTAAGAATAAATTAATTTAAAAAATTAAATTTTATTTTTTTATTTCTTGTATATTTTTGGAATTTTTTAATTTTTAGAATTAGAAAAAATATTTTTTATGTTTAAAAATAAAAAATAAAAACTTTACAGATCTGTTGTTTATTAGATATTGCTGGACTTTATTTTATTTTATTATTTAAATAAAAAACATTTAATAATATAATTTAAAATTCAAAAATAAAAAATTTAGTTTTTAAAATTTTTTATTTTTTAAAAATATTTTTTATTTTTTATTACCGGATAATGCTACACCAGACAGTTGACTTTTTTTAGCTGCACTTGTTCACAAATTAAGAATAAATTAATTTAAAAATATAAAATTTTAATTTTTTTCTTTTTGGATATTTTTGGAATTTTTTAATTTTTTACAATTAGGAAAAATATTTTTTAGCTTCAAAATTAAAAAAATAATAAATTTATTGATCTGTTGTTTACTAGATATTGTTGACTTTATTTTATTTTTATTTTTAAATAAAAAACATTTAATAATATAATTAAAATTAAAAATAAAAATTTTATTTTTTAAAATTTTTATTTTTTAAAAATTTTTTTTTTATTCACTGGATAATGCTACACATAGACAATTGACTTTTTTTTGCTGCACTTGTTCCAAGTTACGAATAAATTAATTTAAAAAATTAAATTTTATTTTTTTATTTCTTGTATATTTTTGGAATTTTTTAATTTTTAGAATTAGAAAAAATATTTTTTATGTTTAAAAATAAAAAAATAAAAATTTACAGATCTGTTGTTTATTAGATATTGCTGGACTTTATTTTATTTTTATTATTTAAATAAAAAACATTTAATAATATAATTTAAAAATTCAAAAATAAAAATTTTATTTTTTAAAATTTTTTATTTTTTAAAAATATTTTTTATTTTTTTATTCACTGGATAATGCTACACTAGACAGTTGACTTTTTTTTGCTGCACTTGTTCACAATTAAGAATAAATTAATTTAAAAAATTAAATTTTATTTTTTTATTTTTGTATATTTTTGGAATTTTTTAATTTTTATAATTAGAAAAAATATTTTTTATGTTTAAAAATAAAAAAATAATAAATTTACAGATCTGTTGTTTATTAGATATTGCTGGACTTTATTTTATTTTTATTATTTAAATAAAAAACATTTAATAATATAATTTAAAATTCAAAAATAAAAATTTATTTTTTAAAATTTTTTATTTTTTAAAAATTTTTTTATTTTTTTATTACCGGATAATGCTACTGATTGATTTTTTTGCTGATTTTCACAAATTAAGAATAAATTAATTTAAAATAAAAATAATTTCATATTGAAATTGGAATTTTTTTATTTTTTAGTCAAGAATAAATTTTTTATTTTATTTAAATTTAAATTATTAAATAAAATTTAAATTGATGATTAAAGAAGCAAGAATTATTGCTAATTTAAAAAAATAATATAAATTAAAATTAAATAAAAATTAAATTGGATTTATTAAGAAATTAATGACTTGAATTAAAAATTAATTATTTCAGCAATTAAATAAGAAATAAATTGCATAAAAAAAGTAAAAATTATTGAATCATTGAAGCAAAATAAATGAAATAAAAAATAAAAAATTGAAATTGAAATTAATTCAGGAAAAACTAATAAATTAGATCTAATGTTGATACAGATATTGCAAAGAATAAAATTTAATTAAAAATAAAAAAAATTAAAAAAAAATTCAATTAAATAAATAAAAAATAAATAATTGAAAAAATTTTTAATTTTAACAAATCCAAGACAATTGTAATTGAATTGAAAGCAATTAAGAAAAATAATTTTTAATAAAAATTAAAATCATAATAAAAATTCTGAAAATATTTAAAATAAAAAAATAAAAAAAAGTATTTTTTATTTTTATAATTTTTCAAATATTTAATTTAGTTCTTTGTCTTTGAATTGTTGAAGACTTTTATTTTTATTTAGAAACAAGTAACAATGAACTTATTTCAAAATTAAAAATTTAAAAATTAAATATTTTTAATTTTTATCAGAATATTTGCTATACAACGTTGTCAAAGTTATTATTTTGCTCACTTGTTCATATGATTATAATTAAAAATTATAATTGAAATTTTTCTTTTTGATTTTTGGAACTTATAATTTACTAATTGAAATTTTTAATATTTTATCAATTAGAAAAATTATAACGTTGCGAACTTTTTTAATTTTTATTAATTACAAAATTATAACTTAAATTTTACAAAATCAAAGTTGACTTTTTTTTTTTTTTCATTTTCACATTAAAATTTATAAATTTAAAATTTTTTTTTTTTTTTTTTTTTTTTTTTTTTTTTTTTTTTTTTTTTTTTTTTTTTTTTTTTTTTTTATTTTTTTTTTTTTTTTTTTTTTTTTTTTTATTTTTATTTTTTTTTCATAACTACACCAGACAGTTGACTTTTTTTGCTGCACTTGTTCACAAATTAAGAATAAATTAATTTAAAAATATAAAATTTTAATTTTTTCTTTTTGGATATTTTGGAATTTTTTAATTTTTTACAATTAGAAAAATATTTTTTTAGTTTAAAATTAAAAAAATAATAAATTTATAGATCTGTTGTTTACTAGATATTGCTGACTTTATTTTATTTTTATTATTTAAATAAAAAACATTTAATAATATAATTTAAAAATTCAAAAATAAAAATTTTATTTTTTAAAATTTTTATTTTTTAAAATATTTTTTTTTTTATTCACTGGATAATGCTACACCAGACAGTTGACTTTTTTTGCTGCACTTGTTCACAAGTTAGAATAAATTAATTTAAAAAATTAAATTTTATTTTTTTATTTCTTGTATATTTTTGGAATTTTTTAATTTTTAGAATTAGAAAAAATATTTTTTATGTTTAAAAATAAAAAAATAAAAATTTACAGATCTGTTGTTTATTAGATATTGCTGGACTTTATTTTATTTTATTATTTAAATAAAAAAATTTAATAATATAATTTAAAATTCAAAAATAAAAAATTTAGTTTTTAAAATTTTTTATTTTTTAAAAATATTTTTTATTTTTTATTACCGGATAATGCTACACCCAGACAGTTGACTTTTTTTAGCTGCACTTGTTCACAAATTAAGAATAAATTAATTTAAAAATATAAAATTTTAATTTTTTCTTTTTTGGATATTTTGGAATTTTTTAATTTTTTACAATTAGAAAAATATTTTTTT